>NC_081418.1:80759678-81065996 GCF_949786415.1 Peromyscus eremicus | reverse complement strand
AACACTAGCTCTCCTTACAAGAAACACACTCTGCTTTTGATTAAAGAGCACTGTTCTACTCTACTGTGTTTCTTAGGGGGTCCGAACCGTGAGCTTGCTCAGAACAAAAGAACTGTGCTTCCTACACACACGGGCCATATCTAGTTCAACTCTGCTTAGGAAACTGACAAGATCAGAAGCTCCTCTTCAGTCCAATACACTGTACTTGCTGGGAACAGACATGAGTGCTATTTGCACTGTGTATGGCAATGGGAGCACAATAGTGACTTTCCTTACCAGAAAACAACTCTTGCTCGTAAACCAAAAACTGCATGTGATTCAACTGCATTTAGGACTGGGAAACAAACGCTAGCTCGCCTTACAAGAAACACACTCTGCTTTTGAGAAAAGAGCACTCTTCTACTCTACTTTTTTTCCTATGGGGTCTGAACAGTGAGCTTGCTCAGAACAAAAGAACTGTGCTTCCTACACACACGGCCATATCTAGTTCAACTATGCTTAGAAAACTGACAAGAACAGTAGCTCCTCTTCAGTCCAATACACCTTACTTGCTTGGAACAGACGCGAGTGCTATTTGCACAGTGTATGGGAATGGGGAGCGCAATAGTGACTTTCCTTACCAGAAAACAACTCTTGCCTGTAGGACCAGAAATTGCATGTGATTCAACTCCATTTAGGACTGCGAAACAAACGCTAGCTCGCCTTACAAGAAACACACTCTGATTGTGAGAAAAGAGCACTCTTCAACTCTAATGTTTTTCCTACAGGGCCACAACAGTGAGCATGCTCAGAACAAAAGAAACTGTGCTTCCTACACACACGGCCATATCTAGTTCAATTCTGCTTAGGAAACTGACGAGAACAATAGATCCTCTTCAGTCCAATACACTGTACATGCGGGGAACAGACGCCAGTGCTATTTGCCCTGTGAATGACAAAAGGGAGTGCAATAGTGACTCTTCTTACCAGAAAAACTCTTGCTCGTAGGACTAGAAACTGCATGTGATTCAACTCCATTTAGGGACTGGGAAACACAACGCTAGCTCGCCTTACAAGAAACACACTCTGCTTTTGAGAAAAGAGCACTCTTCAACTCTAATGTGTTTCCTACAGGCCAGAACAGTGAGCTTGCTCAGAAATAAAGAACAGTGCTTCCTACACACACGGGCTATATTTAGTTCAACTCTACAGAGAAACCCTGTCTCAAAATAAGCAAACAAACAAACAAACAAAAAACAAAAAAAGCCATAAAATAATATATTATTTAATAATTTTCATACGTATCCTTACTAATATAAAAAGTTTAAGTAGAGTTAGCCTACACTGGGCATAATGCTCATCCCAGAAGCTGTAGATTGCCAAATAAAAATCCTTGAGCCAGGGTTGGGATAGTTCTCTCAAGACATTGGTCAGAGATATACTGAAGAGCCCCAAAAGAGTGAGGGTGGTTTTCATTGTTCTTAGTTGCTGCAGTGGTTTGAATGAGAATGTAACCCCAGGAGTTCAAGTGTTTGAACACTTGGTCCCCATTTGCTCTCACTGTACACATTTGTCACTGTATTTACATAGGTAGAGAGGATTCGAAACAGACACAAAGTCAGCTTTTCTCTCTTCATGCTCAGCTGATCTGAAGGCCCTTGCCCCTCTTCATGTGGCTGCTTCTTACATAAATAAAAGAATGTAAGTATTGGCAAGTAGTTTCTAAGGAATAACCATGGCCTTTCTTGTCTACCAGTCTCAAGTTTAACCTCCTCCCCTGGATGTTTCAGTCTGCTCCTCCTACACAAACTTGGGCATCCTGCTGTACTGTTACCCAAACTAAAAACACATGAGGCAGCTGAGCCATCTAAGGCAAGAATTTTGTTTGAGTTTGTATCACAGTGTAGAAATAGACATAGCATGCATCCTATTATAAATTTCCAAGTAACTCAGGCTCCATTCAGCTGATTTGCAGTATGAACTTGGTCATTGACTCGCTGTCACCGGATTGGTCTCTGATGCCAAGAAACTGGTTGGAAACTCTATAGCTGAAGAACTGGGGAGACTGAACTGGTTCACCCTGAACCAGTCTAAACTGTATCTGCAGATATGGATACAGCTTCTCCCAGGGGCCAACTGACAGAGTGAGCACAGTCTGGGTTATCATGATGTTAACCCTGGATATTAAAAGTATAATAAGAGAAAAATGTTATTTAATATATAGACATAGAAAATATTCAGAAAATATTTGCTCTTATTCATTATGTCCTACGGATTATGTTCAATGCTTTAGTTCATATTCTAAAAAGTAGTTCATTCAAAAAGATGAAAATACAGAGATTTACAAATCATAAAGCATGCTCCAGAATTAACATAGCCTTCTATCCGTGGCAGATCTATGACCATAACACAAATTCTTGTTCATTCTGTCTTCTCTCTCAGTCACATATCTAAACCCACAGAACCATACTGGAAGACTAGCTGCCATCTCTCACACTGACAGATCATGGATGAGCCAGTGGTGGAGTCTCACAGCCCCATTTTATGCTAGACATCTGTCTTAGTTAGTGTTTGTATTGCTGCAAAAAACAATGACCCAAAAAACAAGTTAAGGAGTAAGGGTTTTATTTGGCTTATACTTCAACATTGTTGTTCATCACTGAAAGGAGAGAACTGCCTCGGCTCGAACAAGGAGTCCTTTGATATCCACGTATGGATTCAGTGCCCTCTTCTGGCATCTGTGGGTACTTTCACACCTGTGTTCCACACACAGAGAGACATATGCTCAAAATCTAAAAGATAAATATTTTTTTTTTTTTTTTTTTTTTTTTTTGGTTTTTCGAGACAGGGTTTCTCTGTGTAGCTTTGCGCCTTTCCTGGAACTCACTGGTAGACCAGGCTGGCCTCGAACTCACAGAGATCCGCCTGGCTCTGCCTCCCGAGTGCTGGATTAAAGGCGTGCGCCACCACCGCCCGGCCTAAAAGATAAATATTTAAATTTAATTCATTTTTAAAAGAGTGTCCATTCTCCAACAGTGAGGTTTTCGGGTCTTAATTAAAAAAAATCTTTTGACAGCCTACTTCTAGAATGTCTAATCTACTCCATTATTCTATGTGTTTGTTTTATGTCAGTACAATACTGACTTACTACACCTTTGCAGTATGTTTACAGGTACGGTAAATCAGGTCTCCTGGTTGTTATTTGTACTCAAAATTACTTTGAACATTTAGAATGTTTTGTAATTGTGTATGATTTTAAGCTGTTTTAACAAGTCTTGTAAATAGTATCATTATTATTTGAAAGAAATTGCAGTGAATTTGTAAATAATGTTGGATAATACATAAATTTTAATAGTATTGACTATTCCAATCTGTTAATAACACATGTCTGCTGTGGATATCTGTATGCTATGAATGTGTTGCTCTGATTGGTTAATAAATAAAGTGCTAAT
The DNA here is from genome assembly GCF_949786415.1 of Peromyscus eremicus. Classification (NCBI taxonomy): domain Eukaryota; kingdom Metazoa; phylum Chordata; class Mammalia; order Rodentia; family Cricetidae; genus Peromyscus; species Peromyscus eremicus. The sequence goes on along the minus strand of NC_081418.1, from coordinate 81,062,565 downwards.
TGGCCAGGAGCCAGGCAGGAAGTATAGGCTGGACAAAGAGAGAGGAGAATTCTGGGAACAGGAGGATTGAGTAAGGAGACACTGCCAGCTGCCCCCATGAGAAGCAAGATGTGAAGGCAGAACTGGGAAAAGGTACCAAGCCATGTGGTTAATCATAAATAAGAATTATGGGTTAATTTAAGTATAAGAGCTAGTCAGTAATAAGCTTAAGCAAATGGCCATACAGTTCGTAAATATATAAGCCTCTGTGGTTTACTTTGGTCCAAGCAGCTGCGGGACTGGCAGGGGAAAGAGATTTGTCCTGACCACAGGCAGGCTGGGACACAGGAAAACTCTAGCTATACATGTCTTTGATGTGGGAGGGCCCTATCCACACACAGTGGTGTCATCTCTGGCCAGGTGGCCCTGGAATACATAAGAAAGATAATTGAGCAAGCCACAAGGGATAGCCGTTAAGCAGCATTACTCTGTGGTCACTACTTTAATTACTATTTCCAGTTTACTGCTTGAGTTCCTGCCTCAGCTTCCCTCAATGATGAGCTGTAAGCTCATCTGGACATATAACCTCAATAAACTCTTTCTTCTCCAAAATGGTTTTGGACAGTCAGTTGTTTATTACATGAACAGAAATAATGCTGGAACAAGGCATTTTCTCCTTTGGTTAAATGTATTTCTAAGCCTCCCTCATCTACTCTTCCCCTCACCCCTTTGTCTCAATCCTACAGTTTGTTTATTTGTTTCTTATTTCTTTCCACTCCATCATTGCTGTCAAGTAGCAATGCTCTGCGTATTTTTGGATGTTGATTTGTATCTGAAATGTGGCCAAATTTTTTGCTTGGTGGTGAGTGCCTTTACACACAAACCAAATGCTCAGATGCTAGGCTGCTGGGTTCTGTTGTCTTTTAGGTGTTAGATGTCCACTCATTAGTGAGATACAGATGAGAGAATTATACCTTTCCCCTACCCTGGTATGTCTGATAAGTGATTGCACCAAAGAGGAAGTTTCTATTTTCATTCCTTAATTTACCAACAATGCATTTTGGTTGTGCTCTGAGTTTTCTTTAATGTGTTAATGGACACATTTTGGTGTCTCCTGTGAGGAATATTTAATAAATTACTGACACAAATAATAAATGAGTAATCACTTTGCAAACAATTATATCCTTAATGTTGCAAATGAGCAAAAACAACCATGTTTTTGAGGTTCATTCTCTGAGCAAATGGAGAGAAGGGAGCACACGTGGACTGCATGCTAATATACCCTCCAGATGTGCAAAAACATGACCAAAAGCACGTTAAATTTTCAGTCTGCGATGGCTTTGTAAATTTGGACACTCTCTGAGGCAGAACATTATGATGATGTAAGCACCTGGTAGAGGCAATGAACTCCATGACACAAAAGAGGCTGTGAGTTCTCATCCTAGTCAGGTCAAGAATAAAACCCCAATATAGGGAAATGATGTTCCAACCAGGCCCCGTCCTGTACATTTCATCAGCACTCCAAAAGGCCTTCATATGATAAAACAACTAAGGGATTACTCCATTAATTATACTGGATGTCTCATGATCTGTTCATCTCTGGAAATGACCTCAGAATAATTCTTGAAGGGTGTTGTCCTTTAGTCTTTACTTTCTCTGATTTCCTATAGGGTTGCTCAATAAAGATCCTTGCTGAAATATGAAATGAAAGAAAAGGATTTTCTCATCCATCAGCACCTGTGGTAAACCATATGAGGCAAGGGTTGAGCCTCTCCTGTGTTATGTCACATGCAGACTGAAGTATCAGCAGTGTCTCCTTGAACCTTGCCAGACCTATCCATGGACCACATGGTTAGGCAGTTTGTTGCCTCTAAGGTGTTAGGTGCACACTGTATTCTGACAGAGGACCACAGAGAGAAGGATTACTATGCAGATATCTGGGCTCTTTCAAGCAAAACCATTTCTTGATATGCAAGCAGTCTGAGCACATAAAAAAACAAGTTGTGCGTCTGGGGCAGCACATCCTCCAACTTCTACTTCCCTCCATGGTTTATGTCATGGCTTTTATCACTGTGGGAGGAGTACTGTAATGCTGTAGACAAAAATATGTTCCAACATCTTCAGGCTCCACGCTACTGATGGTTAGAGTGAAACTTTTCCCAGAGTATTGGCCACTGAACCTTGATGAGACACCAGATTGCAAACTAGTTGCATAAGAGATCAAACGTGTAGGAGCTTGTCCTGATTTCTGCTGGTACCAGTTTAGTTCATTGCTAATGCCCTGACTTGCCAAGCAAGTAATGGTCACTTCGTCTCCTAGAGATGCTGACAGGGAGGATGGAGATTGTGTCACTTGAATATCACATCTGGCACCTGACAATAGAAACACAAACAAAACAAAAAATAACATAATTAACAATGGTATAGTAGGAATTCCCTGATTAGAAGAATAGTGATGGCTACTCTGGGCTGAATAAATTTTCTATGCTGTGCAACTTACCTGAGAACCAGAGTAGCCAAATTGCCAGGGCCTGAGCAGAATCCTTCATGGCCATGCTGGGTCCCTGAACTGTCACTGACTACCTCAGGGACTGTCAGCAGCCAGCTAAGAATCTATCAGTTAAGGGGAAATGCTCTGGGCACATGCAAATCAGCAGAGTTTGTCAGGCCTAGGGACAGCTGCAGGTTTGCTCAGCTCAGTAACACAGGAAGTCTCAGTCTACAGGGGCCCTCCACCAGACCTGGGAGACACACACTTGCTGCTTTTGAAAGTGTTTCCCATGGGGATTACAGGATATAATTAGTCCAGTGTCCTTTAAATAGAGTGGTTTGGCTTGGTTTTGTTTTGTTTTGTTTCGTATCTCACTACATGGATGAAATACTTTTCTTTCTAATTTTGAGTAAAAGACGGACAGTTGGAGATTGAATTATTTGGAAACTGCAAGAAATTTAAGTTGAGGCCAAAGTGTTGTCTTTTTTCTTCTCTGTGGTTTTATTTAATAAATTATCAGGACAAGTGATGGACAGAGATGTAATCTTGACTGAAAGTTAGATGCATAAAGGCAACAAAGGGAGGTCAGTATATATGCATACATTCATAGCTATATGGTAAAGTACCAAAATGTAAAAAATACCCTTTGATAAACATAGTTTAATGATCTGTAGGGAACAGCCTAGATACTGAGTGTCATAACTAAATTGTCACCCTCACATAAGCATTGTCCTCTATTTCTCAAGGACATTTTTCACTCAGCCAGTTTAGTGCAGTTCAGTGCAGGGCACTTGGAGGCATCGTAGAACTAGGAACTGAGCACCAGGAACATGAAGCCCCATACCCAGAAGCTGAAGTAGTTATCTCTGCACATCTGGCAGAACTCTTCCATAGTCTGGCAGTAGGAACATTGCCCAAGGCATGATTGTGACTGACCAGCACCAGTGCAATGTCTTGGTCAACAGCTTTTAGTACTTGCTGCAGGTCCTTAGTCTGTACTTTCTTCCAGGTAGTTCTTGGCATGGTGTGGAGGTGGTCACCACAGTGAACAAAGAATTTGGGTTTTTGGTTCAGCTTGCTAATGGCCTCAAAAGCTTGCTCAGTGAGATGGATCTCCTGCTCCCACTCATTACTGCCATTGTCACAATCCCCAGTGGACCAGACCTTCATCAACCCAAACTGGATACTCTCACCTTGGATGAGGTAGAATGGGCCTTTCCATTCCCCTTCCTTTTCTGAGGAAAATGAATTCAGGGAAAAACATTCCCCACCTCCACAGAGCAGTTGTGATGGCTAGCGACTTTCTAGCTTTGCCTGGGCACATTGTCTGGGAGAAGAGAGCTACTCCATACCACCTTGTAGCACTGCCTGAACAGTTTCCATGAAAGCAATGTTTCTTAATGATTGAGGAGAATATTTTTATTGTAGATTAATGGAAAATACATCCAGAGTCATCTGGAATATCCAGAACAAGGAGAGAAAGTAGTAGACTAAACAAGGCCAGCAGACTGAACCAGGTCATGGGGTGGGGGTGACAAGAGAGAAATACAAAGAGAGTATGTACAAAGGAAACCAAGAGACAGAGACAAGAGAAAGGGTCAAAGGAAAAGACAAAAGAGAAAGCATGACCAAAATAGTAGGGTTATATGGCAATGAGAAATTGGGAGAGGAAGGCACATGAGCTGGAAAAGTTTAGGGTCCTGAAAGCAATTCTTAAAAGCTGAATATTGAACACGCCATCCAAGAAAGTTCAGAAGCAATTCCAAGTAACCATGTACTTGGGAAAGCAAGCAGCCAGGGTACTGCATGAGCAATGGAGTATGGGGAAGAACATCACACTGTTGGGTACATGAGAAAGTTACAAAAGACTGTGTATGGTAGAATACTGTGAAGAGAATATTTCACAAGGGGAGTTCAGGATGAATTATTGGCTACTGAAATATTGTCTTTGTCTTTAGTTGTGTATTCAACAGTGAGCCCACTAATCTCAAACAGATAATTACAAAATAAACTCAAAATCAAAGAAACATCCTAGTTAAACTCAGTGGTCACAAAATAAAACAAGTAAACAATAGATATGAATATTGAAAGTGGAATTGTGGGGTGGAGAGAAAAGACATGATATGAGTGAGAGCAATAACCATGCAATATATGCATGTATAAAATTGTCAAAGAACAAATTACATCAATAAAAAGTGCTGGGCATGCTATGAATGTGTTACTCTGATTGACTGATAAATAAAATGCTGATTGGCCAGTAGTAGCCAGGCAGGAAGTATAGGCGGGACAGGAAGGCTGAGTCAGGAAGACTCTGCCAGCCGCCATCACCATGAGGAGCAAGATGTAAAGCACTGGTGAGCCATGAGACACATGTCAAGGTATAGATTTATAGAAATGGGTTAATTTAAGATATAAGAACAGATAGCAAGCAGCCTGCCACAGCCATACAGTTTATAAGTAATATAAGTCTCTGTGTGTTTACTTGGGGGACTCAAGTGGGAGAGATTTGTCCTGACTGTGGGCCAGGCAGGACCTGGAAAACTTCAGCTACAAAAAAAGAATAATATTTAAAGCATTGTAACACATGTTGCAGAAAATAAAAGCAATGAAGTAGTTCAACTATAAGACCAATCTAAAAAACTTTAAGAGAAACCATTAAAAAGGGACTGGAATGATGGCTCAGCAGTTAAGAGCATGGACAGCCATGTTTATCCTACTGTAATTACACAAATTGTGTGGATAAATACAGACAGAACTCAGGAGAAAAGAGAATATGGCTGAGCTTTGAGGTTTCAGGGTCTTTCTTCACAGAGTAGATTAGAGCTGAGCCACAAGAGTGGGCAGTGTTTTTCTTGGGACATTTTTATGAAGTTAGAGTTAAGAAATCTTACTAAGGGGGTAAACTAGACATGAAGAGTAAAGCCTCCAAAATGCTTAGAGGTTTCACCACTGCTGTTAGTGTTTGAAGTTCCTCTCACCTGTGTTAGTTCTGTTCCCTATATGCTAGCCCTGCCTCTCAGACATTGTATCGTTGGTCCAGGTCCAACATCTTGAGATCTCTGTTGCAAACCAGGCTTCATTTTTACATCTTTATGATGGGTCCCTCAGGGCTTCATGACAGGGAATCCAATCCTGCCATAGGGATACCTGGCTTCTGAAGCTTTCTGAGGCTGCAGAGAAGAATCCATGTCCCCCAAAATCCTGTATTTTCCTGGTTTCCACACTATCATATGAATGATGCTATCAAGTTTTCTTGTCAGCTAGGGATGGAGAATGCTCCTCTTGGACCACAGTTGCATTTCTTAAATAACGTTTGAAGTCCATGGTTGTCTAATCTTAATTAGAATTGCCTTAAGGCTCAAATTGCTAAATACAAATGTAAGACCTTTCTCCTCTGTCAGTAGCATCTAAACTACAAACATTTCACTTTCATGGGCTCCATGAAAAAGGCAAGGGCTGAGAGGTATGCAGTCTATAAAAATTTGTTTAATGGCTTTCTCTTGTTGCAAAGAAGATTTAAGTTGAGAGTATTTTTGACTTTTGGAAACAACATTTCCAAAGAAGAAAAAGTGAAAATCAGATAATTGTGACAGTGCATATAATCTTCCAATGACAAAAAGTTTGTTCCAAAATTACACAACTTCAAGGAAGTAAATGAGGAAAGATTAATACTATCAGATAAATTAATACACCGGTTTCCTAGTACATAATAACATTCCAGATGATAAATCTAAATGAAAATAACAACTTTTTTAAATTAATAACAATAAGGTTTCAAGTTTCCAGAGAAGTAATTTCCTTTAATTTAAACTCAACTCAGTATTCATGACTCTAGCTTCATATAATTAAGACTTGTAGAGAGAAAAAAAGGCAGATAATGAGAAGCCCATTAGAAATAACAGGATTCACACTACCAAAACAAGGAAATGAAATGTTGAACATGAATTAAGTAAACACCACCAACAATAGCATCTCAAGGAGACAGTGAAATACAGAGAGAGAAAGAGAGGGTTGTGGGGGTGGTGACTGAAACAAGACAAATGTCTGCAGATAATCAGAATGGTGTGATCCCTAATGATTTGTGAAGGGCCAGGTGAAATTAAATGATAGAGAAATGAGGAATGTCAATACCACATTTAGACCCTTCTAAGAAGGGAGCTACTACATAGGAAATGTTACAACAGGAAAATTTAAAAATGATCCAGACCTCAGCCAACACATGACCTAGATCATGGATGAGCAGTGGTGGAGTCTCAGAACCCATTTTATGCTAGATATCTGTATTAGCTGGGGTTTCTATTGTGGCAAAAATAAATGGCAAAAAAGCAAGTTTAGGGAGTAAAGTGTTTACTTGGCTTATACTTCAACTTTTGTTCATCACTGAAGGAAGCCAGGAGAGGAACTCAAACAGTACAGGATCCTAGTAGCAGGAGCTGATGCAGAGACCATGGTGGGAGGCTACTTACTGGCTTGCTTTTTCTGGCTTTTTCATCCTGCTTTCTTAAAGAACCCAGCAACACCAGCCAAAGGATGGCACCAGCCACCATGGGCTAGGCCCTCTCCCGTTGGTCAATAACTGAGAAAATGCTTTATAGCTGGATTTCAGGGAGGCATTGCCTCAACTAATGCTCCTTTCTCTCTGATGACTCTAGCTTTTGTTGAGTGGACACACAAAACCAGTCAATACAGCATCCACCTTGGCACCCATTAGTCATCTGCTTCTGACTCCAGTTCCTAAAAAAAATCAGTTCCTAGTAACTCTGAGTCAGTGACTCCCACAAAAAAAAAAAAAAAAAGTGTGCAGCCATGAACACCTAGTTGTCATGAAACCACATGCTCATTCTCATAAGTGAATTCTAACTTTGAACTGTCAGATTTGAATGATTAAACTGGAGACTGTAAGGTTGGAATTAGAAAGGTCATATCAGAGAGTGAGAAGAGAACATAAGGGGAGAAAATAGTACAACGTGTGTGGTGTGAAAGAAGACAGTAAGGATAGTACAAGCCAAAAGTTTAAGTAAGAATAAGGCAGGAAATAGGGTGAACGAGAAGATGTTGAGTAACCAAAAATAAGAGTATATACATATGTATGTATATGAGAAAAAATTATGGAAATGCAGTATGTTATTACTCTATTTTAAAAGGAGAATCAATGATCAATGAAGCACAATGATGGCAGATAATGCTTCTCTAGAAAACACAAGTTATAAAACAAAGATCCTAGTGTTCATATATAAGAACGCTCATCATGAGAGAGGCCCCAGACCACAAAACAATACAGGCCATTGTCAGTTTTTTATTTCTTGCCCACTAAAATTAGATCACAAGTACTACTTATAAAGACACTATACATTTTGGGTACAGAATATAGAGAAATGGTGATAGACTTCAGCTGTAAGTCTCCTCCTGGGTGGTTAGATTTTTCAGTTCTGGATTGCTCAGCAAAGCCCTGATGTAGAAACAAGTTATCAAATGTCTTGCTCAGCTTGTACTTCATAACCTGCAATGATGGCCTTCTGCTTGGCAGGATGCTACCTGCTGCAATGATCCTTTTCAAAGGCCAATCTAGAACTTTCTGGTTAGATCTGTGACCCACTCACTGGCAGAGATCAAGTGTCTGGTATTGCAAATCCACTCCAGAGTCCATGGTTAGGGATGGCATACAAATAATGAGATAACATACAACTGTTTATTTCTGAATAGGCATGGTGTCAAATTGTCTCCTTAATTATTATGTTTATACCTATAGATTAGTGATGTTATCACCTTCATCAGAAAAAACTCCTTTATGTAGTGGGTGGTACTTAGTGTAGAAGCTCATAGATCTTGAAAGTGCAAAGAATAACTATGGTGTGTTCACAGTTATCCTCAATGGAATGTATATATGACTCCGTTATTTTAACAACAAAAGGATCACAAGGAACTCTGTGAAACAGTGGGTTCTGGACATGATCATTGTTGTTATGAACCCACTGCTGTGGTTCCCTGCACAAGATTGGATCCATCAACATTTTTTCATGAATGGAGGAGAGCCTGATGAGTTCCTAATCTTCACTAACAGACTATTAACAGTTAATGGCTTCTGGGAAAGGCTATGCCATTCTCTTCAGTGTTGTAGCCATTATTGCCATTAGCCAGTAACAAGCTGCTCTGTTCCAGTACATAAGACCCAGCTCATGTTCATGCAAACAAAGAAAAATTAACTCACTGACTTAAAAAAAATCATTACAGTTTCAGGAGGTTATTGAGAATAAGATTTTCAGTGTTAGAGGGAAGAAGATAATTGGGAGTAAAAATAAAAATATAAAATAATCATTATTTATGTTTTAAAATCTCCAAAGTATATAATGAATTAAAATAAAACAAAATTTAAAATGTATATAGGATACCACTGAATGAATAGAAACTTACATTGTTGGGTTTATGGAAAGAGGAAAGAAAGGTGAACATATAGAAAACATAGATAATAAAGTTCTATCTGAACACAAAGGTCCTACAAGCTCAAAGCCTTTGACAAAATCCAACACTCCTTCATGATGAAGGTCTTAGAGAGATCAGGAATTCAAATACTCTCAAATAAATTCAATGCAAAACGCCTGTCTAAAATTCAGTTCTCAGGAAAAAAGGATGAGAGAGAGAGAGAGAGAGAGAGAGAGAGAGAGAAGTTACATTGAAGAGATAGTTACATTGAAGGAAATCCTACTACACTGACACTAGTTTGTAAATAAAAATATAAGAGGTAGGAGATAACTGGGTAACATAGCCAAAGTTCTAGCAAGAAACAATAGCAAAATTTGTTTCCTGCCGCACCCAAATACATTTAGCAATAAATTTCAGAAATGAAAGAAAAATAAGAACTCTCTGGAAACAAAAGAAAGGTAATTTAAGCTGAATATAGGTTTGCATTAAATTCACCAAACTTACACAACTATAGAAGAAAAAAATAATAAAATTTTATCAATACCTAAAAGCACCAAAACAAAAAACAATTTGGAACAATGAAAGGAACGTACTAAAAAACAACCAGAAAATTCTAGAATGAATATATTCCTACCCATCATTAACTGTGCATATACTTGGAATAAAACATGGAGTCAAAATAGTAAGAAAAGTTGGATGGAGATAAATAGAACTATTTGTTCACTAGAAAAAAAAAAACTTCATGAATAATATAGCCTGAACTTAAGAAGTCAATGAACATACTTTACTCAAAGAAAAAACAAAGGAAAGTAGAATATATAATATTTACATTAATAAAGCAGAATTTAAGTTAAAAGAATAAGATGTGACAAATAAATTAATTATATAGTAAAGGAGACAGCTTAACAAAGAAAAATGCTTTAGTTTCCTGTCTATTTTAAGGGATAATTTTGAATGGTAAAGGCAGACAAGGGCTGTTGGATCAGAATGGATTTTCACCCAGCTTTACCCCATCGTTCCTCATTGCTGGGAATGCATGTGTTCACCATTCTTGTAAGGCAATTTCATTGTTATTGCAGCTGAAGAAAACTGAGATGCATGACCTTTGAGGTGGAGCCAAGACATATGCTCATTCTCCAAGTGCCTCAGCTGCAAGCCATAATCTTGAGTTCCTCAGCAATAATCTCTCACAGAGATAAGTAACATGTGTGGGATGGTCTGTATGTCAAATCTGTTACTCTGATTGGTCAATAAATAAAACACTAATTGGCCAGTGGCCAGGAAGGAAGTATAGGTGGGACTAACAGAGAGGAGAATGGAGAGAACAGGAAGGCAGAAGGAGTCACTGCCAGCTGCCGCCATGACAAGCAGCAGGTGAAGATGCCGGTAAGCCACGAGCCACGTGGCAAAGTATAGATTTATGGAAATGGATTAATTTAAGCTATAAGAACAGTTAGCAAGAAGCCTGCCATGGCCATACAGTTTGTAAGCAATATAAGTCTCTGACAGGCAAGAAAGCTTGGAGTTTGTGTCATCACAATGTCACTTCTTCGAGCTAAAATAAAGACAGAGAAGTACAAAGTTAAGAACACACTTCATGGACAATCTTTATGTATTCTTTTTAATATTTATTTCAAATGAGATGTTTGTTTTTACATACAATTCTTCATACACTAAATTTCCTTATTGGCAAACCAAGTGGATTGAAAGCCCTAAGATGATTCAAGGCAAGAAGTATACCATCCCTTGTGTATATGTACCACATTTTATTTATCCATTCTTCAGTTGAAGGGCATCTAGGTTGTTTCCAGGTTCTGGCTATTACAAACAATGCTGATATGAACATAGCTGAGCAAGTGCCCTTGTGGTATGTGATTGAGCATTCTTCGGGTATATGCCCAAGAGTGGTATAGCTAGGTCTTGGGGGAGATTGATTCTTGATTTTCTAAGAAAGCGCCATATTGATTTCCAAAGTGGCTGTACAAGCTTGCATTCCCACCAGCAGTGGAGGAGAGTTCCCCTTTTCCACATCCTCTCCAGCATAAGCTGTCTTCAGTGTTTTTTATCTTAGCCATACCTGTCCTTAGTGCATGAGCTGGATGTTTGGAACCTGGCGCTTATGCAGGGATACTTTGCTCAGCCTGGGAGGAGGGGACTGGACCTGCCTGGACTGAATCTACCAGGTTGAGCTGAATCCCCAGGGGAGTCTTTGCCCTGGAGGAGATGGGAATGGGGGGTGGCCTGGGGGGAAGGCAGGGGGGTGAAGGGGGGAGGACAGGGGAATCCATGGCTGATATGTAAAATTAAATTAAATTATAAAATAAAAAAGAATGAAGAACAAACAAGACATTAATTTAAAAAAAAGAATTATACCATTCCATTGCATCTGTGTCCTAATCTTCATTATAAAACAAGTTCTCTTCTATCTGAAACCTTCCTCTAATAGATATAAACCTCACAGTCCCCACCCTGGAGGATAAGACCCCTCTCTCTTCTTATAAATGGACAAAATACATATAATCAGCAGTGGTTCCCAGGGCTCATCCTCCGTATGCATTCTCCTTTCTCACTTCTCACTTCCCCCTGTCCTCACCAGGAATCTAGAACACCAGCAGTACCAGTAGCTGAATTGGCAACATCATTTTGAGGAGGCAGTGTGTGGAGACTGATCAGTGGTCACAGGATGCCAACTGAGCTTTTATCTCAGACTAGCAATGGTAGTCTCTCCCAAGGGAGCAATATGCAAAGTCCTGTGTTAGTGTTTCAATATATAGATAGAGGAAAGAGTCATGGAGGCTTCTCATGATTGCAAAAGTCGTATAACATATCTTCTATGTCCTGGTGACAATAATAAAACAAAATGCAGGGCTTAATAGGAAAAGAACATGCTAAAATCTGTCGATCTGTACTACAGTATGTAGATGTAACCAACCGTCTTATTAAATAAGAAACACAGAGCCGATTCAGAGAAGAAAGCCAAGAGGTCAGAACTAAGAGCCTTACCCTTCCTGCTTCAGCTATCCTGCTTCAGCCAAGAGAGCTCTCCGAAAAAGAGGCCTACTTCCTGTGTGTATGTCTTTAAATAGTCTAGATGTTCTGCCTTCTCATTGGTTGTAAACTAAACACGTGACTGCCTTGTCATTGCCTGTATGTACTGACCTCCAGGTCCTTAAAGGCGTGCGCCACCACCGCCACGCACTTGCTATGGCTCTATAACTTTGACCCCCAGGCAACTTTATTTATTAACATACAATTAAAATCACATTTCAGTACAAGTAAAATACCACCACAACAGTAGACATTCAATATGTGTTGCATTACAGAAACACTAGAAGGAGTGAAAATGAAGACATGTATGCAAACATTCCCTGTGAGCTAAATATTTATGCTTTTGTTCCTCTTTCATCAATTTTACAGAGAAATGCCTCTTTTTATTAAATGGTAAATGTAGAAGTTAGGATCTGTGTTTCCTGAAGTTTATTGAATTTGTCTCTATAGGAGCACAAAATTAAATAAATATACGAGTAAGGCAAAATTTCTGTTCATCTATCCACAGTTCTCAGTGATAAAAAATGTCAAAGATTCTCTCTTCTATATTTTTAGGATCAGTTATATGTAATAACTGACTGTTGTTAACACACTGTTCAGTAGTTATGCAGTGCCTTTCTTCCTGTTAAACTACAATCGATTTGCTATCAATAAATCTTGATTCATTCTTCCCACCTCAGGAACCTGCTTTGATGACAACCATTACAAGGTTAACTTCTAGGAGACTACCTGTCTTAGTTTCCATGTCAGTTCCTATGGTATTTGTCTTTCTTTACCTCTTCATTTTCTTCTAATTTTTAGCTCTTGTCAAAAACAGAAACTAAACTCAGAAGGGGAGGTGTACACTAAGAGAAAGTAGACGTGGTAGGAGTGCTTTACAATAGCAAGAACTATGTTTAATGTGTGACTGCACTACATAACCATGACTGATGTTTTCAAGGATCTTCTTACAGTTACTGATAAGCACAGGATGTTGGATCACATGCAGCAAGATGTCAATATCAGACTTCTATTTTCCACAAATATGAGAAAGAATTTACTAAGTAAAAATTTGTCTTTGACTGTAACATAATCCACTAGGTGACCTAAGTGACAAAATGACCAGCAGCGAAATCTGTTCACAGCAAACTGAGTATTGATGTTGAGGATTAACAAAGCAGCATTAAGTGTGATCAACATTTGTCTTCATCTGGGCAACAGAAGTGTCTGAAGTTGTTTTGACAACTGTGAGAATCCTCAAATAGGAGGAAGATCTCACAGCTGAGGGACAAGGCAGTTTTCTCTCTGTTGCAGGATGTAAAGTCAGCAAAAAGAACTCTACACTTCCCCTCCATAGTGAAACCAGGGTCCTAGATGGAGAGCTTTTCCCTCTCCCTTCAGTTTTGAAAATGTTAAAAATGCCTACACTTCTTCCATGTGATATCTCAGTCTTAGTCACATAGGTCTATGGTGTTAAAAATATAACTAGTGTAGGTGAAGAACTACATATTTAATTTTATCTTCTATTTTTCTAGCACCATACTCTTAGCATTTACCATATTAAAGCGTTTGACAAAATGATGATCATTAGCCTTATCACTATGCCAACCAAGGTGTGAAATGTGAGCCTGGAGTCTGTCTCACATCCACTACACCAAGCTATGGGGTGAACTATGTGAACTACATCTGTTATAGTCACAGCAGCTACATCCCTGGAAACTCCTCTGGATTATTGTGCCTCCAGGATTTTGACTTTGGAGACACATATATATGGAATATTAAAAAATAGTAATAACAAAATGCCATCAAATTGACATTTCTGCATTCCAGATGTTGAAACAAGGACAAGGTATGGACAAAAATTCCTGAAAAGAAGCTTTGTCTCCAAATACAGACAACTGGTTAGAACTCCATTGATGTGGAGAAGTTAGAATGTTGTTAGGACGATATTTAGTCCCCATGAATATGCTTCCAATAAAGTACTTTCTCATACTGGGCTGTGTCTTTCACCATTCCACCACCTCCCATTTTTTTATTTGAACCCCTCAATGTATGTGTTATGTCAAAGCCTCCCCACCCACTATTAATAAAACTCTAATCCTCCCAACGCCCACACAGAGGTGTGCTGTAGTACTTTCCTGGGAAATTCTCAATGCCATCAATGTAGGCTTTTGTCTACCTGTACAGATGTTGTCTGCTGGACCTGGGATCTGAGGACCTCAAAGAATGAGGCAGACTATAGTCCAGTGCTATAGACAACCTTACTTCAGTTTCAGTGTGCTCTTATACAAGAATGAAACAAAGAAAGCAATGATCGAAGGAAGGTTGTTTGAGTTTAGGAAAAAAAAATGATCAGAAAAATATGTAAATAAATGCCAGGAAGCACATACTGAATATTATCAAAGTAGCCCTTTCCTAGAACTTTCTCAGGACAGACCAATTTAAACACAATTGCCTGAAATATACAATAGGTTATATCTGGGAAAGCATAATAGAGAGGAAGAAGGCCATATCCAGATTAAGGGTACACTGACCAGATTGAGTTCTAAAGCTAAGTTCTGACATCCAACAAGAATAAACATGTATTATAAATTGAATGTAAATGTTTGTTTCACAAGGCAGGAAATTACATCCAAGAACAATCCAGAGAACACAATGCACCTGAGATAAAAGGACTTCTGCTTTTTTCGTGGGTCCTCTCTCACATTTCCCCAAGGGATCGTCCACCATTCATCATTCTTTTGACCATGTTGTGACATGCAAGGCTAACCATCATATAGATCAAATAATAGGATCACTAGAGGGCATGGTAGTTCTATTTTCAATGTTTTCAAGAATCCTTATGGTGATTTGCCTAATATTGATACCAACTTACATTATAATGAATAATTTTCCCCTCCCTCTAGAGAGATATTTCATTATGATATTATTGGCATAACCTTCATGATTAGTAGCATTGGACATTATTGTCATATACCTATTAGCCATTTGTATGTTTTCATAAAAGACTGTTTAATTCTGTTGCACAATTTTGAATTTGTTATTATGATTGAGTTTTTATTAAGGATATTGATCTATAATGTTTCCTTTTGTCCTTTTATTTTGTATAGTTGTCTGGGTTTTCTATCAAGGTTATATTAACAGTGTGAAATGTACTTGGGAGTGTTCTTTGTCTTCGATGCTGTATAAAAATGAGGAATATTTGTATTGATTCTTCATATTTTTATTAGAAGTCAGCAATTTAAGTGAATAGGAAAGCTAAAAAAGTTCACCAACTTGTCTGTTTTATAGTATTTGCTTTTACCTCTGCAAGCATTAACTTTAATATTTTACTCACTTGCAAAAGAGGCAAGATGACATAATCAACTCTGCTGTGGTTACCTCTACACAGACAACAGTAGATGGTCATACTGAAAGCCACATGCTCAAGTCTGCATCTCTCATCTTCCTTCTTCACAGTGATAGTGGATAATGACTCTCTCTGAAACTTATCACAAGGGAAGATGTTTGGACAAACTGATTTAGTTGGGGCCAATCTGTGGTCAGTATCATATTATAGAAAGGGGCCAAATGTCCACTGTTTTCTCCTTTCCTTCAATTGTCAAAGGCCAGTTCATATTGTTCTCTGCAGTGAAATTGTACCCATCACTAGTTTGTCACACTGTTGACAATGTTGAGTAGCATAGGACTTGGAAGGGGAAATAGATGAGATCTCCTGAATAAACTTGGGGTAAGGGGGTAATAGAGTGGAGGGAATGGGGGATGAGAACATGAGGGAATAGGATGGTCAAGCTGGGGGAGGGATGGAGTGGGAAAGCAATGAAAGAGATATCTTGATAGAGAGAGACATTATGGGATTAGAGAGAAACCTGGTGCTAGGGAAATTCCCAGGAATCTACAAGGATGACCCCAGCTTAGACTACTAGCAATAGTGGGGAGGGTGGCTGAATAGGTCTTCCCCTATAATCAGGTTGGTGAATACCCTAACTGTCATCATAGAGCCTTCACCCAGTAACTGCTAGAAGCAGATACAGAGATTCACAGCCAAGCACCAGACTTTGTTCCAGGAGTCCAGTCAAAGAGAGTGAAAAGGTATTATATGAGCGGGGGTGGGGTAAAGATCATGATACAGAGGTCTACAGAGACAACTGAACCAAGGATGAAGGAACTCATGAACTTTAGACCAACAGCTATGGAGCCTGCATGGACCAGACTAGGACCTCTGCATGCAGGAGACAGTTATGTAACTTGGTATGTTTGAGGGGCCCTGCCCTGGCTGTGTGGAATCAAGATTTATCCATGGTGTATAAGCTTGCTTTTCAGAGTCCATTGTCTATAGTGAGACACCGTGCTCAGCCTTGATGCAGCGAGGAGGAACTTGGTTCTGCCTCAACTGAATGTACTAGGCTTTGCTGACTCCTCATGGGAGGTCTTACCCTTTGGAAGAAGAGGATGGTGGGTGGGTTGAGGAGGTTGAGGGAGTGGAGCAGGAGGAAGCATGGGAGGGGTAACTGTGGATGATATGTAAAATGACTAAAAATTTTCTTAAATAAAGTAAAACAATCCTTTACTCTCTATAATTTCATGTAAACAAAATACATTGCACTTCAAACAGTGGGATTGAGAGTCATATGAGGGTGATTCAATATAGTTTGATACTTGTAAGCAGAGTAGTGGACATCAGAGGCAGAGGAATCCTATGTGAAGTGCTGCAGACACCTGAGAGTATCAACACCCATGCCTCCAATTTCAAGGCAGAACAGAAGATCATGATTAGGCGGCTTTCCCTTTCTCTGATGCATGTGCCCTAGCTTTTGTGAGAAAAGCAGGAATTCTTTTTACTGCTTCTCTCAATATTTCCCTGCCATTTAAATACTGATGTTTAGAAGCTAAGTCATTGCATTTAAATAATGTATGCTTGGAATGTCCAGAGAAGTTTCTACTCTTTTGTACAATTTCCACCTGGAGATACAATTCAGACTCTTCACAGGGAATGACTGTGTCCTCTGTTAAGGCAGAAAAGATGTTGGTACTCTGTAGTGCTGGAAATAAAAAGGAAGGATGATAGGGTACAGAGATGACTGTTTAGCCTCTTCTACAAAAACAAATGTCTCTCTGTCAGATTTTGTAACAATCCTGTGACATCTGAGAAACAGTTTCAGTGAATGAGTCATAAGGTCTGAGCAGCTGAGGCAGCCCAGCCTTTCACTTCTGCTTCCATGAGGTTTATCTTATGACTTGTATCACTGTGGGAGGGGTATTATAAAATTGCAGACAGTGATAAATTGCAGTGTCTTCAGACTCCAGGCTGTTGATGGTGAGAGAAAAATCTGTCCCAGACCTACTGCCACTGAACCTCGATGGGACCCCATTGACCAATTAGGATGCATCGTAGATCAGGCGCTTAGGAGCTTTCCCTGGTTTCTGCTGGTACCAGTTTAAATAACTGCCAATGCCCTGACTGGCCCGACAAGTGATAGTGACTCTGTCTCCCAGAGATGCAGACAGAGAGGATGGAGACTGAGTCATCTGGATATCATGTCTGGCATCTAACAATTGAGACATAATAAAGAGCCACATAGTTAAGCATAATATAAAAGGACTACCATAAATATCAATCAGCACTAATCACAGTCTAACAGTGAAATTCCCATTTTAGTCACTTTTTACCTGGGAGACAAAGCAGCAGGAGCCCAAGGAGCTGAGCAGGGGCCCTCATGTCCATGCTGAGTCCTGACTGCAGGGACAACTGCACAGGGTGTGACTGGTATATGAAGAAGTCCTCAAGGCTGTGGAATGAGTGCATGCAAATCACTGGAAACGAGTTAGAATGGGCACAGCTGCAAGGCTTGCTTGTCTCAACAACTGAGCACAAACACAGGGTCCCCAGATGCCTGAAGTCAGACCACACATATGCCTATAGAGAATTCATTTTTTAATTTTAAAATTATCGATGATATCTTGGAGTTTTCTTTGAAAATTTCTACTATACATAAGCTCTTTTTGGAATAATATATTTCAAAGATATGTTAGTGGCAATATACACAAATATCTGACTGACAATGAATGTACAACAGAGGAGGGACTATTAAATCTTTTTTTTGTTGTTGTTGTTTTAATCTTTATTTTGCAATACAATTCAGTTCTGCATATCAGCCACAGATTCCCTTCTTCTCCCCCCTCCCGCCCCCCTCACCTTCCCCCCAGCCTGCCCCCCATTCCCATCTCCTCCAGGGCAAAGCCTTCCCCACAGACTGAGATCAACCTGGTGGACTCAGTCCAGGTAGGTCCAGTCCCCTCCTCCCAGGCCGAGCCAAGGGACCCTGCATAGGCCCCAGGTTTCAAACAGCCAACTCATGCAATGAGCACAGCACCCGGTGCCACTGCCTGGATGCCTCCCAAACAGATCAGGCCAATCAACTGTCTCACCCACTCAGAGGGCCTGATCCAGTTGGTGACCCCTCAGCCATTGGTTCATATTTCATGTGTTTCCGTTTGTTTGGCTATTTGTCTCTGTGCTTTCAATGGTCGAGAGACAGCCCGAACTGACCTACTCTGGTGATGGGATGGCCAAACACCCTAATTGTCGTGCTAGAAACCTCATCCAACTACTGAGGGATCTGGATGCAGAGATCCATGACTAGGCCCCAGGTGGATCTCTGGGAGTCCAATTAGCGAGAATGAGGAGGGTTTATATGAGCGAGAATTGTTGGGACTATTAAATCTTTAACTCAGTCAGATAATTGAAAGTTAAAAGTCTATGCATGGGTAACTTTAAAGGAACCATATGGTATGATTCCATTTTGGATTGCCACCTTTTTAGTCAGTCTTATATCTGGCAGCCATCTTTGCTAGGAATAGAAAAGATAGGATTTAAAAACAATGCTTATTTAACAGGATTTTAAAGCTGCACTGGGTTTGCAATTGAAAGTGATGGAGACTTACTTGCTAGCTACCTAGACAGTCATCCCAGGGTCTTCTTCCATGGTTGTTGAGGGCAGAGGTCTCAGGGCAACACCACCAGTCTTCGGCTGCCAGTCCTAGGCCTGCCAGGCCTCAGCAGATCCAGCAGTTGTGGGGTAGGAACTTGTGGGGAGGACCAGACTACCTTGTCTACTCAAAGTGAGGCAATGGATTCCCCAGAGTCCTATTGTCCGTGGTCTAAAGAGTGCCCTGGCAGCAGATGAGATAAAAGGCAATTTTTGCTCAGTGGCTGGTGTTGCCACTCTGGAGCAAGTTTCAGGTGCAGATTTTTCTGTGCCCATCCGTCTTCTTTGGAGGAAATAATGGAGCTGCCAGGAGCCAGCATGTCTCTGTCTCATGAAAAGCTTTTTGCTTAAACTTTTTAAATGTCATATTCTCAGATCTCTTGCGCATTTCAGGACTGTCTGTCTATTAGGTATGAATGACTATCAACTTGTGTTCCCTAGCAGTTTTCAATGTTAGCAGCTTTCACAAGACTAGGACTTTACAATTTATTTCTGTCAGGTTCAGCCCTAAAATTAATGATGTTGAATTGAAGCTCTTCTAGTATCAAAATAGGCAAATAGACATGAGTTTTCCTGCTCCTGGTACTAAACATATATCAACCATAAAAGAGTGGCCATGAGTGTAAAGAAAACTTTTCCTTTCTAAGAAATTGTTTTCCATTGATTAAGATATGAAAAAAGATTTGGATTTATTCTTTCAGTTCTTGACCAGCTTACAAAACTGTAATCATTACTTACCTGGCCTTTTTTATATACTTTCTTGGGAAGGCACTGTTACTAAGGAACAGGGTTTTTTTTACTGCGGTGTTTGTTGTCTATTTTGTTCACTACTTTGCCCAAGTGTCTTCATTTACAATTCCTATCATAGGATCTATGACTGTTCTAGCTACAGGTTCTTGCCCCATGATTGTGTCAAATATTGATTTTGTCTTACGTAATTGGCCTTAATTCCAATCAGAAAGTATTTGGTTATAACATGATTTTCATGCCACTACTTTTACAGTTGGCATGCTTTGTAAGACTGGTCATTATTAGAGCTCCTCAGGTCAAACCGAATGTAATGTTACTTTAGTTTTCCTATGTTTTTGAGACCTACTTTGTATCTTTTTTAAAATTATAATAAGTTTGTTAGAGTGGGGAGAATCAGTTTTCTTTAGGGGTTGGCCCCTGGTAGGTTAGTCTCACACTCATGTGTATAAGGGAAGTACAAACTGGATTCAGTGGGTTACGTAAAAGGGGGGGGTTATAAAGTCTGAATAGAGTGAGGGTGAAGAATATTAGAAAGGAGTGGGGGTGAATGCAATTAAAATATATTGTAGCATGCAAGAAATTCCAAAAGGGTACTTTAAAAATTACATTAAAAATATATGACCATGGGAGACCTTGACTTGGGAAATGTGGGCATGGAGGATGTGGGGGGGGGGGGAGGCTGGGGTGTGAGAAGGGAGAAGAGGAGGGGAATATGTGGTTGGTATGTAAAGTGAATAGAAAATTTCTTAATAATAATAATAAAAAAAGAAAAAATATATAAGCTGGGCAGTGGTGGCACACACCTTTAATCCCAGCACTCAGGTGGCAAAGCCAGGCAGACCACTGTGAGTTCACGGCCAGCTTGGTCTACAGAGTGAGATCCAGGATAGGCACCAAAATGACACAGAGAAACCCTGTCTTGAATATATATATATATATATATATATATATATATATATATATATATATATTGATTCTTCCTACTAACCAAAATACCCTCTCAGAAGTTGATATGCTCACTGCAAGCATTCAGCAATGCTAGAAAATATGTTGTTCAACAATGCTGTGCATCACTCTGTGTCCCATGCCTTATAGTTCCTAATACAAGCAGTTTTTAATGCCAGACTAAGGTGTGTGACTGACCCTCCAACAGTTCACAAAGTAGAATAAAATTATATAAAGCAGGGGAAACCCTGAGTGAGCAAGGTAATGAGTGACTGTATATTGTTGATATGGCATGACCATGTTGAGTATTCCAAGACTTTGGTCTCAGAAAACGTAGGCAAATCCAGTTCTTAACATCAGCCAAGCTCAAAAGGCTTGGAAAAGATCTCTTTGGGAATCCAAAAAAGAGTATTTGATCAGTGTGTAAAGAGACATCCTCTGTGTGAGGTGGAGTGATAAACAGATCATAGAATGTGAAGCAGCAATGGACTAGGAGAGTGTCCTTGCAAGGCAGTAGAGCATATGGGTATGCTCTCCATTCAAAGTACAGGATTGAACCTTGAAGAAGGAGGAACAGGCTCTCGGGTGACACTAAATATCCTTCTTTACCCTATAAGAACAAGAAAGTTACTGTCAGTAGATGGGAAAACCTTGCCTTGTGGGTGAGTAATAGACAGATATACCAGGGTCTGAAGTCACAGGGCTCATTAACAACAACTGCCACTGGAGAGAATCAATTCTTGATTTAAGGACCTGCCAGATCCTGTACCACTATTGCCATTTCTATTAATATCATACAAGCTACTAGTGTAACATCAATAGTTGTTCATTGATTATCTATGTTTTATAAAAATAAAGTAATGATTAGCAGTATAACAAAATGACCATGCATTCTAGAGTTATCCCTGGCTAGTCATGGGACAATTCGATGGAAATGGACATAGATAGATAGATAGATAGATAGATAGATAGATAGATAGATAGATAGATGAGCCTCTAGAAATAAACTTAAAAGTTTGAGTTCTAGAATAACAATCCTGTGCTAGAAATTGCTATTTTAATATCCCCAAGAAGATAAAATTTATCATTTTTTACCACTGACATAAAAATGCAGCTTTGAAACTAAGCCTGGATTGTGATGAACAGGAAATCTCAGTTCAGAAATGTTCCCCTGAGACTTAGTTGTCCAAAAGGGCATTTGATACCAAAGTCATTTACTGAATGGCAGGATAGTGATTTGATTTGTAACAGGACATCAGGATGTAGAACGTTACCGGAACCCAAATCCTCAAGTGCTGACCTCAAACATTTGTTGTATTGTGTGCACAGCCTAGATTAGAAAAGATGGGCTGCTGGGCTTATACTCTGCCTTGTGTGTCAGTGATAAATCAAGTGCCATCTCTTAGGTAAACAAGTCTAATTTGGTGTCTTTTAATTTCTGTATTTTAAATTTATTACTAATAGCTCTATTAAAGGCAACATATTTTCCTTTAAGGAAGTATTATATATCTCACAAAGAAAACTACACTGAGAAGTGCTTGCGTAATATAAAACATATTGCTATGACAGCTGAATGGATCATTATTAGCATCAATTTTGCACTGATTTTTATCCAAAAATAAAAATATGCTCATATATTTTTGCATATACGCTCAAAATCAATCTTCTTCTGCACTTACTGAATATCAAGTTCATGTTTATGTGAGTGTTGTGGCAGAAACAACTATTTGCAATTAAGGGTAAGGAAAAGATGACTTAATTATTTCAAATCTCAAATATTTCTGTGAATATTGTGAAAAATGTATTCACACATAAGGAACATGATTATATAAAAATTTCCCCTGCATTTTCAATTACACCCTAGACTATGAATCGATTTATCTTAAATCACTGTTCTTCCTTGGAAGTTTTTGTTTATGTTGCAGTGTGAGAAATGAAATGGAGATGTTTCCAATCTCATGACCAAAATATACTCACTTAAATCAATACGTATTCAAAAGGACACACAGACAATCCTCAACTTATATGCATTAAAGAGATTACTGACATAAAAGATAATTCCAGAGAGAAAGACTTCAAGAAAGCTAAATGCAAGCTGCCCTTTGTATTGCTGTGATTCAGTTCCTCCCCATGGGTACTGTGTCCTTCTTTGTGCTGACAGACACATCTGCTGGAGAACCTTTAACTGGGAAGACATGTGTTCATGGCGACCCCTGCTGGAGAGACAATCAAAGTGATGACAGAATGAGTCTTCATCCAAGCTTACCTGAAATCTGTGTCCTTAGTGCTAATTAGCGGTCCTTTTATTTTCATCCAGTGTGTACAACCATTTTCCATGGTATTTCTTATATTTACTAACAATATATCTTCTCATATCCTTTTTAATCCTTTTCTAATTTCTCCAGCACTATGCATAAAATGGATTCTAGAAGCCTGAGGATAAGCAGGTATAATCATGAAAAATGCATTTATTACTTCTTCCACCCATTTGTAGACCTAAGCATATTCAAGTGCTTAAGTGTACTGGTTATATTTTGTCATCTTGACACAAACATAGATAGATATGAGAAGAGAGAAATTTGGTTAAGGAATTACCTCCATTGGATTGTTCTTCATTAATGATTTATGTAGGAGGGCTCAGCCCACGCTGGGTGGTACCACTGCTGGAAAGGTGGTCTTAGGTAATAGTCCATTGTCCCTGCATCAGGTCCTGCCTATAGGTTTCTGCACTGAATTACTACCCTGACTTAATTCAGTTGTGGACTGTAAACTGTAAGCTGAGTAAACCCACTCCAAATTAATGGTCTGAGTTTTATGATCCTCATGAAATGGCAAAGATGTGACTTCAGCAAATAGAGGAAGGTCTGAGGACACTATAGGTGAGGTAGTGTGTAGGGGGAATTACTGAGTGTTCCCAGACAAGTTGATTCAACCTCATTCTTCTCATCCCAGAAACTCAGAGCTGACTCGTTCTTTTTAAACATTGCCACCCCTCTGCCTCATTTACCCTTGTTTATCTGTGGTATGTGCAGGAAGGGAAATTTGGAAGCTGAATTCCCCCTTTTCTGGTACCATTTGTTGTGGGATACTTGATAACACTATAAAACTCCAAGACTGTGTTAATAAAATCAACCTTGGACAGAGGGTGGAACCAGTAACTAGTTGACAGGAATTAGCATTAGAGAGTATGAAAAGGCAGAAACTGGGATAGGGAGATGCCCGGGAAGGACTACAGATGGACTTAGTGTTTCACAGACGTTTTTGGTTTGGGATGCCTCTCTTCTGGGGCTCTGGCCAAACAGGAAGGTCAGCTGGTTTCCTCTCAGACTCTCTGATATAGCAGGTTTTTACCCCAACATCAGACTCCTGAGTCTTTATTAGTAAATAGAATCACTTAGTTAAAAACAACATTTGATGTCCCAGATCAGGTACATATATCTAGGCATAGAGCAGCTGGCATGCTACCTGAAATGAGTCTAAATGGAAATGCCTACCACAGCATGCCATCAGCATCTTCCCAGAGCTAGGTGGGTAAATGTGGTACCAGGTTGTGCCTGGATATCATATAAGAGGGAGTCAGGAAGACAGAGAGGATGAGAGACACACACACAGAGACACACACACACACACAGACACAGAGAGAGAGAGAGAGAGAGAGAGAGAGAGAGAGAGAGAGAGAGAGAGAGAGAGAGAGAGAGAGAGAGAGAGGAAGCAGATGGGAGGGACACCCTGTCAGTTGGAAGGGTTTTGTTTGAACTGGCATAGGAGAAAGCTTTTCCTGTGATGGCAGGAGAGGAGAAAGCACCTGGGTGCTTGCTCTGCCTCTCTTTGCTATCAGGCTTTCACCCCAGCATCTGGCTCCTGAGTCTTTATTAGTAAAAATCAAATGATTGAGATTTAATTTAAAAATATGGGCAAGTCTATGAAACATTTTCTTGATTGGTAATTGATGTGGGAGCCCTGTTCACTGGCAGCAGTGCCATCTCTGGTGAGGTGCCCCTGGAATGTACAAGAAAGAAAACTGAGCAAGCAATGAGGGACAGCTGTGAGCAGCATTTCTCCCTGTTCACAACTTTAATTCCTGTTTTATTTCAGTTTCTGTCTTCCCTCAAAGATGAGCCGTAAGCCCATCTAGACATATATGTCAAATAAACACTTTCCTCTCAAAAATGGTTTTCGTCAGTCAGTTTTATATCACACGAACAGAAATATAACTGAAACAAGACATTTTTCTCCTTTGGTTAAATATATTTCTAAGCCTGCCTCATCTACTCTTCCCTTCGCCCCTTTTTTTCTCAATCCTATAGTTTATTGTTTTTTATTTCTTTTCACTCCATCATTGCTGTCAAGTAGCAATGCTCTGCATATTTTTGGATGTTGAGTTGTATTTTGAAATGTGGCCAAATTCTTTGCTTTTTGGTGAGTGCCTTTACACACAAAACAAATACTCAGATGCTAGGTTGGTGGGTTCTGTTGTCTTTAAGGTGTTAGATGTCCACTCATCAGTGGGATACAGGTGAGAGAATTATACCTTTCCCTTGCCCTGGTATGTCTGATAAGTGATTGCATCAAAGAGGAAGTTTCAATTTTCATCTTAATGAGGCAACAATGCATTTTGGTTGCCCTCTGAGTTTTCTTTAACCTGTTAAGAGACACATTTTGGTGCCTCCTGTGAGGAATAGTTAATAAATTACTGACACAAATAATAAATAAGGAATCATTTTGCAAACAATTATACTCTTAATGATGCAAATGAGGAAAAACAGCCTTGTTTTTGAGGTTCATTCTCTGAGCAAATGGATAGAAGAGAGCAAAAGTGGACTACATGTTAATATTCCCTCCAGATGTGCAAAAACATGACCAAAAACACTTTAAAATTTTCAATCTACAATGGATTTGTAAATTTGGACACATTCTGAGGCAGAACATTATGATGGCATAAGCACCCAGTAGAGACAATGAAGTCCATGACACAGAAGAGGCTGTGAGATCTCATCCTAGTCAGGCCGAGACACATCAATCAAGAATAAAACCCCAATGTAGGGAAACGATGTTCTAACCAGGCACAGTCCTGTACATTTCACCAGCTCTCCACAAGGCCTTCATATGATAAAACAACTTAGGGATTACTTCATTAATTACACTGGATCTCTCATGATCTGTTCGTCTCTGGAAATGACCTCAGAATAATTCTGGAAAGGTATTGTCTGTTAGTCTTTACTTTCTCTGGTTTCCTGTAGAGTTGCTCAATAAAGATCCTTGCTGAAATATGAAATGAAAGGAAAGGATTTACCCATCCATCAGCACCTGTGGTAAACCATATGAGGCATAGGTTGAGTCTCTCCTGTGTTATGTCACATGCAAATTGAATTATCAGTAGTGTCTTCTTGAACTTCCCAGACCTATCCAAGGACCACATGGTTAGGCAGTTTATTCGCTGTTGTGGTAGATGCACACTGAGTGCTGGCAGAGGACCACAGAGAGAAGGATTACTATGCAGATATCTGGGCACTTTCAAGCAAAACTATTTCTTGATATGCAAGCAGTCTGAGCACATAAAAAAAAAAAACAAAAAGAAAACAAAAAAAACAAAAAAAAAAAACAAGGAGCAGCAGCTGGGGCAGCACAACCTCCAACTTCTACTTCCCTCGGTGGTTTATGTCATGGCTTGTATCACTGTGGGAGGAGTACTGTAATGCTGCAGACAATAATAAGTTCCAAAATCTTCAGGCTCCAGGCTACTGATGGTTAGAGTGAAACTTTTCCCAGAGTATTGACCACTGAACCTTGATGAGACACCAGATTGCAAATTAGTTGCATAATAGATCAAAAGTGTAGGAGCTTGTCCTGATTTCTGCTGGTACCAGTCTAGGTTATTGCTAATGCCCTGACTTGCCAGGCAATTGATTGTCACTCTTTCTCCTAGAGATGCTGGCAGGAAGGTTGGAGATTGTGTCACTTGAATGTCACATCTGGCACCTGACAGTAGAAAAACAAACAAACAAAAAATAACACAATGTTGTATTAGGAATTCCCTGATTAGAAGGAAAATGATAGCTACTCTGAGCTGAATAAAGTTTTCTATGCTATGCAACTTACCTGAGAGCCAGAGAAGCCAAATTGCCAGGATCTGTGCAGGAGCCTTCATGGCCATGCTGTGTCTTGACTGGAACTGGCTCCTGCAGGGCCTGTGAAGTCAGATAAGAATCTGTCAGTTAAGGGGGATATGCTCTGGGCACATGCAAATTAGCAAAGTCTGTCAGGCCTATGGACAATGCAGGGTTTATCAGCTCAGTAACACAGGAAGTCACAGTCTATAGGGACCCTCCAACAGACGTGGGAGACACAAACTGGCTGCTATGAAAGTGTTTCCCCATGGGGATCACAGGATATAATTAGTCCAGTGTCCTTTAAAAAGAGTGGGGTTTTTTGTTTGTTTGTTTCATTTTGTTTCATATCTCACTACACGGATGAAATATTTTTCTTTCTAATTTTGAATATAAGATGGACAATTGGAGATTTAATTCTTTTCAAATTGCAAAAAAATTTAAGTTGAGGCCAAAGTGTTGTCTTTTTTTCTTCTCTGGGGTTTTATGTGATAAATCATCAGGACAAGTGATGGACAGAGATGTAATCTTGACTGAAAGTTAGATGCATAAAGGCAACAAAGGGAGGTCAGTATATGTACATACATTCATAGCTATATGGTAAAGTACCAAACTGTAAAAATACCCTTTGATAAACATAGTTTAATGATCTGTAGGGAAGGGCCTAGATACTGAGTGTCATAACTAAATTGTCACCCTCACGTAAGCGTTGTCCTCTATTTCTTAAGAACCTTTTTCGCTCAGCCAGTTTAGGGAACTTACTTGTTCTCTACCTTTTAAAAGACTTTGGCATGTCTCTTTCTCTAAGAACACTAAATAATTCCCAAATCAGTGTCTTCTACACTCTGGGATAACCATTTATTATCTTTCTTATTCAAGCTTTTCCTTGTTAGAAGCAAAAGCATGTTATATACACAAAGTTTATCCTTGTAGTAACTCTGATCCACAAACCTCCAAATTCCCCATCAGATATCTCTTCTAGTTATATTTCACACCATGGTGTTACTTTTATGTCAACTTGACACAAGCTAAAGTCATCTGAGGGGAGAAAACATCAACTGAGAATATGTCTCCATAAGATAATGCTGTATATAATCATATGGATATTTTTTTAGTAATTGATGGTGAAGGGCTTAGCTCACTCTAGACTTGTAGTAAAACAGTGGGTGAATTTGTGCTCTGAACTGAGAATGACCAAAGTAAGCTTTTAAACTATCACTGCTTCATTGACTCTTCTTCAATGAAGGTGTTTGAGTACAAGATCTTCAATACAACATACACTAATCAGAAGTTGTACATGGACACTGAACACTTGAAGTATAGTGAGTGCAACTAGAGTTTTTGTATATACTTTAATCAAATTTAAATTAATATTGTCATGTGTGGCTAGTATTAACCTCATGGAACTACATTGTCTTAGCATTAATAGTCAGCAGTCTCATCAAAGCAGCCAGCTGCCTTAATTGTTGCATAGGGTTTACCTCATAGTCACTGCTGTAGTAATCATCAGAGACAGCTTCAGGTTCCATCACACCCAGATCCATTGTCATTGAGCTGTGAGGGATGCTGGTCCATCTCTTGGACAGTTGATAAATTTTTAAAATAGCTCATTCTGTTCTCTAATTGAAGCATTACAGGTGGACTCTTCTATCAGTGACCTTTTCCCTTACATCAGCCTTTTAGGTGATGGGGATTCTTTTAACAAGTTTGATATCTCAGTGTTTTACCAAGATGACAGTATTTTGTTTCTCAAGTATTACAGGTGGGCTCTTCTATGAGTGACCTTTTCCCTTACATCAGTCTTTCAGGTGATGGGGATTCTTTTAGCAAGATTTATATCTTAGCATTTTACAAAGATGACAGTGTTTTGTTCTAGCTAAAAAGGTATCCAATTCAGAATCTCATTTAAGAATGTTGTACTGTGTTAGTATAAGCTACATAGCAGCCCTTTGCTTATACCACATCTTTGGGTGGCCATCCCTCACCTCTACATTTCCCCCAGAGTACTCTTGAGTAAAAGCAGCAGGAAATATTAGTTAGAAGGATAGAGGAAAGAGAAAAAGATAGAAAAAAGAGGATAGCCTCAGGAGGGCCTGGATCCTAATCCATAGGGCCCTGACTGTCTCTGCCCTATTTAAGGTAATGCTAAGGGGTGGAGCAAAAGACCACCCCTAAGCACAGCCTAGGGCAGACCACTTCAAACACCTGTACTCAGGCCCATGGTCCAATCATCCTCTTTATGCAGACCTACTGGGTAAAGCTACTAGGAAACCTAAAAATGGGCTCTAACAGACATCACGTGAGTTTTAATGTTTACTCCTTCCATTTTCTTCTGTGTTTCAATATTTTTTAACTTCCAACTTCCTTGGTGATTTCTTCTTCAGGTCAATTTACAAAATGTGTGTGTGTGTGTGTGTGTGTGTGTGTGTGTGTGTGTGTGTGTGTTTCTGTTATATTTATTATTTTTTCAGGTGTCTTTCTGATTTCTCTTGCAATTAATTCCCATTTTTATCATTGATAAAATGAATATTTGAGTAGCTCAGGTCATAAATACTTTCTGTACAACACAAAGACATGAGTTTGATCCCCGTAACACATCTAAAAACATTGCAAGGACAGTTGCAAATGATCATAATACCAGCCTGTATTATGGAAGAAACAGGAAGAGACAGACAGGGGTCTCACTGGCCACCCAGTCTAGCTTACTTAGCAAGGTCCAAGCAAGTGGAAGTCCCTGTCTCAAAAACAATACAAAATGAAAATAATGTAAAATACATCAGTGGATCAACCCAAAATGTTGAACTGGACCTCCAAATTTTCAGGTACACGCACATGTGTGCACACATATATTCACTAGTTACACCCCCATGTGCACATGAAATGAATATGATTTGTGTTTAAAACTTTTAAACATTTGAGGTTCTCTTTGTGACAGATACATACTATATCTTAGACAATATCCCATGTACTCTTGAGAAAAATGTACACCCTGCTCTGTAGGCAGAGTATTTGATGTAAATCTGTTAGGTCTAAATGGTCTAAAGTGTTAAAGAACTAATAATGTCACACTTTCCCTTTCTGACCTGTTCTGTGCCCTTCTAAGTAAAATACTGAAATTCTCTACCATTATTGTATTGCTGTATATGTCTCTGCTTAGTTATCCCATTGGTTCTTTCCCATACATTAGAGTTCTGAGATTTGGTGAATAGATCCTCACAGCTCTTCTATTTTCGTGGTAACTAACTTTATGTTTGGAGCAGTCAAATATTGCCAAGTCAGATCTTTTATCAGGCATTGATTTCCTCTACATTCTTTACCTCCTTCTCTTTAGCAGGGTCTCAGTATCCCAGTTGAGCCACAATTGGCACTTCTCCAAAGGCCTCCTTCCTGCTCCTTCCAGGGCCTGTGGTATTTTATAATCTTCCCACTGGACTGCTCTTTGGATACCTGCCCCAAGAGACTGGTTCTCCTTCAAGTGAGCATCATGTCGTTTGTAATAAGCCTTGTTCGTGGTCTAGCTGCCTTGTTGTCTCAACCATTGTCATGATGTTTGCTGTTCTCCCACTGCGATTCAGGTCATGATTTCTGCTGCTTCCTGGAGTTCTGAATGAATCATTACTGAGTTTCCAGTAGGTCTTGCCAGCATGTTGTGTTTGAACAGGAAATGATTTCACTTCTGAAGGACACTGCAGTTTTCTCTCTGTTGCAGGATGTAAAGTCAACAAAAGGAACTCCCACTCCCCTTCCAGGTGAAACCAGGGTCCTAGCCACAGAGCATTTCCCTTTTCCATAGTTTTTAAAATGTTTAAAATGCCTACACTTGTTCCATGTGATACCATAATCTTAGCCACATATGCCTATGGTGTTAAAAATATAAATAGTGTAGGTGAGGAAGTAAATATTTAATTTTAACTTCTGTTTCTCTACTAACATACTCTTAGCATTTACCATATTATAGCATTTTACACAATGATTAGCCTTATCACTATGTCAACCAAGGTGTTAAATATGAGCCTGCGGTCTGTCTCACAGCCTGGACACCAAGTTAAGGAGTGACCTGAATCTGTTATAGACATATTAAACACATCACTGGAAACTGTGAATCAAGGAATTTTCACTTCGAATATATGTGTGTTTATATATATATATATATATATATATATGATTGAAAGAATATTAATAACAAAATGACATCAAATGGACATGTCTGAATTCCAGATGTTGAAACAAGGTATGGACAAAAAATTCCTGAAAAGAAGCTTTATCTGCAAACACAGACTGACTGATTAAAATGATAGTGATGTGGAGAGGCTAGAATGTTGTTAGGACAATATTTAGTCCCCAGGAACAGGCTTCCCATAAACTACTTCCTCATACTGAGTTGTGTCTTCCCCCATTCCACCTCCCAATATTTTTGTATTTTTTTATTTTAACTCCCTCAATGTACGTGTTATGTCAGAGCCTCCCACACCCATTATTAATAAAATTCTAATCCTCCAAGCCCCACATAGAGGTTCACTGTAGTAATTCCCTTGAATTTCTCAATCCCATGAATGTAGGCTTTCATAGACCTGTACAGATCTTGCCTGCTGGACCTGGGATCTGAGGACCTCAAAGAATGGGGCAGACTACAGTCCAACACTCTAGACAACCTTGCTTCAGTTTCAGTGTACTCTTCTACAGGAATGAAACAGAGAAAGCAGCGATCCAAGGAAGGTTATTTAAGTTCAAAAAAAACCATAATCTGAAAAACATGTAAATAAATGTCAGTAAGCACATACTAAATATTAAGAAAGAAGTCCTTTCCCAGAACTTTCTCAGGACAGACCAATTTAAACACATTTGCCCAACATGTACAATAGGTTATATCTGAGAAAGCATAAAAGCAAGGCAGAAGGCCATATCCAGATTCAGTGCACACTGACCAGATTGGGTTCTATATCCATGCTCTGAACTCCAACAAGAATAAACATTTATTATAAATTGAATGTAAATGTTTTTTGCAGGAGGCACAAAATCACATGCAAGAACAATCCAGGGAACAAAATTCACAGGAGATAAAATAATTTATGCTTTTTTTTCCCCAATGGGGCCTCTCAGTTTCCCAAGGTATTGTCCACCAAGCATCATTCTTTTGACCATGTTCTGACATCAATGTGACATTCAAGGTTAACCATCATATAGATTCAGTAATAGGATCACTAGAGCACATGGTAGTTCTATTTTCAGTGTTTTGAAACTTCTTACGGTGATTTTCCAAGTGGTCATACTGGATTATATTACAATGAATGGTTTACCTCTTAGAACAGAGAGATATTTCATTAAGATTTTTATTGGCATACACTTCATGATTAGTAGCATTGAACATTTTTGTCACATATGTATTAGTCATTTGTATGTTTTGAGAAATGGCTGTTTAATTCTATTGCACAGTTTTGAATTTATTTGTTGTGACTGAGTTTTGATTAAGGATATTGATCTATAATGTATCCTTTTGTCCTTTTACTTTGAATAGTTGTCTGGGTTTTCAATCAAGGTAAAAAGTGTATAGTGTACTTGGAAGTGTTCTCTGTCTTTGATGCTGTTTAATAAAATGAGGCATCTCTGTAAGGTTCTTCAAATTTTTATTAGAATTTAGAAATTTTTTGGTCTTTTTTTGTTTTTTTAAATAAATATTTTTATTTTATAATTAATTTAATTTTACATATCAGCCACGGATTCCTCCGTCCTCCCTGCTCCCACCCCCTAGCCTTCCCCCCCAGTACACCCTCCATTCCTATCTCCTCCAAGGCAAGTCTCCCCTGGAGATTCAGCCCAGCCTGGTAGACTCAGGTGAGGCAGGTTCAGTCCCCTCCTCCCTGCACCAAGGCTGAGCAAAGTGTCTCAGCATAGGCACCAGGCTCTACCAGCCTACCAAGGATAGGCCCCAGTCCCACTGCCTGGGGGCCTCCCAAATAGTCCAACCTCATCAACTGTCTCACTTAACCAGAGGACCTGGTCAAGTTCCATGGGAGCTCCTCAGCCACTGGTTCACAGTTCATGTGTTTCTGCTAGTTTGGCTATTTTTCCCTATGCTTTTTTCATAATGGTCTCAATATCTCTTGCTCATATAAGCCCTCCTCTCTCTCATAGGTTGGACTCTTGTAACGACTCTGAGATACCAACTTACACATGTCAGAATGGCTTAGATCAAAAACACTGAACACAGCTTATGCTGGAGAGGGTGTGGAACAAGGGGAACACTCCTACATTGTTAGTGGGAATGTAAACTTGTAAAGCCACTTTGGAAATTAATATGGCACTTTCTCAGAAAATTGGGAATCAACCTCCCTCAAGACCCAGCTATACCACTCTTGGTCATATACCCAAGGAATGCTCAATCATACCACAAGAGCACTTGCTCAGCTATGTTCATATCAGCATTGTTTGTAATAGCCAGAACCTGGGAACAACCTAGATGCCCTTCAACTGAAGAATGGATAAAGAAAATGTGGTACATATACACAATGGAGTACTACTCAGCAGAGAAAAACAATGTCACTATGAGGTTTGCAGGCAAATGGATGGAACTAGAAAATATCCTGAGTGAGGTAACCCAGACTCAGAAAGACAAACATTGTATGTACTCACTCATAAGTGAATACTAGATGTAAAGCAAAGGATAACTAGACTGCAACTCACAACTCCAGGGAGGCTACCTAGTAAAGAGGACACTAAGAAAGACACAAGGATCGCCCAGCGACAGAGAAATGAATGAGAGCTACATGATCAAACTGGGGGTGGGGGGAGGGTAATGGAGGGCAAGGGTCGGGGGAAAGAGAGCTTAGGGGAGCGGGGGGTCCCAGCTGGATCAGAAACAGAGTGGGAGAACAAGGAAAGAGACACCATGATAAATGAAGACCCTATGGAAATAGGAAGAAGCAGAGTGCTAGAGAGGTCCCCAGAAATCCACAAAGATGCCTCCACAATAGACTACTGGCAATGACTGAGAGAGTGCCCGAGCTGACCTACTCTTATAATCGGATGGCCAAACACCCTAACTATCATGATAGAACTCCCATCCAGTGACTGGTGGAGACAGATGTAGAATTCAGAAATTTGCGTGAGTAGGAAACCTACAAAAAGTTCACCAACTTGTTTGTTTTATAGTATTTACTTTTATCTGTGTAAATATTCACTTTAAAATTTAGTCACATGCAAATGAGGCAAAATGGCATAATCAACTCTGTTTTGATTACCTCTACTCAGACAATAGAAGGTGGTCATACTGAAAGCCACATGCTCAAGTCTGCATCTCTCATCTTCCCTCTACAGTGATATAGGATAATGACTCTGAAACTTTTATCACAAAGGAAGTCGTTAGGATGAATTGATTTACTTGGGTCCATTCTGTGGTCACTGTCATATTACAGAAAGGGGCCAAATGTTCACTATTTTCTCCTTTCCTTCACTTGTCAAAGGCCACTTCATATTGTTCTCTGAAGTGAAATAATACCCGTCATTCATTTGTCGCACTGTTGACAGTGCTTTTGAATAGCATAGGACTCTTGAATGATTCTACTTCTCCTAGAGGTTGGATGCAAAACAAATCCAAGAACACATAAAAATCATGTACCATGATCAAGTATGCTGCATGCCAGAGCATGTTAGTTTTCTTCTGAGAGGTAGAAAGGGCATGGATCCTGATGGAAGGGTAGGAAAAGAGGAAGAAGGAGAAGAGAATTGGGAAACCATAATCAGGTTACATCATGTGAGAAAAATCTATTTTCAATAAAAGGGGAAAATATATAATCTAAATTAAACAAATACAAAAATCTCTCTTGTCTCAAGACATCTTTTTTTCTATTATGAGCGTCATAGTTATTATGATGGCTACCACAAATCTTTGAAAATAGCTAAGGAATTAAAACAGTGACTCTTCACTAAGATAGAAACATTGGAAGAAGGAAAGGCTCATTCTGTGATCCTTTTGTTGTCGTGGTTAGGGACCACAGAGAATGCACACAGTAAACATAAATGAGCAAATGTCAGCACTAATCTTCTGACACCACTGAGAAATTTTGATATTTTATTGAAAATGATTTTTCTAACAAAGTTGTTTTGAAGGATGTGTAAATTGAGACAGACATATAGAGGAACAGAACAAAGTAAATTTTATATTAGTGTCTCTTCCTCCTCTTCTTTCCCTCCTCTTTCTCCTTCTACCCCTGCCTTTTCTTTCCTGTCTTCATCTTCCATGATGCATCATAATCTAGTTGAATGTATTTCACAAGACAAAAGTCATTTTAACAATAGTCATTTTAACAATCGATGTGGTTGGTCCTTCTGACAATTAAGAAAAAAAATCTATAAAAGTAACTCTATAGTGTCTTAAAAATAATTTCTATTGGAGTCAATAACTATGATAAACTTCTAAGGAACCAAGGCATAGTCACAAAAATATCTTACTGTCATTTATTGTCTATAAAGGTAAAGCAAGTATCTTAGTCATAATAAGTGAAAGAACATTGGGCATTTTTATTTCAGATTACAGAAAAGATCAAAATGTCACTTTCATCACTTGTATCTAAAATAATAGCACAGATATACCAATTCTATTAATAAATAAACAATGAAGGACATGAGATAAAATATTTGCTGATAAGATTAGTATACAAATTCATAAATAAGGAATCTCAAAATAAATATTTAGAAGTAATTTTAATAAAATATTACTGGTCATTCTCTCCAGGTCCACTTTTAAATGTATATTATCTCCAATTTGCACATAAACTCAATGTAATGAAACTAATATTCCTGAAGGAGTTTCTAAAGTTGATTAACTCAGTCCACAACTTATGTAGAAAATATAAAGACAGCAAAACTAAAAAAATGTGAAGCCCAAAAATGTGGTATTATGTCTTGTGACTTGTTCTCTTTTGTACAAAAATCATAGTAATTAAGTCTGTGGGTAATCTACATGCACAGATAGATACATGTATGAATGAGACATATTAAAAATCCCACAGGAAATAGATCTTCCCACACACAATTTAAAAAAAAAAAAACAGACTTGAAGATAGATCAAAATTGTTGGGCTGGTATTTTGTTTTGTTACTAAAACTGTGCTATGGGATTTAAATTCTTCAATAATACCACTTCTGGAGGCATGTTCAAAACAGACCTTTACTCTAATAACTTTATATAAACAAATCTATTTGCACTTCACATAGTGGGATTGAAAGTTTTATGAGGGTAGTTCTGTTTTGTTTGATACTTGTAAGCAGATGAGTGGATGGACATAGGAGCCAGAAGAAACCTATGTGAAGTGCTGCAGACAGCTGAGAGTATCAACACCCATGGCTGCAATTTCAAAGCACAACAGAAGATCATGGTTAGGCAACTTCCACTTTCTCTCATACATGTGCTTTAGCTTTGGTGAGAAAACCAGGAATTCTTTTTATTGTTAGCTTCTCTCAATAATATTTCCCTGACATTTAAATGCTGGTGCTTAGAAGCAAATTCATTGCGTTTAAATAATGTGTGCTTGGAATGTCCACAGAAAAACTC
Source organism: Peromyscus eremicus (assembly GCF_949786415.1). NCBI lineage: Eukaryota > Metazoa > Chordata > Mammalia > Rodentia > Cricetidae > Peromyscus > Peromyscus eremicus. The sequence continues at coordinate 81,026,308 of NC_081418.1, read as the reverse complement.
TTCTGTATGAGTTCCAGATGGGGATACAACTCAGAATCCTCAAAGGAAATGGCTGTGTCCTCTTCCAAGGCAGAAATGGCATTGGTACTCTATATGGTAGAAAATGAAAGGAAAGGAAGATAGTAGCATAAAGACAGGACTGTTTCGCCTCTTCTAGAAAAACTAATGTCTCTCTGTGAGATTTTTGTAAAAAGCCTATGACATCTCAGAAAGTTTCAGTGAATGAGTCATGAAGAGCAGCTGAGACAGCTCAACCTCTCACTTCTGCTTCCATGGAGGTTTATGTTATGACATGTATCGCTGTGGGAGGGATATAACCTTGTTGACAGTAATAAGTTGCAATGTCTTCAGACTCCAGGCTGCCAATGGTGAGGGAATAATCTGTCCCAGACCCACTGCCACTGAACCTTGATGGAACCCCATCTGCCAAGGTGGATGCATAGGAGATCAGGAGCTGGGGAGCTTTCCCTGGTTTCTGCTGGTACCAATGTAAAAAATTATTAATGTTCTGACTGGCCCGACAAGTGATTGTGACTCTGTCTCCCAGAGATGCAGACAGGGAGGATGGAGACTGGGTCATCCGGATGTCACATCTGGCACCTAGAAATGGAGATGTAATAAATGTCCACATAGTTAGGCATGATAAGAGAGGACCTCACCCAAATGCCAGTCAACAATAATCACAGTGTAACATTGAAATTCCCATTTTATTCTTTTTACCTGGAAGCCAGAGCAGCAGAAGCCCAAGGAGCTGAGCAGGGGCCCTCATGTCCATGCCGAGTCCTGACTGCAGTGACAACTGTACAGAGTATGACTGGTATATGAAGAAGTCCTCAAGGCTGTGCAGTGAGTGCATGCAAATCACTGGGAATCAGTTAGGATGGGCACAGCTGCAAGGTTCGCTCATCTCAGTAACTGAGCACAAGTCCTGTGTCCCCAGATGCCTGAGGTCTGACCACACGTATGTCTACAGAGACTGTATTTCTTTTTTAAGTTTTAAGTTTTGGAGGTTTCTTTGAAAATTTCTACTGTATATAACCTCTTTTTAAATAATATATTTCAAATATATGTTAATGGTAATATAGGCAAATATCTGACTCTCAATGAATATACAGCAAAGGAGGGACTATTAAATCTTTAACTCACTCAAATAATTCCAATGGATTAAAAAAAAATACTGTGTCCTCCTTGTGAACTGTTCATTTGTTTGGAGTGGTCATTTGCACAAATTAAAAGAATAATTTATCAAAACCACTTAGATTTTATTCTTCTCTCATATATTACATCACAAACACAGTTTCCCTTCCCTCCTCTCCCCTCAGTCTCATCCCACCACCTCCTCTCTTTCCCAAGCCAACCCCTCAGAAAAGAACAGACCTCCCAAGGTCATCAACCAAACACAGCATAATATTCTACAACAAGACCAGGCATGTACCATCACATCAAGGCTGGATGGGCAACCCAGCAGGAGGAAAAGTGTTCCACAGGGAGACAAAAGGGACAAAGTGATCTCTCTGAGCCCCCAAGAGTCCTGGTCAGTTGATTCTGTGGGCCATGTTCTCATGGTGTCCCTGAACCCTCTGGATTCTCTGATCTTTCTTCTCCCTCCTCCACAGGACTACCAAAGTTGGGCCTAATGTTTGGCTTTGGGATTCTGCATCTGCTTTATTAGTTGCTGAATGAGTTGCTGTGGTTTCTTTGATGACCTGTGAACTGCAATAATAGCACAGATGTTATGCATAAGCATAACATGATAAATAGGAAATTCTCCCTAAAAGTTCACTTAGAGGAAAATCAGCCTTCTTGTGCATACACTAACTAGTGATGAGCCAGACTAGCCTATCTACCTTGGCTTCTGGATGTGTTCCTGGCCATGTATGAATAAATCGTTGGTGCAATTAAGTGTTTTCTAAGGGTGATAATTTATTTCAGTATTTTGAAACAGGTATATGTTTAGTCTGATACAAGTAGAGAATCTCAGGTTAGAGGAAAGAATTAGAGAAACTTGAAAACTAAAAACTGGATATGTGTCTCACAGAGGACAAGGTGTTGGAGGAAGCAAGGAGTGGCAGCTTTAGTGCATGTCCCAGCTTGTCTCTGACTCCTCGGCAATGAACAACTCCCTGGTCTGTCCACAGGGGAAAGGTAATGTGGTTGGAGTAAAGCTTTTATTTGGCTTATATTCAACATTGCTGGTCATCACCTAAAGAAGGCAGGGCAGGAGCTCAAACAGGGCAGGATCTTGGAGGCAGGGGCTGATGCAGAGGTCATAGAAGGAAGCTGCTTATTGGCTTGCTTTTCCTGGCTTGCTCATTCTGCTTTCTTATAGAACCCAGGACTACCAGACCCAGAATGGCACCACTCCCATGTGCCCCAGCCCAATGGCTCCCCCATTGGTCACTAATTGTGAAAATGCCTTATAGCTGGATCTCATAGAAAAAATTCCTCAACTGAGGCTCTTTTCTCTGATAACTCTATCTTGTGTCAAATTGTCACAGAAAACCTGCAAGTACAGAATCCATCTGTCTCTGACTCCAGTCCCTGAAAGATAAAGTCCCAGTAACTCTGACTCAGTGACTCACACACACACACACACACACAAAATGTGCAGCCATGAAAATCTACTTGCTATAATATCACATGTTCATTCCATAAGTGGATTCTAACTTTGAGCCGTCATATTTGAATGATTAAACTGGAGTCTGTAAGGCTGGAATTAGAAAGGTCTAATTAGAGAATGATTGAGAAGATAACATGAAGGGAAAAAATAATAGAATGTGTGTGATGTTAAAGTAGACAGTAAGAATAGTAGTGGTCAAGAAGTTTAAGTGAGAATAGGGCAGAGAATAGGGGAGAGGAGAAGATGTTGAGTAACTAAAATTAAGAGTATAAAAAAATATGGAAACACATTTTCTTACTCTTTTTTAAAAGGAGAATCAATAATCAGTGAAGCACACTGCATAGTGGGTAATGCTCCTCTAGAAACCACAGGTTATAGAACAAATATTTTAGTGTTATGTATAGGAACCTTCATTATGAGAGAGGCCCCAAACCACAAAACAATACACTACTGTCAGTTTTCTTGCTTGCTCACCAAACTAGGTCATAAGTACTATTGTTAGAAATGCTATAAATTTTGGTTGCAGAAGACAGAGAAATGATACTACAATTCAGCTGTAAGTCTCGTCCTATCTGCTTAATTTTTTTCAGTTCTGGAAATTTCTCTGCAAAGCCGTAGAAAAATGTAGAAAAAAAAGTTATCAAACGTCTAGCTCAGCTGTGTATTTCATCTACAATAATGGGCATCTGCTTTGCAGGATGCTAACTGCTGCAATGATCCTCATATGGATAACCTAGAGATTTCTGGTTAGATCTGTGACCCACTCATGGTAGAGAACTAGTGTCTGGTATTGCAAATCCATTCAAGTATCCATGGCTAGAGATGTCATGCAAACTATGAGGTAGCATACAATTGGTGTTTTTCTGAATAGGCATGGTATCATATTGTTCCCCTAACAATATGTTTATACTGTGTTGTTGGTGGTGGGTTTTACTCTTTTTTTTTTTGGAAGGGGCACTACCCAGCTCCCAAATAAATCACACACAGAAGCTTATACTTAGTTATGAACACTCAGCCTTTGCTTGGTTTAGTTTCTAGCCAGATTTTCTTAACTTTAAATTATCCCATCTACTTTCTGCCTCTGGGCTTTTTCCATTCCCTTACTTCTGTAAGTCTTACTGTTACTCCATGGCTTGCAATATAGTTAGGTGGCTGGCCCCTGGAGTCCCCCTCCTTCTCTGGCTGTTCACTCTTCAATCCCTCTTCCCAGATTTTACCTTCTATATATACACTGTCTGCCTGCCAGTCCTGCCTATTCTTTCTCCTGTCTTGCTATTGGTCAATTCTTTATTAAACCATTAGGTGTTTTACACAGGTACAGTAACACAGCTTCACAGAGTGAAATAAATGCAACATAAATGAAAGGAACACACCTTCACACCTTAAAACAATATTCTACAACATTTCCCCCTTTTGTCTAAATAAAAATAAAGGTTTTAATTTTAACATAGTATAACTACATACAACAAAAACAGTTATCATGTAAGAATTAATTTACAATATTTAGTCCATTTGTAGTTAGCATATTCATAGAAAACAATGCATTATCTATCCTATCTTAGTGAATCCAAAGTTTTAAACATAACTGACTTTCTATCATTATGAAGGAAAACAACAACTATAACTATTTAGTCTTCAACTCTGTCAAAAACCCAGAAGGGTGTAATATTATCTAACAACAAAGACATTTTGCTGCCTGGACAGTCAGCCAAAGTTCTTTTGCAATGTTGGGGCATCCATCTTTGGCCTACAGGCCCAGAATATCAGGTAGACTCTTCTATAAAGCAGGAATTTTGGACTGTCCTGCCTTGTTGTGGCAAAGTTCATCCACCACTTTCCTCTGTGTCCTACAGAATATCTGACGGACTCTTCTGTGAAGCAGGAATTTTGAAGGACTGTCCTGCCTTGTTTGGGCAAAGTTCAACAGTCACTTTCCTCTGTGTCCTGCATGTCCAGTCTGCATAGCACATTGTCAGGGGTCAAAGGCAAGAACAGTTTATTTGACTAGTGGCTAACCTTGACACAATGAAAACAAACTCCATATGAGTTTCTTCAATGTCCATCATCTTCTCTGAAGTAAATTGGTGCTGCCAGGAGCAGATATGTCTCATTGTTATGAAAAGCCCTAAGTCAACAAAAAATTTTAAATGCCATATTCTGTAGGTCTTTGAAAGGTTTGAAAACCATCTATCTAAAATATAGCTCTATATGAACTGGAAAGCATACCTAACATATCTACAATCTTGATTGTTATAAGTGACTAATTACTAACCTATGATTCCTGATTATTCTATATAGTTTAGAATAACAGCTTTCAAAAACTAGAATTTTACCTTACATTTTTAAATGAACTGCATAGGTATAATACCATAAACAAGAATATAAACATATATACAATAAGTTGTAACAAAAATATCTAGATTAGTTCACTTTAGCAGTCCAGTTCACAACCCCACGTGTCCTAGCAGCTGTCTTTTGCTTCTCAACAGTCAACAAATTCAAAATCAGCACAGTAACAAACAGGATCCAAACTACCTGTGTATTCCCCATCTTATGTGGCTTTTTTCTTTTACTCTTTTTAAAGAGTTTATTTTATAAATTATTCAGTTTTTCTATGACTGTTGCTGGAGAATTTCTCTCCAGCTCCCGCCACCAAGTTCCGCCAGTCCCAGAGCCCACTTATAAAATAAACACACAGACTCTTACATTATTTAAACTGCTTGGCCATTAGCTCAGGCCTGTCATTGTCTAGCTCATACTCTTATATTTAGCCCATTTCTATTAAACTTTACTTTGCCACGTGGCTCATGGCTTACCGGTACTTTACATCTTCCTTGTCCTGGCGGCAGCTCCAGGCAGTCTCCCCCTTCCCTTCCTGTTCCCTCAATTCTCTTCTCTGTTAGTCCCGCCTATACTTCCTGTCTGGCTATTGGCCAATCAGAGTTTATTTACATATAGCGATATCCACAGCACTTCCCCTTTTCTTCTTTTTTTTTTTAAAAAGGAAGTTTTTAACTTTAATATAGTAAAATTACATATAATGAAACAATTATCAAGCAAGAATTACAGTTACAATATTAAAGAAGAGATCCTATCTATCTTATATTTGTGAGTTTAAGGTTTTATATCTAACTTATCTTTTATTATAACTAAGGAAAATTGTAAGTATCTAGTCTTTAACCACATCAAAGACCTCAGAAGGATATAATACTACCTGAGAAATGGGAGAAGGACGCAAGCAACTTTTGGGAGTCTTGTAGGGTGACAGAGACAGCTGAGCCTGGACAGTCATCCAAAGTTCTCTTGTAAAGTTGGGGCATCTGTCTTCAGCCCACAGACCTAGAGTCTCTTATTCACTTTTCTCTGTGTCCTGTAGAATGTCTGGCAGTTTCCTCTGCAAAGCAGGAACCTGAAGGACCATTTTGTCAAGCAAAGTTCAGTGGTCACCTTTCTATGGGTCCTGCATGTCCAGTTGATCAAGCAGTCCAGGCAAGAACAGTTTCTTGCCCAAATGGCTATTTTTGTCAAGGTGAAGATAAACTCCATATGGAGTGTCTTTGATGCCCATACTCCTCTCTGAAGTAAATCAGTGCTGTCAGGAGCAGACATGTCTCACTGTCCAGAAAGTCTAAATTTTTAAAACACTTTAAATGCCATATTCTGTAGGTCTTTGAAGTGTTTGAAGACTACCTATCTATCTGAAATACATCTATGTATACCTAGAAGACTTAACTAACATGGCTACAAATATGATTATCATAGATGACTAACTATTAATCTGTTTTTTAATTATCCATTACAATTTTAAATGAGTTACATAAACATAATACCTCAAACAAGAATAGAAATATATATACAATATAACAAAATTAAGTTTAAATTTGTATCAATAAACTAAAATCTATAGCAATGTAAAACATTTTAAACAAGTTGTTACTCTTTAAAAGTAGGTTCATTAATCTACCCTTTCATCCTATCATATCTAAACTATCCCCTTTTTTTGTTTAGAAAGAGATTGTATTTATAATCAACCTGTTTTAAATAAAAATATTGGTTTTTCTCTGTCCCACACCAGAGCGCTCTTCTGATTTGGGACACAAGAATCTCTTAACCATTTTTTTTTTTAGCAGTATGTCTGGGTTTAGAGGGGGAGTGAGCCAATTCCATCTCTAAAGCCAGCTTAGTATATTTGGGAATTCGGACGTAGCTTCTCTTACTACTTCCTGCTGGAGGGGGGCGCTGTATCTTATGGGGACAGAAAGAAAATTTTAGGATTATGGAGTAGTCCATGAGGGTGTATCATCTGAGCCAGTTGCCTGAAACCGTTTTGGATGTTGGATCATCTGGGCCATGGTGTCACTAGAGACCTTTCAGGGGGTCTTGGCTGGTCAAACCTGATGTGTCTTAATCTGGAACAAATCCATAGCCTCTGGCTTTCTGTGGAAACAAAAGCAGAGACTCTTTTCCAAAGCAACATATCATTATATCCAAATTTTGAAGTCAAGGTACCTTTAAAATTTACATTTTGGCATAACTCAACAGCTTTTACAATCAAATGTTTTTCCTCAATTATGAATATCAAAGACAACATAATCCAGATTATCTGTGTGATAGTCATCTTTATGTGGCTTATTACCTTTATTTAGCCCATTTCTATTAAACTTTACTTTGCCACGTGGCTCATGGCTTACCGGTACTTTACATCTTCCTTGTCCTGGCGGCAGCTCCAGGCAGTCTCCCTCTTCCCTTCCTGTTCCCTCAATTCTCTTCTCTGTTAGTCCCGCCTATACTTCCTGTCTGGCTATTGGCCAATCAGAGTTTATTTACATATAGCGATATCCACAGCATATGACTATACCCTTTTTCTTGTCTTAAGCCTACACACACTGTTAAACACACTGTAACATGTTTAGAGGTTTTTCCATCTGGATCTCTTCTACTGGGTGTCTCTAGTCTTTTTTGACTGATAAGTACAACTGGATTCTTCACACGTGGCTCTCAGCTCTCTCCTCCCCACTTCTCAGGTCTTGAGAGCCAAGCCTAAAGCTCATGGTCCACTCTGAGGTTTGTGACCTTGAACTGCATTCATCCTTCCTAGCTATGGAAGCCTGTACCTGCGCTGCAGCAAGAAGTTTATACTTAGCTTGCTGAGTTTTTTACTTAGCTTGCTGTTTCTATTTAACACTGCCAGCCGAAGAGCAGCACCTCTCAAGAGAGCTGTATCCTCTTTAAAAAAAAAAAAAAAAAAAAATCTCAGGCCCTACATAGAAATATAGCCTACATCGGAATGCCAAATTGTTGTTGTTTGTTTGTTGCTCTTTTTTAGGGGGCCTGCCACCCAGCTTCCAAATAAATCACACATAGAAGCTTATACTAAATTTTGAGTAACTGGCCTTTGCTTGGCTTAGTTTCTAGCCAGCTTTTCTTAACTTCAAATTATCCCACCTACCTTTTGCCTCTTGGCTTTTCCTGTTCTCTTACTTCTGTAAATCTTACCCTTACTCAGTGATTTGCTATGGAGCTGGGTAGTTGGCTTCTGAAGACCTTCTCCTTCTCTGGCTGCTTACTATTTAAACCATCTCCCAATTTCTCCCTCTATATATACATTCTCTGCCTGCCAAGCCTGCCTACCCTTTCTCCTGCCTTGATATTGGCCAATTCTTTATTAGACCATCAAGTGTTTTACAGAGGCACAGTAACATAGCTTCACAGAGTTAAACAAATGCAACATAAACAAAAGGAACACACCTTAAAATAATATTGTACTACAGCCTATAGATTAGTGATGTTATCCACCTTCATCAGAGAAACTCCTTTACATTATGGGTGGTACTTAGTGTAGAAGCTCAGAGTTCTTGAAAGTGATAAAAATAACTATGGCATGTTCAAACTTATCTTCAATGGGATATGTATATCATCCCATCAGGCACAAGGGATATCTCAAACAGAATGTAGGAAGAATCTGAGAAGAAAAGGATAGCAGGAACTCTGTGAAACAGTGGGTTCCAGATGTGATCATTGTACTTATGAGCTCACTGCTGTGGTTCCCTGCACAAGATTGGATCCATCAAAACGTTGTCATGAATGGAGGAGAGCCTGACGAGTTCCTAACCTTCTCTAACAGACTATTAACGGTTAATGGCTCTGGGAAAGGCTGTGCCCTTCTCTTCAGTGTTGTAGCCATTATTGCTGTTAGCCAGTAACAAGCTGCTCTGTTCCAGTACATAAGACCCAACTCATGTTCATGCAAGCAAAGCAAGTTAACTTACTGACTCATAAAAGAATCTTTACTGTTGGAGGGGGTTGTTGAGAATAAGATTTTCAGTGTTAGAGGAAAGAAAATAATTGGGTGTAAAAATTAAAATATAAAATAATCATTGTTTATGTTTTTAAATTTCCAAAGAATAAAATAAATTAAAATAAACAAAATGAAAATGAACAACACTGTCAGTATATTGGACACCACTAAATGAATTCAAATGTATATCATTGGCTTTATGCAAAGTGGAGAGAAAGGTGAACATGCACCAACCATATTTAATGGAGTCCTATCTGAACATGAAGGTCACAGAAGCTCAAAGACTGTCAAATAAATTCAGTGCAAAACACGTGTCCAAAATATCAAGTCTCATGGTAAAAAAGATAGAGGTAGAAAGCAGGGACTAAGTTATATTGAAGGGAATCCTACTAGACTGATAGTAATTTCTTAATAAGAATGTAACATGTAGGCGATAACTGGGTAATACAGTCAAAGTTCTAGAAAGAAATAACAGCAAAAAGTTCTCTGTCCACCAAAAAATACAATTACCAGAAAACTTCAAAATTGAAAGAAAAATAAGCACTCTCTGAAAACAAAAGGAAAGTAATTTAACCTGAAAATAAGTTTGCATTAAAGTCACTAAATTTACACAACTAATATATAAACTGAACTTAGGGAGTCAATGAACATACTTTACACAAAGAGAAAACAAAGGGGAGTAGAATGTGCAATAGTTATATTAATAAATTGGAATTTAAGTCAAAAGCATAAAATGTGGCAAATGAAGTAATTACAGAGTAAAGGAGAAAGTTTAATAAAAAAATCAATGTGTCTCAGTTTCCTTTCTGCTTTATTGAATAATTTTGAATGATGAAGGCAGACAAGAGCTGTTGGATCAAAATGGGTTTTCACCCAACTTTAGTCCATCATTCGTTGTTACTGAGAGAGCACCTGTTCACCATTCTCCTGAGGCAATTTCATTGATATTGAAGATGAAGAGAACTGATATGCACGGCCTTTGAGGTGTCCCCAAGGCAGACACTCATGCTCTAAGTCCCTCAGCTACAAGCAATAATCTTCAATTCCTCAGCAGCTCTCTCTCACACAGATAAGTAACACATTTGGCAGCTGGGGCACCCCAAGCAATGATGTTTTTGTTAGGGTCTGAATCAATGTGGGAGGAAAATGTAAACCTTGGAAGCAATAATATACCCCTAAATCCTCAGGCTCCACTCTGTTGATCTTGAGTGTAGCATAGGGAAGGACAGGAGCAGCAGTGAAGGGTAAGGTTTTCAGCACTTAGCTATTACTCTGACCTCTTGGGCTTTCGTCTCTGCATTGGCTCTGTGTTTCTTATTTAACAAGACAGTTACAGCTACACTTGAGTGTGAAATCTGTGCCTGACCCACTGCCAATGAACCTGTCTGAGACACCAGAAAATCGGTTAGAAACCTTGTATATCAGGAGCTGTGGAGAATGGCCTGGCTTATGCAGGTACCATTCCAAATATGTGGTTCCACCACTATGTACAACACTCTGACTAGACCTGCAGGAGATGGAGGCTTCATTTCCAAAAATGACAGATAGGGAGGTTGGAATTGGGGTCATCACAACATCACCTCTGGAAGCTGAAATAAAGACAGAGAAGCACAAAGTTAAAGAAACACTTCACGAGCAATCTTTATGTATTCTTTTCTGATATTTATTTCAGATGGGATGTTTATTTTAACATACAATTCTTTTTTTTTTTTTTTGGTTTTTCAAGACAGGGTTTCTCTGTGTAGCTTTGTGCCTTTTCCTGGAACTCACTTGGTAGCCCAGGCTGGCCTCGAACTCACAGAGATCCGCCTGGCTCTGCCTCCCGAGTGCTGGGATTAAAGGCGTGTGCCACCACCGCCCGGCAACATACAATTCTTATACACTAAATTTCCCTTATTGACAAACAAATGAATTGGAAGCCCTAAGGGGCTTTAGGGCAATAATTATACCATCCCATTCCATCTCTGTCATAACTTCAAGTATAGAACAAGTTCTATCCTATCTGAAACCTCCAAGAGATGTAAACCCCTTCAGGCCCATCCTGGATGATAAGACCCCTCTGTCTTTTCATACATGGACAGAACACATGTGGTCTGTAGTGGGATTCAGGAGTCATCCTCCCTACCCATTCCCCTTTCTCACTTCCTCCTGTCCTTACCAGGAATCAGCAGCAGCACCAGCAGCAAAACAGGCAACTTCATTTTGAGGAGGCGGTATGTGGGGACTGATCAGTCTGAGCCAACTGAGCTTTTATCTTGGACTAGTAAGGTTGGGTCCTCCCTAGGGAGCAATATGCAAAGGCCCAGGTTAGAGTATAGATAGAGGAAAGAGTCAGGCAGGCTTCTCATGATTGTAAAAATCAATTAATGTATCTTCTATGTCTGGGTGACAATAATAAAACAAAATGTGCTGTTTAATAGGAAAGAACATGAAAAAAATCTGTCAATCTGTATGACACTAGACACATAACAAGTACTATATTACAGAAACACTAGAAGGAGTGAAAATGAAGACATATATGCACTCATTCGCTATGAGCTGAATATTTATGCTTTTGCTCCTTTTTCACTAATTTCACAGAGAAATGCCTCATTTTATGAATGTTAAATGTAGAAGTTACAAGCTGTCTTCCCTGAGGTTTATTGAATTTGTCTATATAGGAACACAAAATTAAATAAACATACTGGGAAAGCATAACCTAACTGTTTATCATGAAAATGTAGAAGATATGAATAATAAAAATAACTGTCATAGGAAATATTGTTTGAGGAAACTTGGAAAGTAAGGATGGGTCCCTGGTGTTTGAGGCTATTGATATTTCACAGGTGAATTTCAACTTATTTTTATATGAATTAAACATATATAAATTTACATCTATCAATCACAGCTCAGTAAAATTATATTTTCTCATTTATGTATTTATAATGCATTTGTATGCATGTGTGTAGGTATGTTCATTTCATGGCAAACAGGGGGAGGGCAGGAGACACATGTAGGAGTCAGCATCACCTACCATGTTGGTCCAGGGAAAACTCAAGTTGTTTTCCTTGATTGCAAGATCTTTTATTTGTTGAGATATGTCACCATTTCTCTCAGTGAACTGATTTTAGTACCATATTTTGAGAGTAGAAAAATTTCTCCAGGGGTTAATAGATGGTTCAGCAGTCAAGAGTGCTTGTTGTTTTCCAGAGGATCTGAGGTTAGTAACCATCACCTATGTCGAGCTGTTCACTATTGCCTATAAGTCCAGCTCCAGGGGACCTTATACACCCTTATGACCTCTGTAGGCACCCACATGCTTGTGTGCTTACGTGCAGAAAAATACACCAACAAATACACATAATTTATTTAAAAAGAAAAATCTTTTTCTCACAGAAAGAATGGTAAAAGTTCTATGCAAATACGAGAGTAAAGGGAATGTTTTATGCCTCATGAATGGAATATGGAGTTCAGGACAGGCTGTTATTACAGTTTGATGAAAGCCCTTATCCTGGTTGGTTTTTGTCACCTTGATACAAGCCAGAGGGAACTTCATTGAGAAAATACTTATATCTGATTAGACAATTCTCTGAATTATTGTCTTCATAAATGATGTATGTGAAAACATTAATCCCAATATAAACAGTGCCACCCCTAGAAAGGTGATCCTGTGTAATATAAGAAATCAGGCTAAGCAAACCATAGGGACTAATTCAGTAAGCATCACTCCTCCTTTTCCTCTCCTTCCTGCCTCCTGGTTTATGACTTGTTTGAGTTCATGCTCTTAGTTCCCTTCATGATGGACTGTGATGTCAAGTGTAAACTGACCTCCTTTCCTTCCCAAGTTGCTTTTGGTCATAGTGTTGATCACAATAGAAAACCGTCTAGGGCAGGCCTCCAGAGTTATCACATGGCTCCTATATCCAACTAGCAGGAAAGACTTCTTAGGAAAAAGGCTTGTAGAAAAACAGTTGGTGAATTTTTGCTCTGAAATGAGAATGACCAAAGTAAGCTTTTAAACTATCACTGCTCCATAGACTCTTCTTCAATGAAAGTGTTTGTGTACAAGCTCTACAATAACACATACACTAATCAGAAGTTGTACGTGGACACTGAACACTTGAAGTATAGTGAGTGCAACTAGAGTTTTTGTATATACTTTAATCAAATTTAAATTTATATTGTCATGTGTGGCTAGTATTAACCTCATGGAACTACATTGTTTTAGCATTAATAGTCAGCAGTCTCATCAAAGCAGCCAGCTGCCTTAATTGTTGCATAGGGTTTACCTCATAGTCACTGCTGTAGTAATCATCAGAGACAGCTTCAGGTTCCATCACTCCCAGATCCATTGTCATTGAGCTGTGAGGGATGCTGGTCCATCTCTTGGACAGTTGATAAATTTTTAAAACAGCTCATTCTGGTCTCTAATTGAAGCATTACAAGTGACCTTTTTCCTTACATCAGCCTTTCAGGTGATGGAGATGCTTTCAACAAGATTGACATCTCAGCATTTTGGAATGATCTTTGTAACGTGCCTTTTACCTATGCTCTAGACTTCTCTGGATTTTAGTATGTGTTTCTTGCTTGATATTGTTTGCATTGGTTGTAGTTCCATCTTATCTAGGTCATTATCCCTCATTATTTCTGGACAATATTTGATAACCATTCCTTTGTATATAGTCTTGTATTAGGTTAGAACCTTCTTATTTAGACAAAAGGGGGAGATGTAGTGGGTAGCCATTCCAGCTTTGATCTGGAAGTTCCAACCCCCATTGAGGCTTCAGTAACTGTCACGCCTACAAGGCAGGGCCAAGAGAGGACCCTGAAGACCAGAGATCCAGATGCACAGCCTCTCTTGGTTCCCGGACTCTGGACGCTGGAAGTAGACAGAGCAGAGTTCTCCAGAGAACACTGCCGGACTGCGCTACATCTTTCCCAGATCCTATGACCTACCTATCCCTTCATTTGTAAGTTACGCCACTAAATAAACCTCCCTTTTAACTACATGAAGTGGCCTTATAAATTTCGCCAATACCAAGATGACAGTGTTTAGTTATATCTAAAAAGGTATCCAAATCAGAATCTCATTTAAGAATGTTACACTGTTAATACAAGCTTCATAGCAGTCCTTTTCTTTCTTCATATCATAAAAGTCTTAATGTTTAGTCCTTCCATTTTCATCTGTGTTACTATATTTTATAGTTTCTTGCTGATTTCTTCTTCAGGTCCATTTACTATGTGTGTGTGTGTGTGTGTGTGTGTGTGTGTGTGTGTGTGTGTGTGTGTGTGTTGGGGGGGTTCTGTTATTTTTATTAGTTTTTCAGGTATCTTTCTGATTTCCCTTGCAATTGCATCCCATTTTTTATCATTGATAAAAAGAAGATTTGAGTATCTCAGGTCATAAAATACTTTCTGTACAACATGAGAACATGAGTTTGATCCCCAGAACACATCTAAAAATATTCCAAGGACAGTTGCAAATGGTCATAATACCAGCCTATAGCATGGAAGAAACAGGAAGAGACAGACAGGGGGCTCGCTGGCCACCCCATCTAGCTTACTCAGCAAGCTCCAGGCAAGTGGAAGTCCCTGTCTCAAAAACAATACAAAATGAAAATAATGTAAAATACATCAGTGGATCAACCCAAAATGTGGGACTGGACCTCCAAATTTGCAGATACACCCACATGTGTGCACACATATATTCAATAGTTGCACCCGCCCCGTGTGCACATGAAATGAATATGACTTGTGTTTTAAAACTTTTAAAATTGTTTAAGATTCTTTTGTGACAGATACATACTATATCTTAGAGAATATTCCATGTGCTCTTGAGAAAAATGTGCACCCTGCTCTTGCAGGCAGAGTGTTTGATGTAAGTTTATTAGGTCTAAATGGTCTAAAGTGTTAAAGAAATAATGATGTCACACTTTCCCTTTCTTACCTGTTCTGTGCACTTCTAAGTAAAATACTGAAATTCTCTACTATTATTGTATTGCTGTATATGTCTCTGCTTGGTTATCCCATTGGTTTTTTTCCCATATATTCAAGTTCTGAGATTTGGTGAAAAGATACTCACAGCTCTTCTATTTTCCTGGTTACTAACTTTATGTTTGGAGTAGTTAAATCTTGCTGAGTCAAGTCTTCTAAAAGACATTGATTTCTTCTGCATTCTTTATCTCCTTTTTTTTGACAGGGTCTCAGTATCCCAGTTGACCTAAAATTGGTACTTCTCCAAAGTCCTCTCCCCTGCTCCTTCCCAGGCCTTTGGTATTCTTTTTTTTTTTTTTTTTTTTTTGTTTTTTTGTTTTTTTGTTTTTCGAGACAGGGTTTCTCTGTGTAGCTTTGCGCCTTTCCTGGAACTTGCTTTGTAGACCAGGCTGGCCTTGAACTCACAGAGATTCGCCTGGCTCTGCCTCCCGAGTGCTGGGATTAAAGGCGTGCGCCACCACCGCCCGGCTGCCTTTGGTATTCTTAATCTTCCCACTGGACTGCTCTTTGGATACCTGCCCCAAGAGACTGGTTCTCCTTCAAATGAGCATCATGTCATTTGTAATAAGCCATGTTTGTGGTCTAGCTGCTTTGTTGTCTCAACCCTTGTCATGATGTTTCTCCAATTGTCATTCAGGTCATGATTTCTGCTACTTTATGGAATTCTGAATGAATTATTCTTGAGTTTCCTGTAGTTTTGCCAGCATGTTGTGTTTGAAGAGGAAATGATTTCACTTCTGAGAGACACTGCAGTTTTTTCTCTGTTGCAGGATGTAAAGTCAACAAAAGGAACTCACACTCCTCCTCCCTGTTTCACTGTGGATACTAGCCAGAGGGTCCTAGCCAGAGAGCGTTTCCCTCTTCCGTATGTTTTTAAAATTTTATAAATGCCTATACCTGTTCCATGTGATACCTTAATCTTAGCCACATATGCCTTAAAAATATAAATAGTGTAGGTGAGGAACTAAATATTTAATTTTATTTTTCTATATTTTTTTCTAATTCTATTTTTCTACTACCTCACTCTTAGAATTTACCATATTACAGCATTTTACACAACAATTAGCCTTATCACTATGCCAACCAAGGTGCTAAATATGAGGCTAGGGCCTTTCTCACAGCCACTACACCAAGCTAAGGAATGAGCTGTATCTGTTATAGACACCTTAAATAAATCACTGGAAACTGTGCTTCCAGGACTTTTTTCACTTTGAATATATGTGTATATTACAATAGATAGATAGATAGATAGATAGATAGATAGATAGATAGAGATATGTGTGTAGAAGATTGAAAGAATAGTAATAACAAAATGCCATCAAATTGACATGTCTGAATTCCAGATGTTGTAACAGTGTACAGACAAAAATTTCTGAGAAGAAGCTTTGTCTACAAACACAGAGTGACTGATTAAAAGGATAGTGATATGGAGAGGTTAGAATGTTGTTAGGACAATATTTAGTTCCCATGAACATACTTCAATAAACTATTTTCTCATACTGGGCTATGTCTTCCCCCACTTCTACCTCCCAATGTTTTTTTTTTTTTTTTTATTTTAAATCCCTCAATGTATGTGTCCTGTCAGAGCCTCCCACACCTACTATTAACAAAACTCTAATCCTCCAAGACCTACATAGAGGTTCCTGTAGTGTTTCTTCATCTTTTTTCCTTCCCTCCTCTTCCTCTTCCTAGCCTCTGCCTTTTCCTCCCTGTCTTCATTTTCCATGATGCATCATAACCTAGTTGAATGTATTTCACAAGACAAATCATTTTAACAGTGTATCCGTGTAGTTTATCCTTCTGACAATTAAGAAGAAAAACTAGCCGGGCGGTGGTGGCACACACCTTTAATCCCAGCACTCGGAGGCAGAGCCAGGCGGATCTCTGTTAGTTCAAGGCCAGCCTGGTCTCCAAAGCGAGTTCCAGGAAAGGCGCAAAGCTACACAAGAGAAACCCTGTCTCGAAAAACCAAAAAAAAAAAAAAAAAAAAAAAAAAAAAAAAAAAAAAAAAAAAAAAAAAAAAAAAGAAGAAGAAAAACTATACAAGTAACTCTATAGTGTCTTCAAAATCATTTCTATTGGAGTCAATCACTATTTATGATAAACTTCTAAGGAAACAAGGCATACTCACAAAAGTATCTTAGTGTCATGTATTGTCTATAAAGGTCAGCCAAATATCATAGTCATAATGAGTGAGAGAACATTGGACATTTTTATCTCAGATTATAGAAAAGATCAAAATGTCACTGTCATCACTTACATCTAAAATAATAGCACAGATACAATTCTATTAATAAATGAGAAATTAAGGACATGAGATAAAATATTGCTGATAAGATTAGCATACAAATTCATAAATAAGGAATCTCTAAATATTTAGAAGTAATTACAATAAAATCTATACATACACAAAGGATAGTAGAATAGCTCCTGTATGTTAACAAGCATACAAGTTAATACAAACTTTATCTGTGTCATAACATGAACCACTTTTTTAAAAAATATCACTACTGTTGGACTGATGATTTGTTTTGTTTCTAAAACTGTGCTATGGAATATAAATTCTTCAATACTACTGCATCTGGAGACATGTTCAGAACAGCCCTTTACTCTCTATAATTTCATATAAACAAATTTACATTGCACTTCACACAGTGAGATTGAAAGTTGCATGTGTGTGGTTCTATTTTGTGTGACACTTGTAAGCAGATAAGTGGATGGACATAGAAGCCAGAAGAATCCTATGTGAAGTGATATAGACAGCTGAGAGTATCAACACCAAGGGATGCAATTTCAAGGCACAACAGAAGATCATGATTAGACAACGTTGCCTTTCTCTGACACATGGGCTCTAGCTTTTGGGAGAAAAGCAGGAAATCCTTTTACTGTCAGCTTCTCTCAATAGTATTTCCCTGACATTTAAATGCTGGTGCTTAGAAGCAAATTCATTGCATTTAAATGTGTGCTCGGAATGTCCACAGAAGCTTCTACTTTTCTGTAGGAGTTCCAGATGGTGATACAACTCAGAATCCTCACAGGAAATAGCTGTATCCTCTGCTAAGGCAGAAAAGGCATTGGTACTCTGTATGGCTGGAAATGAAGATATTTAGGGTACCAAGAGGACTGTTTAGCCTCTTGTAGAAAAGCCAATGTCTCTCTGTGAGATTTTTTAAAGATCCTGTGACATCTCAGAAACGTTTTTTATGAGTGAGTCATGAGGAGCAGCTGGGGCAACCCAACCTCTCACTTCTGCTTCCATGGAGGTTATGTTAGGACTTGTATCACTGTGAGAGGAGTATAATCTTGTTGACAGTAATAAGTTGCATGTCTTCAGACTGCAGGCTGCTGATGGTGAGAGAATAATCTGTCCCAGAACCACTGCCACTGAACCTCGATGGGACCCCATCTGCCAAGTTATTTGTATTATAGATCAGAAAGCATAACTAAGAAAATCTAAAGCCTGTAAAACTGGTACTATGTCTGTTATATAAATTTATAGTAATTATGTCTGTGTGTGTGTTGTAGATGTATAGATTTGTGGGTAGATGAATGGAACATCATAAAGGGAAAGGAAATAGATCTTACCCTTAAAAAATAGAATATAGATCACTGTTGTGTTATTTTTAAGCTATGTTCTGAACTAGCAATTCTTCATTAATATCACTTGGGGAAGTATGCTTAAGACAATGCTTTACAACCTTTGTGATGTCACAGAGACAAATCAATATTCTCCTTCATGCAATGGGATTAAAAGTCATAGGAGTTTGAAACAATATTATTTGATTTTTGTAAGCAGATCAGTGGACATAGGAACCAGAAGAATTTATGAATTGCTGCAGACAGCTGAGAGCATCAATATCCACTGCTAGCATTTGAAGACACAGCAAAGGATCATGGTTGGACAGCCTCTCCTTTCTCTGAAACTTGTGCTCTAGCTATTTCGGGAAATTCAGGAATGCTTTCTGCTGTCAGCTTCTCTCAGTAATGTTTCTCTGTCCTTTAAATACTGGCACTTAGAAACTAATTTTCTATATTTGAATAATATATGCTGGAATGTTCATAGTAGTTTCCACTCTTCTATAAGAGTCTATGATGTGAATACAAATCAGACTCCTCACAGGGAATGACTGTGTCCTCTGCTAAAGCAGAAAGGGCATTGGTACAATGTAGTGCTGGAGGTGGCAAAGAAGGAAGATATCTAGGGTACAGAAATGACAGTTTAGTCTCTTCAGCCAAGACAAATGACTCTCCATGAGCTTTCTAAAAATCCTGTGACATCTGAGAAACAGTTTCAGTGAGTGATTCATGAGGAGGAGCAGCTGGGGCAGCCCAGCTTCTCATTTCTGCTTCCTTGGGGGTTTATGTTAGGACTTGTATCACTGTGGGAGGAAGCTTATCAGTCTGTAGACAGTAATAAGTTGCAATATCTTCAGACTCTAGGCTGCTGATGCTGAGAGAATAATCTGTCCCAGACCCACTGCCACTGAACCTCGATGGGACCCCATCTGCCAAGTTGGATGCACCATAGATCAGGAGCTTAGGAGCTTTCCCTGGTTTCTGCTGGAACCAGCGTAAATACTTTTTAATATCTTGACTTGCTCTGCAAGTGATGGTGACTCTCTCTCCCAGAGATGCAGACAGGGAAGATGGAGACTGGGTCATCTGAATGTCACATCGGGCACCTAGGAATAGAGACATAATAAATTCCCACATACTTAAGCATGATAAGAGAGGATCTCCCCCAAATGTCAGTCAACAATAATCACAGTGTAACAGTGAAATTCCCATTTTGTTCCCCTTTTACCTAAAAGCCAGAGCAGCAGGAGCCCAAGGAGCTGAGCAGGGGCCCTCATGTCCATGCTGAGTCCTGACTGCAGTGACAACTGCACAGGGTGTGACTGGTATATGAAGAAGTCCTCAAGGCTGTGCGATGAGTGCATGCAAATCACTGGGAACCAGTTAGGGTGGGCACAGCTGCAAGGCTTGTTCATCTCAGTAACTGAGCACAAGTCCTGTGTCCCCAGATGCCTGAGGTCAGACCACATACATGCCTCCAAAGACTGCATTTCTTTTTCTATTTTAAAATTATACTTGACATTTCTAATGTATATAAGCTCTATTTTGAATAATAAATTTCAAAGATTTATTGAGGGTAATACAAATATCATACTGTAAGAGAATATAAAACAGAAAAGGGACTATTAAATATTGAACTCACTCAAATAACTCTAATTGGTTAAAAAATACTATGTGTTTTCCTTGTGAAGTGTTTGTGAGTTTGGAGTAAACAATTCTTTACATTGAAAGAATAATTTATCAGGACCATTTTAATGATTTTAAAAAAAGTAAGATTTTCCAGCATTAACTATGCTTACTACACTACAAAAAGAGGAATTACAGAGTAGGTGCACATATAACACCTTGATCCAAACAAAGTGTGTCACTTGGAGTTCCAACCCCTTATAAAATGGAGGTACTTTCATACTCACAGAGTAAATGGGTAGCATCTGTTTCTCAGTTTTGGGTCCTCCATATTTGCTCTTTTCTATAATTTGCTTCTATTTCCCACAATTCCTCATCATGAAGGTTTGACTAGTAAGGACAGACTTGGACATCTAACAGAAAACATTACTACTCAATACATGGCTCTGCTGTGTATTACAAATGATATTTTCACTTTCGCTCTTGAGCAGTAACTGGAGATATTATCCTGATTTAGGTGACAGCCTCACTATCTGCATGTGTCTGTCAGTCTCCAAACAAGCTAAGAAGCAGAAACGTTTGTGCATCCTCATAACACAAATATTTGAATATAACAGATCACACATCAATGTCTTTGCCTTGGCCAGTCAGCCTTGTTTGTCACCAGAGAAAGTAGAATCTCTTCAGTCTTCAAAACCCAACCTTAGGTACTAAGCCTGGGAATCCAGAGGATCTTTCAAAAACATAACTGTGAAAGACCAGAGAATGTTGCAGCCTGAGCCTGACTCTGCTGATTTTCCAGCATCTGGTCTTGAGTGATGCCCGTGGACAAACACCCAGGATTAAAGCAGCTTCTTCAAGATATAGGACACCCTCCCCACCAGGAATATCACACAGCAGCTTTTGGTGGATTAATAGGAATGCTGGTTTCTCTGTCTCTTCACTTCACTCTCTTTCTGTTGATACCCACCAGTTGTATGTAGCTGGAGTCTTTCTGTCCATGTCCCACCAAGCCCCCGCAGTCCAAGAGACAGTAAAGGTAGTATAAAAAAATAAGCCACATAAAGATGGATGTTACACAGAAAATCGAGATTGTGTTGTCTTTGATATTCTTAACTGCAGAAAGACATTTGATTGTAAAAGCTGTTGAATTAAGCCAATATATATATTTTAAAGGTACCTTGACTTCAAAATTTGGATGTAAGAATATGTTGCTTTGGAAAGGAGGCTCTGCTTTTGTTTCCACAGAAAGCCAGAGGCTATGGATTTGTTCCAGATTAAGATACATCAGGTTTGACCAGCCAAGACCCCCTGAAAGGTCTCCGATGACACCATGGCCCAGATGATCCAACATCCAGAATGTTTTCAAGGCAACTGGCTCAGTGATGACCAAGCTACAATCCATAGTCCCATGGAGGAACTAGGGAAGTAAAGATAGATCAATAGAGCTCCCTAGGAAAGGGAAATAGAATAGATATTTATGGATGGATGAGGGTGGGACTGGAACAGGAAGATCAGCTGGAGAAGGGGATGCAAATGGGGGAAAAGGGAAGGGAATATAGGAAAAGACAGCTAAAAAGTAAGGGCTGTTTGAGGGGTGGTATGGAAACCTAATACAGTAGAAGCCTTCATGTATGTGTGTGTGTGTGTATATATATATATATATATGAAGGTGATCTAAATAAAGCCTACACCTTTCCTGGACCCTGTAACCCATCCCTTTACTTGTAAGTAACCCCACAAAATAAACCTCCCTTTAACTACATGGAGTTGACTTAATGCTACAACCAATAGTTGTACCTCTGCCTCTCTGTGATTTTTGATACTTGGAAGACAGTTCTGCCTCCTCACATGATAACCAAGGATCTGGAGGAAGCCTCTTTCAGGACACTTCAGTGGATGATACCTGGAGGATGATAGATCCTCTCAATCTAAAATAAGCAAATCATTATTTTTCAGGGCATCTGGGATCTGAGTTTTTACCACACCTCCTTTAATAACATGTGCAAATATGAAGGCAATTCTAGAAATATTCAATTTCCACTTACCAATTTCCCTTAGATTGGACTAAGTAATAAATAATTTTGTTTCTGGGTTATACCTTCCTAAGAAAAGGTGTGTTAAAAGTGTAGTAGTGAGTATAGATGCCTTCTTTAAAAAAAATAAATAAATAAAATAAAACAATAATTTCTTTTTTAATTTAATTTTATTTTATTTTACAATACAATTCAGTTCTACATATCAGCCACGGATTCTTCCGTTCTCCCCCCTACCCCCCTTCCCACCAGCCCCCCAACTCCCACCTCCTCCAGGGCAAAGCCTCCCCCGAGGACTGAGATCAACCCAGTAGATTCAGTCCAGGCAGGTCGAGTCCCCTCCTCCCAGGCTGAGCCAAAGGACCCTGCATAAGCCCCAGGTTTCAAACAGCCAACTCATGCAATGAGCAGAGGACCTGGTCCCACTGCCTGGATGCCTCCCAAACAGATCAAGCCAATCGACTATCTCACCCATTCAGAGGGCCTGATCCAGTTGGGGGGCCCCCAGCCACTGGTTCATGTGCTTCCATTTGTTTGGCTACTTGTCCCCGTGCTTCATCCAACCCTGATCTCAACAATTCTTGCTCATACAAACCCTCCTCTTTCTTGCTAATTGGACTCCCAGAGGTCCACCCAGGGCCTAGCCGTAGATCTCTGCATCCAGTTCCCTCAGTCATTGGATGGGGTTTCTAGCATGACAATTAGGGTGTTTGGCCATCCCATCACCAGAGCAGGTCAGTTCCGGCTGTCTCTTGACAATTGCCAGCAGTCTATTGTGGGGGTATTTTTGTGGATTTCTGTGGGCCTCTCTAGCACTTTGCTTCTTCCTATTCTCATGTGGTCTTCATTTACCATTTGACAAAATCTAACACCCCTTCATGATAAAGATCTTGGAGTGATCAGGAATACAGGGAACATACCTAAACATAATAAAGGCAATTTATAGCAAGCCAAGAGCCAACATCAAATTGAATGGAGAGAAACTCAAAGCAATTCCACTAAAAACAGGAATGAGGCAAGGCTGTCCACTCTCCCCATACTTATTCAATATAGTACTTGAAGTTCTAGCCAGAGCAATAAGACAACATAAGGAGATTAAGGGGATACAAATTGGAAAGGAAGAAGTCAAGCTTTCCATATTTGCAGATGACATGATACTATACTTGAGTGACCCCAAAGATTCAATCAAGGAATTGATACAGCTTATAAACACCTTCAGCAACATAGCAGGATACAAGATCAACTCAAAAAAATCAGTAGCCCTCCTATATACAATGGACAAAGAGGCTAAGAAGGAAATGAGAGATACATCACCCTTTACAATAGCCACAAATGGCATAAAATACCTTGGGGTAACACTAACCAAGCAAGTGAAGGACCTATATGATAAGAACTTTAAGTCTCTGGAAAAGGAAATTGAAGAAGATGTCAGAAAATGGAAAGATCTCCCATGCTCATGGATAGGCAGGACTAACATAGTAAAAATGGCAATCTTACCAAAAGCAATCTACAGATTCAATGCAATCCCCATCAAAATACCAACACAATTCTTCACAGACCTGGAAAGAATAATACTCAACTTCATATGGAAAAACAAAAAACCCAGGATAGCCAAAAGAATCCTGTACAATAAAACAACTTCTGGAGGCATTACGATCCCTGACTTCAAGCTCTACTAGGGAGCTACAGTAATAAAAACATCTTGGTACTGGCATAAAAACCGACATGTGGACCAATGGAATCAAATAGAAGACTCTGACATTAATCCGCACACCTATGAACATATAATTTTTGACAAAGAAGCCAAAAGTGCACAATGGAAAAAAGAAAGCATCTTCAACAAATGGTGCTGGCAAAACTGGATATCAACATGTAGAAGGCTGCAAAGAGATCCATATCTATCACCGTGCACAAAACTTAAGTCCAAATGGATCAAGGACCTCAACATAAATCCAGCTACACTGAACCTGATAGAAGAGAAAGTAGGAAGCAGTCTTGAACGCATTGGCATAGGAGTCCACTTCCTAAATAGAACACCAGTAGCTCAGACACTGAGAGAAACAATCAATCAATGGGACCTCTTGAAACTGAGAAGCTTTTGTAGAGCAAAGGATATGGTCAACAAGGCAAAGCGACAGCCTACAGAATGGGGAAAGGTCTTCACCAACCCCACATCTGACAGAGGACTGATATCTAGAATATATAAGGGACTCAAGAAATTAGACTTCAATAATTTCTTAAGAATTTCTGACTCATACATGCTGAATAAATACCTGTATGCCTTGAGATTTGGGTGTCTTCCTCCTCTGTTGCTTAATAAATAGTCCTTCTGATTTTTTTATTACTTCAAAAAGGTCAGGTTTTAAGGAGAAAATACTAGTTGATGAATAATTGATCTCACATTATGAACCCCAATCCTGTTTACCTTACAGTTCCTCCATATCCACATCTCACCCACACAATTCCCCCCAAAGAAAAATTATTTAAAAATAAACTAAAAAAGCCACCTAACTCCTTCATCTTTCTCTTTTCTCCAAGACCATTGGGAGTTGGGGTATGCCATACAATATACTCTTTTGTCTAATCAGTCCCACCCACAAATGTTAATGCAATGAGTCATTGGTTTGGTTCAAGGCTATAGGACACCGTCATCAGTAGACCATTATCAAAACTCCTCTCAGATATCCTGCTGTTGCCCAGAGTCATGGAGAACCCACAGTTATCATTCTGTAGGACCAGTACCTTGATGCTCTCCAGCAGGCCATAGTTAGGGTAGATGTTAGAGTGGGCCAACCCAAGGCCTAGGATTCATGACTGAGTGTTGCTGAGCTGGCCAGTCCTATCCACTGGGACTGTCCCCACCAAGCAAGGGGTGGAGGAGCCAGGTCTCCTCACCCATGCCATCATGGCCAGCTCTCCCAAACCTGTGGTGAGAAGTGGAACCATCTCTCCTGCTACAGTGTCCAGCAAGGGCAGAGCCAACTATCCTGGTTCCAGTGAAAGGAGGGGCCAGCTCAGAACACTACTCAGATTTAAACATGGATGGTTCCTGTGAGCCCTTGTAGTAACACAGGCAATGGACATCAACACAGATCCCAGCTGCACTAGGAATATGGACCCAAACATGGCCCTTGGCCTCAGCTAGGGCCCAGATATCACCATGGCCCAGGTGGCAGCATAGGCCACCCAGATCAGAATGGCCCCGGCAACAGCAAGATCCTTAGACATTAACATGGTCTCGGGTGGCTGACTAGACCCTGAGCATCTCCATGACCCTCAATGGTAACAGGAGTCATTGACATCAACTCAGACCCTGGGTGCTGTAGGACCATGGGCCCAGACATGGCTTTCAGCACCAGTCAGGGACTGGCCAACACCATGATCTTGGGTGGCAGTGAAGGACACTTAGATCAGCATTGCCTGAGTGGTGGCACAGCCCTCAGACACCAACATAGCCACAGGTTGTAGCCTAGACCCTGAGCATCTGTGTGGCCTTTGGTGGCATTATGGACCAGAGATATTATCACAGACCTCAGCTGTGGTAGGTTCAAGTACCCAGGAATGGTCCTCTGCATCAACCCAGACCCAGATGTCATCATGGCCCCAGGTAGCAACCCAGGACACGCAGAATAGCATGGCACCAGTGACAGTATGGCCCATGGACACCAACATGGCCCCAGGTGGCAGGCCAGAATCTTGGCATTGGCATGGCCTTCAATAATATCAAAAGCTAAGGACATCAACACAGATCATGGCTGCAGTAGGACCACATACCCAGACATGGCCCTCAGCTGCATCCTGGACCTGATATGTCATCATGGCACCTGAAGGCAGTGCAAGGTAGTCAGATCTGTATGGACCCAGATACAGCATCACCTGGCCTCAAGTGACAACCCAGGCCCCAGGTATTTGCATAACCTTTGGTGATAAAGGAGCTATGGACATCAACACAGATCCTGGCTGTGGCAGGGCCACAGATCCAGTCATAGCCCTATATCATAGCCTGAGCTCAGATATCACCACAGCCCCAGGGGGGCAGCACAGGCCACACCAATCAACATGGCCACATTGGAAGCATGGCTTTTGGACAGCAACATGGGTTTGAGTGGCAGACCCTGGGCACCCTCACAGCCTTCAGTTGTTACTGAAGACATGACATCAACACAGACCTTGGCTGCTATTGGCCCATGGACACAGACATGCCCCTTGGCAGCAGGCCAGGCCAGGATGTCATCATGTCCCCTGGTGGATCTGTGGCCTTTGGTGGCAATATGAGGAAAGGATGTCAACACAAATCCTGGCTGCAGCAGGACCACAGACCCAGACATAGCCCTAGGGCTTAGCCCAGGCTGAGATATCACTCTGGCCCCTGGTGGCAAGCAGGCCGTTCACTTCCGCCTGTTCCTTACCACATTTGCCTTCAGCATGTCCACATCTAGCCTTCTTACAATCCATGAGTAAATCAGTAGAGGTTGCTTCTGGCTCCCTGAATTGTTCCTGTTGCTTAAAAAAATAGCTGTGTTGTCTCAAGTTTAATTTTGTTTCTATTATAAGCATCATAGCTATTATGATGGCTATCACATAGTTCTAGCTTTGAAAAAAAACTAAGGAATTAAGATAGTAAGCATTCACTGAGACGGAAACATTGGAATGAGTAAATGATCATACTATAATCCTCTTGCTCTTATGGGCATACATGGGAAAAGAGAACATATCTGTGTTCATAATGTGAACCACTTCATAAAAATATTTTTATATTAATGAGTGTTTTAACTGCATGTTTGTAAGCAAAATGTGTGCATGTCTGGTGCCCTCAGAGGCCAGGAGAGGATGCAGAAGCCCCTGGAACTGAAGTTAAAGATAGCTGGGGGTCACCATGTGGGTGCTGAGAATCAAACACAGGCCATCTTTAAGAACATAAGCTGGGCCGGGCGGTGGTGGCGCACGCCTTTAATCCCAGCACTCGGGAGGCAGAGCCAGGCGGATCTCTGTGAGTTCGAGGCCAGCCTGGACTACCAAGTGAGTTCCAGGAAAGGCGCAAAGCTACACAGAGAAACCCTGTCTCGAAAAACCAAAAAAAAAAAAAAAAAAAAAAAAAAAAAAAAAAAAAAAAAAAGAACATAAGCTGCTCTTTACCACTGGGCATTCTCTCCAGCTCCATGAACCACTTTTAAATGTATTCCTTCTCCAAATTACACATACAGTCAATGTAATGCAACTCAAGTTCCTTAAATAATTTCTGAAATAGATAAACTGAGCTTTTCTACAATTCATGTAAAAAGTCAAGGCACATCATAACTAAGAAAATCAGAAGGCTAGAAAAGTGGTATTATATTTTCTAACTTAATTATTCTCTCTTGTATTAACCATAGTAATTAAGTCTGTGTGTACTGTTGGTGCACAGATAGACAAATAGATGGATAGAACACCATAAAGAGACAGGAAATAGAGCTTACCCACACACAATATCTAAAAAAACAAAACAATGGAGTATAGATCTCTGTAGTTTATAAAGTCTTGCTATGGAATACCAATTCTTCATTAATACTACTTCTGGGATCATATTTAAGATAAACATTTTCTCCCTGTGATTTCATATAAACAAGTCTATATTCCACTTCACACAGTGTGATTAAAAGTCATATAAATGTTTTTCAATACTGTTTGATACTTGTAAGCAGACCAGGGGACATAGGAGCCATTAGAATTCTAAGTGAAGTGCTATAGAGAGCTAAGAGAATCAATACCCCACTAATGAGATTTCAAGACACAGCAGAGAATCATGGTTAGGCCACCTTCTCTTTCTCTGACACATGGGCTCTAGCTTTTGTGAGAAATCCAGAACAACTTTCTGTGTCAGCTTCTGTAGTTGTAAGTTTTCTGTAGTCCCGCCTGTGCCCGCTGCCACTCAGACCCAAATAGACACACAGAGGTTTATATTATTTTCAAACTATATGGTCTAATGGCTCAGGCTTCTAGCTAGCTAGCTCTTAAATCTTAACACATTTCTATAAATCCATACTTTGCCACTTGGCCTGTGGCTGAGTGGTACTTTACATCTTACTACTACTGGCAGTGGTTAGCAGCATCTCCTCAATTCTGCCTTTCTCCTTCCTCTCTCTCTAGTTGGAAGGTCCCACCTAACCTTATTCTGCCTCACCATTGGCCAAATAGCTTTATTTATCAACCAATCAGAGAAACAAACATTCACAGCATACAGAACGACATTCCAAGCACTTCCCCCTTTTCTGTCTAATCAAAAAGGAAGGTTTTTAACGTGAACATAATAAAATTACTGTTATCAAGCAAGATTTATAGGTACAGTCAAGTTTATTTGTATTTGGAAAATTAAAGAAAATATTCTATCCATCCTATATTCATGAGTCTAAAGTTCCATATCTAATTTATTTTTTATCATAACAAAGAAAAATTATAACTATCTAGTCTTCAACTACATCAAAGACCTCAGAAGGATACAATATTACCTAAATAAACAGAAAGAGCATTGTAAGCAACTTTCAAAATTCTGGGAATGACAGAGACAGTTGCCTGCCTGGACAGTTGTCCAAAGTTCCTCTGCAACATTGGGGCATTCATCTTCAGTCTATAGGCCGAGAGTTTTTTAGTCATTTCTTCTTGTGTCATGTAGAATATTTGGCAGTCTCCTCTGCAAAGCAGGAACATGAAGAACCATTTTGTCTTTCAAAGTTCAGTGATCACCTTCCTGTGGGTTGTGCATGTCCAGTTTATATAAAATATTATCAGCAGTCCAAGCAAGAGCAGATTCTTGCCCAAATGGCTATTTTTGCCAAGAAGAAGATAAACTCCATATGGATGCCTTTAGTGCCCATCATCTTCCTTGAAGTAACTGATGCTTCCAGGAGCAGATGTGTCTCATTGTCCAGAAAAGTCTAAGTTTTTAAAACATTTTCAATGCCATATTCTGTAGGTCTTTGAAGCGTTTGAAGATCAACTATCTAATTGAAATATATCTATGTATACCTAGAAAACTTAACATGACTATAAGTTTGACTATCATAATTGAAGACTAATTATTAATCTGTATTTCTTAATTATCCATTACAATTTAAATGAGTTACATAAATGTAATACCTTAAATGAAAGTAGAAATATATATAGTATAACAAAATCATCTCTAAATTGGTATCAATAAACTAAAATCCATAGCAATGTAAAACATTTCAAACAAGTTGTTGTTCTTCTGCCTGGATTGAATCTACCAGGTTGAACTCAATCCTCAGGGGAGTCTTTGCCCTGGAGGAGATGAGAATGGGAGGTGGGCTGGGGGGAAAGGGGGGGGGGTGCTGGAGGGGGGAGAACAAAGGAATCCGTGGCTGATATGTAAAATTAACTTAAATTATAAAATAAAAAAGTACCAAAAAAAGTAGATTCAATAATCTACCCTTTCATCCTATCATATCTGTACTGTCCCCTTTTCGTCTTTAGAAAGAGATTGCATTTATAATCAACCTGCTTTAAATAAAAATAAACATTTATAAACAATATATTAGGAATTTGGGCATAGTTTTTCATACTACTTCCTGTTGGATAAGGGCACTAGCAATCTAATGGGGATCCTGAGAAAATTAAGAATTATGGTTAAGTCCTCACGGGAATAGTCTATGATGTTGTATTTTTTGAGCCAGTTGCCTTGAAGCTATTTGGATGTTGGATCATCTGGGCCTCTCAGGAGGTCTTCGTTGATCAAACCATATAAGCCTGGAAGCAATCCACAGGTTTTCATCTTCTGTGGAAACAAAAACAGAACTTCTTTTCCAAAGTAACATATCCTTAGACATAAACTCTGAAGTCCCACTATCTTTAAAATATACATATTTACTTAACTCAACAGCTTTTACAATTAAATGTCTTTCTGCAGTTAAAAATCCCAAATACAATATAATCCAGACTCTCTGTGTGGTTTTCATCTTTACGTGGCTTATTTTTTATATTATTTTTACTGTCTCTTTAAAGACTTTATTTTTTAAAACTGTTTTTATAGAACTGTTTATATTCATTTTCTTCTCTATTCCAAGCCTACTTATATTTTTACATAAAATGTAAACCATTTAGAGGTTTATTTCATTTGAATCTGTCTTTTTGTGAATATATTACCTAAACTGCAGTGTGGCTAGAACAGAAGTTGCAGCCTTGGCTGCTGAATCCACCCATTTCAGCTTCCCAACATGGCCGGGGTAATTCATCTCCAGCTTTCATCTCCAGCTCTGGCACCCATGCTCTCTGCTGACTCTGGGAGGCAGTGAGTTCATGCCTCCATCCAGCAGCAGGTAGACCAGAAACCTT
Organism: Peromyscus eremicus; assembly: GCF_949786415.1. Taxonomy (NCBI): domain Eukaryota; kingdom Metazoa; phylum Chordata; class Mammalia; order Rodentia; family Cricetidae; genus Peromyscus; species Peromyscus eremicus. The sequence continues at coordinate 80,995,854 of NC_081418.1, read as the reverse complement.
TTTTTGTTTGTTTGTTTATTTGTTTGTTTGTTTGTTTGTCTATAGTAGCAAAAGCTAAATCTGCCACACAGTGTGTTGCACGGCTGTAACTTGGCAGGAATCTGCCATGTAGCTCCAGCCAGTGCACTAAAGAACCATCCACAACCAGGGGACACTTCACTGTACCTTGGCCTTCCATGAGCGACATAAACTAGGAAGGTGCTCTTAGCTACATTTATAATCTCTGCTTAAGCTCTCTCAGGTTTTAGGTGGAAATTCTTGCTACTACATCTGGGTTTCCCTACTGTTTAAACACCGGCACTTAGAAACTTATTTTCTGTATTAAATAATGTGTGCTGGAATGTTCACAGGAGCTTCCATTGTTATGTATGAGTTCCAACTAGTGATACAACTCAGACTCCTCACAGGGAATGACTGTGTCCTTGGTTAATGTAGAAAATACTTTGGTACGCTGTAGTATAGAAGATGAATGGAAAGAAATATAGTTATGGCAAAGAGAGAATAGTTAAACTCTCTTTATTCTACAAAACTACAACAAATTTGTTTTACAAAACCTAATGTCTCTCTGTGAGCTTTGCTAAAAATCCTATGACATATGAAAAAATGGTTACAGTGAGCAACTCATGAGGAGTAACAGCTGGGGCAGCCAGCCTCTCACTTCTGCTTCCACTGAGGTTTATGTTATGGCTTCTATCACTGTGGGAGGATACTGAACAGACTGTAGACAGTAATAAGTTGCACTGTCTTCAGAATCCAGGCTGCTGATGCTGAGAGAATACTCTGTCCCAGACCCACTGCCACTGAACCTCGATGGGACACTGTCTGCCAAGTTGGATACACCATAAATCAGGCGCTTAGGAGATTTTCCTGGTTTCTGCTGGAACCAGCTTAAATAATTGCTAATGCCCTGACTGGCCCTGCAAGTGAGAGTGACTCTGTCTCCCAGAGATGCAGACAGAGAGGATGGAGACTGGGTCATCTGGATGTCACATCTGGCACCTAGGAGTGGAGACATAATAAATATCCACATAGTTAAGCATAATAAGAAAAGACTATCCCCAAATGCCTGTCAACAATAATCACAGTGTAACAGTGAAATTCCCATTTTAGTCCTTTTTTACCTGGAAGACAGAGCAGCAGGAGCCCAGGGAGCTGAGCAGGGGCCCTCATGTCCATGCTGAGTCCTGACTGCAGTGACAACTGTACAGGGTGTGACTGGTATATAAGGAAGTCCTCAAGGCTGTACAATGAGTGCATGAAAATCACTGGGAACCAGTTAGGGTGGGCACAGCTGCAAGGCTTGCTCATCTCAGTAACTGAGCACAAACACAGTGTCCCCAAATGCTGAAGATCAGACCACATCAGAGGCTGCACTTCTTTTTTAAAGTTTTAAAATTATAGATGACATATTGGAGATTATTTGAAACATTGTACTATACCTAAGCTCTATTTTAAATAATATATTTTAAAAATGTATTAGTGGTAATATAAACAAATATCTGACTGTCAGGGAATATTCAACAGAGAAGGATTATTAAATCTTCAACTAATTCAAATAATTTTTATGGGTTAAAAAAATACTATGGCTGGGTAGTAGTGGTGCATGACTTTATTCTCAGCACTTGAGAGGCAAAGGCAAATGCATCTCTGAGATCAAGGCCAGCCTACTCTGGAGTGAGGTCCAGAACAGCCAGAGCTATGTAGTGAAACACCATGTCAAAAAACCAAACCCAAAAAAAGTACTCTCCTTGAGAAATCTTTGTGTGTTTGGGGTAATCATTTTTTAAATTAAAAGAATAATTTACAAAAACCATTTTAATGAACTAAAAGGTAAAATTTAGCAGACTTAGCCATGCTCACTACAGCACAAAGAGAGACGTACACAGTATGTGCACATATAACACTGACTACAGCTGGAAGTTTTCCTGTGTTGTCATGCCTGGCGCTGAGGTTCTTCAGTTGCTTAGAAAATAATCATTCAGAGGCTTATATTAATTATGAACTTATGGCCTATGGCAGGCTTCTTGTTGGCTAACTCTTACAACGTAACCCATAACTATTAATTTATGTATCACCACATGTTCTGCGGCTTTACATGTGTCCCATTATATGATGTTCCTTGGTCGGCGGTTTGGCTACTCCCCTTACTCTTCTTTCTCCTTTCACTATCTCTCTTGGATTTTCCTGCCTGGCTACATCCTGCCCTGCCATAGACCAATGCAGCTTTGTTTACCAACCAATCAGAGCAACACATATTCACAGTGTACAGAAAGACATCCCACAGCACTTTGCCCCCAACAACATGTGTTACTTGGACTTCTGACTTCATCTGAAGATGGAGGTACTTTCACACCCACAAAATTATATGAGTTGCACTCTTTTCTCAGTTTAGGATCCTCCATATTTAGCCACTTTTCTGTCATTTGATACTGTTCCCAAAATTCCTCAGCATGAAAGACTGACTAGTAATAACAGACTTGAATACTACAACAGAAAACATTGCTACTCAATACATGTCTCTCCCATGTATTACAAACCATATTTTCACTACTAAATCTTGAGCAGTAACTGGAGACATCATACTGATTCAGGGACAGCCTGTCTGCTTGTGTGTCTCAGTCTCCCAACTACAGGCTGGATTATAGTAGATCAGGTGTTTAACCATTTCACCTAGTTTTAGCTAGGATAGTTCCAGTAACTGCTAATATTCTGGCTTTCCTAGCAAGTGATGGTGACTCTGTGTTCCAGAGATGCAGACACAGAGGATGGGACTGGGTTATCTGGATTTCACATCTGTCACCTGAGATTGGATACGTAAAGATTTCAAAAATTAAGCACAACGAGCAAGGACTTCCCCAGTGTACCAGGCAAGACTGATCACAGTGTCACATTTAAATTCCCACTGTAGTCCTTGGTAGCTGAGCAGGAGCCATCACGTGCATGCCATGTCCTGTCTGGGACGGACTCTTAACCCATTGTGTGACCAGCCAATTAAAATGTCTTTGTAGCATTGAATTTTGCTTTGGACACATGCCAAATATCAGAAGATCATCAGCTCTAGGTACAACTACAGAATTGTTTATCTCAGTAACTCACCACACACAGGCTTTTGCGCCAAATGTCCCAAGCTAGACCAGGACAATCCATATTTTTGTCCAGAGGATGCAATTCTTCTTTTTTTTTAAAAAAAAGATTTATTTTATTTATTATGTATACAGTGTTCTGCCTGCATGTATCCCTTCAGGCCAGAAGAGGGCACCAGATCTCATTACAGATGGTTGTGAGCCACCATGTGGTTGCTGGGAATTGAACTCAGGACCTCTAGGAAGAATAGTCAGTGCTCTTAACCTCTGAGCTATCTCTCCAGCCCTGCCATTCTTCTATAAAGATTCTACAATACTAAAGACATTTTTGAGATTATTTTCTAAATTTGTAGGGGAAATAACACTATTTGGCCCAATACTTAATTGTTAACAATAAATAAAAAATAATATTATTTTCAGTGGAAGTACAATAGACCACAAGGCTACTAAATTGTTAACTCACTCTACCAAAATTCTAAGAAGGAAAAACTTTGTGTTCTAAATGCAATGTACTTTTAAGTTTAAAATAGTCTATTTTCCTGAAATAAAGAAGACAGTTCATCTCTACCATTCTAGTGAACTCAAAATACATTTTGAAAGCTTTAGTAATGATCATTCCAGAAAAAGTTGAAGAAATGTACTGCTTGAACAGAGGTAATGCCATGCACTCTCAAAACGTGTCACACACAGTTCCACTATCATTTGAAAGTATACCTTTCATAACCAGAGATTAAATGGAATACATTTTTCCCCCATGTTAGTAATTCTGATCTTGGGCCGTTTTGTAGCCTTGTGCTACTATTTCCCACAACTGATGAGCACAAATCATCAAGTGCTACCTGGCATAATTACTTTAAGCAAATCACTTCCTCTCATTACATGACCATTATTCACTATAAATGTGACATTCTTAGCTTTTATTCAGTGACTGGCAACTAATCCTAACGATGGTAACAGCTTCTCTGCATATCCAGAGACAAAGCCTCACTCTAACAAGTGAGTACAGATATCCTTAAGAAAATATTGGAATCTTATATTTGAAGAAACATTTGATCACGATTATCTCACATCTATGTCTTTGCTTTTTATGTGCTAGCCTTCTTCATTTTCAAGAGAAGTAGCACCAGTCTGGACTTCCAAATCCTTGTCGTAGACCCTGGAGATTCTGGAGTCTTCCATCTTTTATCAACTGGAGGACAGAAAGTGGTGCTGCAGCCTAGATTGGATCATGCTGATTTTCTAGGATCCTGGTCTTCAATCCTATGTGTTAGAAAAACTCCTACCATGAGTCAATTTCTTCAAAATCCTCCTCCCATGAATCGATTGAGAATAGCATGCACCAGCCTTAAGGCTGGATTAAGGCTGTGTGTGGTATACCAGCTTTCCTCTTTCCTTGTATTGCTGCTTCTCTGAGTTCTATGAATCTTAAAACACAGTTCTGCCTGCTCACATGACAGCCCCCAGAATCTGGAATGATCATCCTTCAGGACATTCTTTAATAGAAGAAGAATGCTTCCATAAGTCAGCTGAAACATTCCAGAAACATTTTGTTACTGATGGTCAGTGTCTGGATAGTGTTTGCAGAATTTTAAGTATCTGATTAAACACATACTAACATGATTTGCCAAGCAGCAAGGAAACTTGACTAAAAGCAAAACGATAACAAAGATCAGAAGGAAATAATATTGTAAAGAATGACAGAGGTCAGTGATGGAGGGGCAGTCCACAAGGGACAAGTTATGATTTCAAACTTTCTTTTGTGGGACTCAAGAAAATGAGGAACTGGATTGCAAAGGGATGTTTCTTGTGTGGTTCACTTATTTATTTTTTTATTTTTTTAGGAAGATAAATCTAGTACTACATCATTGTATAGTGGAAGACATTATAGGTAACACAATCTATGTTTTACTTTTTATTATTTATTTTACAACCCAAGCACAGTTTCCCCTCTCTCTTTTCTCTCATGCTCCCCCATCACCTGCCACCCCTTCCTTGCCTCCCCATTTTCTATTCTGAAAAGGGCATACCTCCCATGGATGTTGACAAAACATGGCATATTGAGCTGTAGTAAAATTAAACACCTTGCCTTGCACCAAGGCTGGGAAAGGTAACCCAGTATGAGGAAACAGGGTCTCAAAATCAGCCAAAGTCAGAAACAGCCTCTGCTCATACTATTAAGAATTCCACAAGAAGATGTAGCTATACAACGGTCACAAATATGCAGAGGGTCTAGATCAGTCCATGCAGACCCCCTGGTTGTTGGTTCAGTCTCTGTGAGCTCCTATGAGCATAGGCTAATTGATTCTGTGTGTTTTCTTGTGATGTCCTTAACCCCTCTGGCTATTAGAATAATTCCTTTCTCTCTTCAGCAGGATTCCCCAAGCTTGCCCTAATGTTAGAAAGTGGATCTCTGCATCTGTTTCCACTAGTTGCTGGATGAAGCCTCTTTGATGACTATTGGGCTAGGCACCAATCTATGAGTATAGCAGAATATCCTTAAGCATCATTACATTGACATTTTTTCTCCATATGTGTTTGATTCTATCCTAGGTATCTTGGCTATTTAGCCTCTTGGTCCTGGTGCTCCAGGCAGTGTCAATGGTAGGCTCACTCTTGTGGCTTGGGTCTCAGGCTGGGCTAGCCATTGATTGACCCCTCCAATAATCTCTATCAACCCGTACTCTACCACATCCCATTGGCAGCACAGATTGTAGGTCTAAAGTTATGTCAAAAATCAAAAAAAAAAAATACCACGTGGTTTTTATTAGTTTAGCTCTGTAGTAGAGCTTGAAATCAGGGATGGTGATACCTCCAGAAGTAGTTTTATTGTATAGGATTGTTTTAGTTATCCTGGGCTTTTTGTTTTTCAAAAAGTTGAGTATTGTTCTTTCAAGGTCTATAAAGAATTGTGTTGAGATTTTAATGTGGATTGCATTGAATCTGTAGATCACTTTTGGTAAGATGACCATTATTACTATGTTAATGCTACCAAACCATGAGCTTTGGAGATCTTTCAATCATCGTCTCCAATTTCTTTCTTCAAAGATTTAAAGTTCTTGTCATACAAGTCTTTCACTTGGTTGGTTAGTGTTACCCCAAGACATTTTATATTATTTGAAGCTTATTGTCAAGGGTGTTGACTCTCTGGTTCGTCATCCCATTTATCATTTGTATATAAGAGGGTTATTAGTTTTTTTGTTTTGTTTTGTTTTTTATTTTGTTTTTGTTTTTTTTAGTTAATCTTGTATCTGGCCACTTGACAAATGTTGTTTATTGGTTGTAAGTGTTCCCTCATAGAATTTTTGGGGTCACTTATGTTCACACTAATACTCAACAGGGTATGTATATCACTTCTTCAGGCTCAAGGGACATCTCCAACAGGATGTAGGAAGAATGAAAGAATAAAAGGATAGCAAGGAACTCTGAAACAGAGGGTTCTGGGTATGATCATTGTATTTGTGAAATCACTGCTGTGGTTCCCTGCACAAGATCCATCAACATTTTTTCATGAATGGAGGAGAGCCTGATGAGTTCCTACTCTTCACTAACAGGCTATTAACAATTAATGGCTTCTGGGAAAAGCTGTGCCCTTCTCTTTAGTGTTGTAGCCATTATTGCTGTTAGCCGTTAACAAGATTCTATGTTCCATTACATGAGACCCAACTCATGTTTATGCAAGCAAAGAAAATTAACTCATTGACTCAAAAATAATCATTACAGATGGAGGAGGTTGTCGAGAATAAGAGTTTTAGTGTTATAGGGAAGAAGATAATTGGGAGTAAAAATAAAAGTGTGAAATAATCATTATTTATGTTTTTAAAGTTCCAAAGTATATAATGCATTAAAATAAACAAAATTTAAAATGAACAACACAGGCAGTATATGGGACACCATTGAATTGATAGAAACTTACATTGTTAGTTTTATGGAAAGAAGAGAGAAAGGTGAAGATACAGAAAACATAGTTAATGAAGTTCTAAATGAACATGCAGGTCCTGGAAACTCAAAGACTCTCAGATAAATTTAATGCAAAACACCTGTCCAAAATATCAAATCTCAGAGAGGGTGGGGGGAGGGAGAGAGAGAGTCCTAAGTTACATTGAAGGGAATCCTACTAGACTGATACTAATATCTTAATAAGAACATAACATATAGGAGATAATTGGGTAATATAGCTGAAGCACTAGCAAGAAACAACAGTAAAAGTTCCCTGCCCCCAAAAAAATACAATTAGCAGAATGTAGACAAATTTCTAAACAGTCTTATTAAATAAGAAACACAGAGCAAAATACAGGGGTGAAAGCCATAGAGATCAGAGAAATAGTGATAACCACCAACTAACCTTAGCTCACCACACCACTATTGCTGCCCAAGAGAGCCTGCTTCTCCCTGTCTAACTTGTGCCTTATTGCCTTCCTGTTCTGCCTTCTCATTGGCTCTTAGCCCAGCCACCTCACTTCCTCGTCACGGCCTGTCTGTACAGACCTCCAGGTCTCTAGGTTGGTACTGAGATTAAAGGCGTGTGTCACCATGCTTGGATGTATCCTTGACCACACAGAGACTGCCTGCCATGTGATCAGATTAAGGGCATGTGCTACCCCACCTGAATTTTGTTTATGGCTGGCTATGACGTCTGATCTCCAGGCAAACTTTATTTATTAACATACAAATAAAATATCACTACACTTTAGCACAAATAAAACATCACCACAGCAGAAAACTTCAGAAATGAAAGAAAAATAAGCACTCTCTGGAAAGTAAAGTAATTTAACCTGAAAATGGGTTTACATTAAATTCACCAAATTTACACAACTATAGAAGAAAAAAGTTAAAACTTTATCAATACATAAAAACACCAAAAAAAAAAAAATTGGAGCAATGCAAGAAAAACATCAAAAACAGTCAGAAAATTCTACATGGATATGTTCCTGCATATCATTAACTGTACATGTACTTGGAGTGAAAATAAACATGGAGTCAAAATAGTAACAACAGCTGGGTGGAGATTATTAAACAGAACTATTTGTTCATCAGAAAAGGAAGACTTCATGAGTAAAATATAGTCTAAACTTAGGGAGTCAATAAACATACTTTACTCAAAGAGAAAACAAAGGGGAATAGAATATACAATATTTATATTAATAAAATGGAATTTAAGTCATAGGCACAAAATGTGACAAATAAAGTAATTATATATTAAAGAGGAAAGGTTAACAAAGGAATACGTCTCAGTTTCTTGTCTGTTTTACAGGATAATTTTGAGTGATGAAGGCAGATAAGGACTATTTGATCAGGATGGGTTTTCACTCAGCTTTAGCCCAGTCGTTCATGGTTGCTGAGAATGCATGTGTCCACCATTATTTTGAGGCAATTTCATTGTTACTGCAGCTGAAGAGAACTGAGTTGCATGACCCTTGAGGTGTAACCAAGGCAGGCACTCATGCTCCAAATCCCTCAGCTGAAAGCAATAATCTGGAGATCCTCAGTGCCCCTCCCTCTCTTACACAGATAAGTAACATATTTGGCAGCTAGGCCTCCCCAAGCAAGGATATTTTTATTAGAGTCTGCATCACTGTGGAGGAAGATATGAACCTTGCATGCAGTAATATACTCCTAAATCCTCAGGCTCCACTCTGCTGATCTTGAGTGGGAAATCTGTGCCTGACCCACTGCCAAGGAACCTTTCTGGGACTCCAGAAAATCAGTTTGAAATCTGTATTGACAGCTAGCACATTTCCCTAGATTTGAAAATAGCTAAGTAATTAAGGAAGTAATATTTACTGAGATGGAAACACTGGAAGGAGTAAAACTCATTCTCTGATCATCTTGCTGTTATGGCTAATGACCACAGGGAGTGCACACATTAAACAGAGACCAATCTGGCTCCCCTTAGAGATGAGCAGAGGTCATTACTACAACCTCTGACATCATAGAGAAATGTTGTTACTTTATTAAAAATGTCTTTTCTAAATCATCCTGAGTGAGGTAACCCAGACCAATAAAGACAAATTTGGTATATACTCACTGACCAGTGGATATTAGGTGTAAAATAAAGGACAACTATGCTACAATCCACAGACCCAGAGAAACTAGGTAACAAGAAAAGTGCATGGGGAGATATCTAGATCTAGATGGAAAGGGAATATAGAAGAGATTTCATGAATGTACTGAGGGAAGGTGGGTTGGGAGCATGAGCGATAATTTGGGGGGACATGGAGGGGTACAGTGCTGAGCCAAACATTAGGTGGAGTTTGGGAATCCTAAAGAGGAGAAGATAGGAGTGTAGGGGCCAGAGGGATCAAGAGCACCACGGGAAGGCTCACACAATCAACTCACGTGGGCTTATGGAGATCACAGAGGCTGAACCAACAACCACAGAGCCTGCATGAGACTGACCTAGGTACTCTGCATATATGTTATAGTTATGTTGCTTGGTCTTCTTATGGGACCCCTAACAGAGGGAACAGGGGCTATCTCTGTTTTACTGGCTTTGGAGACCCTACTTCTCATACTTGGTCAATTTACCCAGCCTTAATACATGGGGATGTTCTTAGTCTTACTGCAACTTTGTTATGGGGTAATGTTTTTGTACAGTGGTTTAATAAAATTTGATTGGCCAGTAGCCAGGCAGAAAGTATAGGCAGGACAAGCAGACTAAAGGAATGCTGGGAAGAAGAAGAGCAGAGTCAGGAGTCACCAGCCAGACATAGAGGAAGCAAAATGACAAGGCAGAACTGAGAAAAGGTACCAAGCCACGTGCTAAACATAAATAAGAATTATGGCTTAAATTATGTGTAAGAGCTAGTTAGTAATAAGCCTGAGCTAATGGCAAAGCGGTTATAATTAACATAAACTTCTTAGTGATTCTTTTATAAGTAGGCCACGGGACTGCAGGGGCTTGGTGGAAGTGGAGAAGCATTTGTCCTACACAACATGATGTGCCATGTTTTTTTGATACTCATAGGAGACCTGACCTATCCTGGATGGAGACAGAAGAGGAGGAAGCAGGGGATGGGAGGCAGGAATGGGGGAGAAGGACTGGGAGGGGAGGATTGGGGAGAAGATGTAAAATAAATAGATGAAAAATAAATAAATAATGAATAAAACGTCTTTTCTACCAAAATTGTTTGACTGATGTATGAGACATGGATATAGAGGAAAGGAATAAATTAAATTTTATTTTAGTATCCCTTCCTCATGTTCCTGCTCCTTTTATTCCCGTTCTGATTCTCCACCTTCACAACTTTGTTTCTGTGGGATATATCATGACCTAGTTGAATGGATTTGACAAGAAAAAGGCCGTATTAATATAATACACTATACCACATAGTTCATCCTTCTGACAATTAAGATGAATTGTACAATTATCTCTACATTGTTTTAAAAATCATTTCTATGCAAGTCAGTAGATAATTATGATAAATCTCTAAGGAAGCAAAGCACAGTGGCACAATTATCTTACTGTCATATGCTGTCTATAAAGCTCAGGCAAATATAATACCCAGTTAAAAAAAAAGTTGGGCATTTTATACCTCAGATTACAAAAAAAAAAAAAAAGACCAAAATGTCTGCTGTCACCACTTGTATTTAAACCAATAGAACAATATACACAATGTAGTAAGAAATCAGCAATGGAAGAAATAAAATAAATTATTTGCTAATAGATCAGTACACAAATTCATAAAGAAGGAACATCAACATAAATATTTAGAAGTAATCACAATAAAATGTCTACATACACCAAGGATAGCAGAGTTGCCCTTGTATATTGAAGGTCATATACACGAATAGGTAATATATCTGTATTCATAATAAGAACCACTCTAAAAATATGTTTTTATATGTAAGACTATTTTCCCTGCATGTTTGTAAGAACATTATGGGCATGTCTGATGCCCTCAGAGGCCAGAAGAGGGCCTGGATCCCCTGGAACTGGAGTCAAAGATAGCTGTGGGTCACCATGTGGGTGCTGAGAATCAAACCCAGGTCCTCTTCAAGAGCAACAAGTGCTTTTAAATACTGGGTGTTCTTTCTAGCTCCATGAAGCACTTTTAAATGTATATTTTCTCCAATTGGCACATAAACTCAACGTAATGTAACTAATATTGATGAAGGGGTTTCTAAGGCTGATTAACTCAGTATAGAATTTATGTAGAAAATCAGACAGCATAACTAAGAAAATCTGAAGCCTATGAAAGTGTTATCATATCCTCTGACTTGATTGTTCTGTTCTTGATTTTTCGGATTTGTATAAAACTGTAGTAATTAAGTTGTATGTACTGTAGATGTGCAGGTAGGTGGGTAGATGAATGGGACATCAAAAAGAGACAAGTAATAGATCTTACCCACACAGGATTTCTAAACTGAAATTAAATAAAAAGAATAGAGTGTAGATCACTGTTCTTTTATTGTTTTTCTTTTCTTGGAGGGTGTAATGAGACAAGATTTCTCTGTGTAGCCTTAGCTGTCCTGGAACTCTCTCTGTAGACCAGGTTAGCTTTGAACTCAGAAATGTTCCTGCCTTGGCTCCTAAGTGCTGGGATTAAAAGCATGTGCCACCACCACCAGGCTTTGTTTTGTTTCTAAAACTGTGTTCTGTAATATTAATTTTTTATTAAAATCATTTACGGGAGCATGTTTAAGACAATCCTTACAACGCATACAAAGTCATATAGACAAATCTATATTCAACTTCATGCAGTGGGATTAAAAGTGATAGAAGTGTGGTTCAATATTATTTGACTTTTGTAAGCAGACCAGAGGACATAGGAGCCATTAAAATTCTATATAGAGTGCTGCAGACAGCTGAGAGCATCAGGACACACTGCTGGAATTTCAAGACACAGCAGAGGATCATGGTTAGACAGCCTTCCCCTTTCTCTGACACTTGTGCTCTAGCTTTTATGAGAAAATCAGAAATCCTTTCTGCTGTCTGCTTCTCTCAGTAAGATTTCTCTGCCCTTTAAATACTGGCACTTAGAAACTAATTTTCTGTATTTAAATGTTTTCTGAAATGTTCACAGTAGTTTCTACTGTTCTATATTGGAGATATAGCAGAGTGTTTAGCCTCTTTTATCAACACAATGACTCTCCATGAACTTTGCTAAAAGTCCTGTGACATCTGATGAACAGTTTCAGTGAGTGACTCATGAGGAGGAGCAGCTGGGGCAGCTTAGCCTCTCACTTCTGCTTCCATGGAGGTTTATGTTATGACTTGTATCACTGTGGGAGGAAACTGAGCATCCTGTGCACAGAAATACTTTGCTATATCTTCAGACTCTAGGCTGCTGATGCTGAGAGAATAATCTGTCCCAGACCCACTGCCACTGAACCTCGATGAGACCCCATCTGCCAAGTTGGATGCACCATAAATCAGTTGCTTAGGAGATTTTCCTGGTTTCTGCTGGAACCAGATTAAATTACTGCTAATGTCCTGACTAGCCCGGCAAGTGAGAGTGATTCTGTCTCTCAGAGATGCAGATAGAGAGGATGGAGACTGGGTCATCTGGATGTCACATCTGGCACCTAGGAGTGGAGACATAATAAATAACCACATAGTAAATCATTATACAAAAGGACCTCCCCCAAATGCCAGTCAACACTAATCACAGTGTAACAGTGAAATTCCCATTTTAGTCCTTTTTTACCTGGAAGACAGAGCAGCAGGAGCCCAAGGAGCTGAGCAGAGGCCCTCATGTTCATGCTGAGTCCTGACTGCAATGACAACTGTACAGGGTATGGCTGGTATATGAAGAAGTCCTCAAGGCTGTGCAGTGAGTGCATGCAAATCACTGAGAACCAGTTAGGATGTGCACAGCTGAAAGACTTGCTTATCTCAGCAACTGAGCACAAGTCCTGGGTTCCCAAATGTAGAAGATTAGATCATATCAGAGGCTTCTTTTTCAATTTTAAAATTGTACATGACATTTCTAATGTATAGCACCTCTATTTTGAATAATATATTTCAAAGACACCTTGGGGTAATATAGACAAATATCCTGCTTTGAGAAAATATACAACAGAGAAGGGACTATTAAATCCTTAACTCACTCAAATATTTCTGATTGGTTGAAAAATACTTTGTGATTTCATTGTGAAATGTTCGTGAGTTTGAAGTAGTCATTTATTTAAATCAAAAGGACAATTTATCAGGATCATAGGATCATTTTAATGATTTAAAAATAAGATTTTACAGCTCTAACCATACTTACTATGGGACAAAGAGAGCAATTATACAGTAGGTGCACATATAACAACTTGACCCCCAAAATCTGTTTACTTGGAGGTCTAACCCCTTATGAAAATGGAAGTACTTTCATACTAAAGAGGTTGCATCTTTTTCTCTGAGATCCTCCATATCTCCTCTTTCCTACCATTTGCTTCAATTTCCCTCAATTCCTCTTCATAAAGTATTGACTAGTGATGACAGACTTGAACACTATAACAGAAAACATTACTACTCAATACATGGCTCTGCTGTGTATTACAAATGACATTTTCACCTTCACTCTTGAGCAGTAACTGGAGATATTATCCTAATTTAGGTGGCATCCTCACTGTCTGCAAGTGTGTCTCCATCTCTAAACAAGCTAAGAAGCAGAAATGTTTGTGCATCCTTATAACACAAATATTTGAATACCCCAAACCACACATCTATGTTCTCACCTTGGCATCCAGGCTTATTTCCCATCAGAAGTAGAGTCTATTCAGTCTTCAGTACCCTTGTCCTGGAGCCTGAGGATCCAAAGGGTCTTTTAGAAACATAACTGTGAAAGGCTAGACAGTGTTGCAGCCTGAGCCTGACTGTGGATTCCACAGAGGCTATCTAGAAGATCGGCTATCTAGGAGAATCTGAGCTTGCTCTACTCGGCTGTGTAATGGGATGATTTGACCACGGGTGTAGTTACCAAGAGTTTGGAAGGGTCTACACTTGGCCGTACGGTGTGCTTTGATTTTGCAAGGGGGAAGTCTTTTGCTTCTCCCTTTGGTATGTCATAAAAAGCCCTTTTTAATAAAGAATAAGGCTGTTGGGTACTGATCCAGGCTCTCCTGAAGCTATCCTGTGTTTCTGTCTTTCTTCTCATCGGCTAGGTGTCTCTTTCTATCTGATATTTTCCTATCCCTCTCTCCTCCTCCTAATAACCCTTCAAAAGGTGGGAGATGTACTCTCACACCTGACCTGGCTGATTTTCAAGAATCTGGCCTAAAGTGATGGGTGTGAACAAAACCTAAAATTAAAGCAGCTTCATCAAGATACAGGACACAATCCCCATCTGGAGTACCACACAGCAGCTTTTGGTGGATCAATAGTAATACTGGCTTCCCCGCCTCTTCACTTCACTCTCTTTCTGTTGATCTCTACCAGCTGTACCTCTGCCTCTTGAGGTGATATATTGTGTCCCCCAATGTATTGTGCACCCCAATTGTAGTAGGTAGCCATTCCAGCTTTGTTCTGGAAGTTCCAACCCCCATTGAGACTTCGGCAACTGTCACGCCTACAAGGCGGGGCCAAGGGAGGCGCCTGGGGACCCGAGATCGGGATCGGCGAAAGCTCTCTTGGTTCCAGGACCCTGGATGGTGGAGGTGGGCAAAGCAGAGCTCCAGAGAACACCGCTGGACTGTGATACACCTTCCCCAGACCCCGCGACCTACCTATCCCTTAATTTGTAAGTTACACCATTAAATAAATCTCCTTTTAACTACGTGGAGTGGCCTAAATAATTTCACCAATACCCAATAAACCTTATCTGGGAATCAAAGGACAGAGCTAACCACTATATTAGACATAGAAGCAGACAGTGGTGGCACACATGCCTTTAATTCTATCACTTGGGAGGCAGAGATCCATCTGGATCTCTGTAAGTTAAGGCCACACTGGAAAAAGAGCCAGGCAGTGGTGGCACACATGCCTTTAGTCCCAAGAAGTAATATGGCAGGACACAGAAAGCTGTATAAAGCATGAGGACCAAGAACTAGAAGCTTTTAGGCAGCTCAAATAAGACCCTTTCAAGTGAGGACTCAGAGGCTTTCCATCTGAGGAAACAGAAACTCCCTTTTGATGCTCTTGGGCTGAGGATTTCCTCGAGGTAAGACATGGTTGATTTGCTCTCTGATCTTTTAGCTTTCATCCCAACACCTGTCTCCAGGTTGTTGTTTTTTTTTATTAATAAGACCATTTAGCAATTCATGTTACAGCCTCTCTTTGATCTTTGAGGCTTGGAAGACAGTTCTACCTTCTCACATGATAGCCCCACGATCTTAGGAAGCCTTGTTTGGGACACTTTCAATAGATGATAACAGGAGGATGATAGTTCCTCTCAACCTAAAACAATAACCACATCATTATTATGTAGGGAATCTGGCATCTGAATTCTTATAACACCTCCTTTAATGATATGTGCAAATAAGAAGGGAATTGTAGAAACATTCAACTTACCTTTACCAATGGCCTTTAGATTGGATTAAGTCATAAATGATTTTGTTTTGGGGTTATAACTTCCAAGGAAAATATGTGTTGATGGTACAGTAGTGAGCATAGATTTATGTCTTCTTAAAATAAATCCAACAACTTCTTAGAAATCTCTAACTCATACATACTGAATGAATACCTGTAAGCTTTGATATTTGGGTATCTTCCTCCTCTGTTTCTTCATAAATAGTACTTCTGACTTTTTATTACTTAGAAATATCAAGTTTTAAGGAGATTATACTAGCTTTTGGTTGAGGGATAATAGATCTCACTGAACCTTACCGTAACTATCCAAGTTTAGTCTCTAGAACTTAGAAACTGAAAGTTACATATGAAAAGTACTTGACAGGTGTGATTGCATTATGATTTTGAGATAATATAGAGATCCTGAAGTATGTTGGTGAGATCAATATAATCAATATGTTGTTCTAGTAGGGGGAGAGGGGGTTGAACTATACAGAGTGTTTGTAATAATGGAAAGGATAGAATTGTGGGAAATAGTGCCCATTAATCAGGGAATATGGTGATTTCTTGGAAGAATAAATTTTAGCATTAGATTCCATTCACTGGAGTCTGCAGGAATTCCACAACTTATCCTTGAGTTTAATTGCTTCTACAGGTGGCCAAAAGCTCTTATGTCATCTTGGTCTGTTTTACAATTGGAGGAATTTAGTGTTCACATAGATTCTTGCTCAGGCAGATGGAATCTACTGGGAAAAGCCTCTGACTGAGTTTTCACAGGAGCATGAGCTTCCTTCACTGAGTAGACACATTCTAAGCCCTGAAAGCCAGGCTTGACTTCTACTGAGAAATTCTTTTTCTAATAGCATAATTCTATATTGATTCATTGGGAATTTCACATCATGCACCTCCATCCTGTTCACCTCCTAATCCCTCCATTGCCTCCCACCACCCCTACACTGCCCTCTCAAAGAAAAAATTGCTTAAAAACAAACAAAAAAGTGACCTCATGCCTCCATCTTTCCCATCTCTCCAACAGCATTGGGAGCTCTGGTGTGTCACACAGTATACTCTTTTGTCCAATCAGTCCCACCGACAAATGTTCATTGCAGTGAGTTTGGACCTCTGGGACACCATCATCACTGGATCCTCACCAAAACTCCTCTCTGATATCCTGCTGTTGTCCAGAGTCATGGAGATCCTGTAGCTATCACTCTGCAGGACCAATCCCTTGGTGCTCTCCAATAGGTCATAGATTGGTTAGATACTAGAGTAGGCCAACCCAAGACCCAAGATGTGGGTCTGAGTGGTAGCCAAGCTGGTCAGTCCTTGCCACTGAGACTGCCCCCCTCAGGAAAGGTGCAGAGCCATTTCTCCTCACCTATGCCATCAGTGCCAGCTCTCCCTGCTTCTAGGTCTAACTACCTGTGGTAAAGAGTGGGACCAGCTCTCCGGCTTCTAGGTCTAACTACCCTAGTGCCAAGTGAGATGCAAGCCAGCTCAGCATGGCACTCAGGTTTCAACATGAATGATTCCTATGAACCCCTGAGGTAACATGGGCAATTGACATCAAAACAGACCCCAGAAGCATCAGGAACAGGGACCAAGACAAGGCCCTCAACAGAGGCTAGGTCCCAGATATCACTATGGCTCTGGTGGCAGCACAGGCCACCCAGGTAGTATGGCACTGGCAGCAGCAAGGTCCTCAGATACCAACATGGCCTCAGGTGGCTGACCAGACTCTAAGTATCTACATGGTCCTCCATGGTAACAGGAACCACAGACATCAACTCAGACCGTGACCGCTGTGGAGCCATGGACCCTCCACAGCAACCCAGGCCCAGACATCACCCTGGCCCCAGGTGGTAAGCAGGCGTTTTGCTGTCTCTCTCCATATCACATGAACCATTCTGCTTCTCTTCCCCACCCTCTTTTCTGCAGCATATATTTGCTCAACATAATGGCACCCACCCACCCAGAACCACAAGGCACCAGGCAGACTAGTGGATGCCTGCAGCCAGCCTGGACTTTTATCAAGAAATTTTTTGTGGTCTTCTCTGAGAAATATTATTGCCTTTCTAGGTTACAGATGTACAGTACAGTCTTCAAGATTCTTAACTTTTTAACCCTGACCCTTTCACAGTGTTTTGCTAAGAGTGATATATATATACATAGCGCTCACAGTTTTTAGTACTTGTACTGCATATTCTAAAGATCAAGTTTTCTTAAGTGCATACCCTTTTCTGAATGACTATTTCCTGTTGTGAAATATTATTTTAAACTGTGTTACATTTGTTTATGTTGTGGAACATTTGTTTTAATGATGCAATGATGTGTTGCATTCTTTTATGTTACATTTGTTTAACTTTGTGAAGCTGTGTTACTTTGCCTGTCTAAAACACTTCACTGTTCTAGTAGAGAGCTGAATGGCCAATAGCAAGTTAGGAGAAAGGAATGGTGGAGTTGTCAGGCAGAGAGAATAAATAAAAGGAGAAATCTGGGGGGAAAGGATCTGGGAGCATGAGGAGGAGAATGCTAGGGGCCAGGCAAACAGCCTCACAGCCAGCCATGGAGTAAGAATGAAAGTAAGATATACAGAGGTAAGAAAAGGAAAAAGCCCATAGACAGACGGTAGATGGTATAATTTAAGTTAAGAAAAGCTGGCTAGCAACAAGCCAAGCTAAGACCAGGCATTTATAAGTAATAATAAGTCTCCATGTGATTCATTGGGAGCTGGGTGGTGGGATCCTCAAAAGAGCCAACGAGTAAAAAAAAAAAATCAACTACAATTTCCTCTCAAGTCATTCCAATATGTTACGGGAACATAGTTAATCTCAGGTGCTCATTTATACTCTCCTGAGGCAATTAAGAATATGTGATTTGACCCACATTGCAATCTGACACTATTTTCCCTAATCATCAGGTCAAACTGTAGAATTGGAATCTTGCCTAATGCACCTCTCATCTGGGTCTGCCTTTATATCAGGTCATATAATATACAAATCCAAGCAATCAACTTTGTGTTTATTTCTAATAAATAAATGCCAGTTTTCATATTGTTTCATAGTGTAATCCCAATTCCCTAATGTTACCATCAAAATATGTAAGCTATAGGGAGAGTATTAAACAGTACCAGACTGTATGCCTACCATGGTCTCACCATAATCTCACTTACCATAACCCATCTAGTTTTCTGATTTGCTTTTTCCTACAAATAAATTATCTTAATTTTCTATTTTTCTGATAGGATTTTGATGCGTAAATCTTATCATCACACTAAATTAACAAACTTAAAAGTCTCAAGGTATTGTGGCCCAGAACATTCAATTCCATGTGTGTCAAAATTTTCCCAGAATCACAGATACTGTCTCATCTGACATCCCACTTTTACAGAGCTAAACCTCACATTTACACCATAGAAGGCAGGGCCTGCCATATGTGGGCAAAAACACTTGGACTGCAGCTGTCATAGAGCTCATACTCCATACATTTTCCTATTGTATCCCCTTTCTTTCCTTACCAGGAATCCGTTGTATTATCGACCCCAGGAACAGAAGAGGGCACCTCATTGTGAGAAGATAAATTTAGGAAACTGAAGAGTCAAGGCAAGAGTACTGATGAACTCTTATCTCTGACCAGCAAAGGAAGTTCCTCCCTGTGGAGTAATATGTAAATATCCTAGCAGATGCAATAATTTAGGTAGGAACAATTATGCGGGATTTTTATGTTTTAAAAGTCACATAGGGCCCTCAGATCTTCCCCACTCTCTCTATTATCCCATACCCAATACTCATGGTCATCCATAGCACTGCAACAGAACACCAGCTACAGTTTCACAGCTTCCCTGTGTACACCTGCTGAGATCTCACAGACCACCACCCAACGCCCTGATGAATGGAACATCAAAAAGAGACAAGTATTAGATCTTACCCACACAAGATTTCTCAACTGAAATAAATTATAAAGAAAAAAAGGATAGATCACTGTTCTTTTATTGTTGTTCTTATTTTGGAGGGGTTGTTGAGACAGGGTTTCTCTGTATAGCCTTAGCTGTCCTGGAACTCTCTCTGTAGACCAGGCTAGCCTTGAACTCACAGAGATCTTCCTACTTGGGCCTCCCAAGTACTGGGATTAAAAGGATGTGCCGCCACCACCACCATGTTTGTGTGTTTCTAAAACTATGCTCTGGAATAATAATTCTTCATTAAATTCAATTATGAGATCATGTTAAGACAACCCTTACAACCTGTACAATGTCATATAGACAAATCTGTATTCTACTTCATGTGGTGGGATTAAAAGTCATAAAAGTATGGTTCAATATTATTTGATTTTTGTGAGCAGACCAGAGGACATATGAGCCATTAGAATTATATGTAGAGTGCTTCAGACAGCTGAGAGCATCAGTACACACTGCTGGAATTTCAAGACATAGCAGAGGATCATGGTTAGACAGCCTTCCCCATTCTCTGACACTTGTGCACTAGTTTTGGGAGAAATCCAGGAATGCTTTCTGCTGTCTGCTTCTCTCGGTAAGATTTCTCTGCCCTTTAACTACTGGCACTTAGAAACTAATTTTCTGTATTTAAGTAATGTATGGTGGAATGTTTACTGCTGTGGATATCTGTATGCTGTGAATGTGTTGCTCTAATTGATTGATAAATAAAACTCTGATTGGCCAGTAGCCAGGCAGGAAGAATAGTATAGGTGGGACAAAAAAAAAAAAAAGAGAGAGAGAGAGAATTCTAAGAACAGGAAGGCTGAATAAGGAGACGCTGCCAGCCCCCACCATGAGAAGCAAGATGTGAAGGCAAAACTGGGAAAAGGTACCAAGCACGTGGCTAAACATAAATAAGAATTATGGGTTAATTTAAGTGTAAGAGCTAGTCAGTAATAAGCTTGAGCAAATAGCTATACAGTTCATAAATAACATAAGCCTCTGTGTGTTTACTTGGGTCCAAGAGGGTGCAAGACTGGTGAGTGGGAGAGATTTCTCCTGACCACCTGCAGGCTGAGACACAGGAAAATTCTAGCTACAGTTCACAGTAATTTCTACTGTTGTATATGAGTCCAAGCTGGGAATACAACTCAGACTCCTCACAGGGAATGGCTGTGTCCTCTATTAAGGCAGAAAAGGCATTGGTACTCTGTAGTGCTGGAGATGAAGAGGAAGGAAGTTAGTTAGGGTACTGTTTAACCTCTTTTATCAAAACAATGACTCTCCAAGAACTTTGCTAAAAATCTTTTGACATCTGAGAAACAGTTTCAGTGATTCATGAGGAGGAGCAGTTTGGCCAGCTCAGCCTCTCACTTCTACTTCCATGTGGGTTTATGTTATGACTTGTATCACTGTGGGAGGAAGCTGAGCATACTGTAGACAGTAATAAGTGGCAATATCTTCAGACTCCAGGGTGCTGATGGTGAAAGAATAATCTGTCCCTGACCCACTGCCACTGAACCTCGATGGGACCCCATCTGCCAAGGTGGATGCATCATAGATCAGGCGCTTAGGAGCTTTCCCTGGTTTCTGCTGATGCCATTCTAAATAACCACTAATACCCTGACTTGCCCTGCAAGTGATGGTGACTCTGTCTCCCAGAAAGGCAGACATGGAAGATGGAGACTGGGTCATCTGGATGTCACATCTGGCACCTAAGAATGGAGATATAATAAATATCCACATAGTTAAGCATGATAAGAGAGAATCTCCCCCACATGCCAGTCAACAATAATCACAGTGTAACAGTGAAATTCCCATTATAGTCACTTTTTACCTGGAAGACAGAGCAAAAGGAGCCCAAGGAGCTGAGCAGGGGCCCTCATGTCCATGCTGAGTCCTGACTGCAATGAGAATTGTACAGGGTGTGACTGGTATATGAAGAAGTCCTCAAGGCTGTGCAGTAAGTGCATGCAAATCACTGGGAACCAGTTAGGATGGGCACAGCTGCAAGACTTGCTCATCTCAGCAGCTTGGCACAAGCACAGGGTCCCTAGATGCCTAAAGGTAGACTGCATACATGTCTACAAAGAATACACTTCTTTTTCAATTTTAAAATTATACATGACATTTCTAATGTGTATATGATCTATTTTTAATAATAAATTTCTAAGATTAATTGGAATAATATAGATAAATATTCTGCTTTCAGGGAATACACAACAGAGAAGGAACTATTAAATCGCTTTAACTCACTCAAATAATTTAGATTGGTTAAAGAATACTATGTGTTTTTTCTTGGCACATGTTTGTGAGTTTGGAGTAGTCATTTTGATAAAATAAAAGGATAATTTCTCAAGACCATTTTAATGTATTGAAACTAAGAGCTTATAGCTTTAACTATACTCACTATGGTACAAGTAGAGGAATTACACAATAGGTGCACATATAACACCTTGATCCCAAAAGGTGTGTCACCTGATGTCCTGATGCCACATGAAAATGCGGGTCCTTTCATGCTAACAGACAAATTGGTAGCACACTTTTCTCCATTTGGGATATTCTATATTTGCTCTTTTCTACCATTTGCTACTATTTCCCACAACACCTTAGCTAAAGGAGTGACTAGTGATGACAGCCTTGAATGCAATAACAGAAAACACTGCTGCACAACACATGACTCTGCTGTGTGTTACACATGACATTTTCACTTTTCACTCTTGAGCAGTAACTGGAGACGTTATACTGATGTAGTCAGAAGCCTCACTCTCTTCATGTGTGTCTCAGTCTGCAATCAAGCAAAGCTGCACTAATGTTGGTGTATTCTTATAACACACATATTTGAACACCATGAATGCCACACCTGTGTCTTTGTCCTGGCCATCCATCCTTATTTGTCATCTGAAGAAGTAGAACCTATTCAGTCTTCAATAACCTTGTCCTGGATCCTGAGAATCTAAAAGGTCTTTTAGAGAAAAAGCTGTAAAAGGATAGATGGTTTTGCAGCCTGAGCCTGACCCTGCTAACTTTTCATCTCTGGTCTTGAGTGATGGGTGTGAACAAACACCCAGTATTAAAGCAGCTTCTTCAGAATGCAGGACACCCTCCCCATCGGGAGTACCACACAGCAGCTTTTGGTAGATTAATAGCAATGCTGGTGTCTTTGTCTCTTCATTCTCTTTCTGCTGATATCTACCAGCTGTACCTCTGCCTCTCTTTGACCTTTGAGGTCTGGAAGACAGTTCTGCCTTCTCACAGGATAGCCAAGGATCTGGAGGAAGCTTCACTCAGGACACTTCAGTGGATGATAACAGGAGGATGACAGCTCCTCTCAACCTAAAACAATAAGCAAATAATTATTTATTTTGCAAGGCATCTGGGATCTGAATTCTTACCGCAACTTCTTTAATAATATATGCTAACATGATGGGAATGCCAGAAACATTCAACTTCCCTTTACCAAGTGTCCTTAGATTGGAGTAAGTCATAAATGCTTCTGATTCCTAAGAAAATTGGTGCTGATGGTACAGTAGTGAGCATAGCTGCCTTCTAAAAACAATCCAGTAACTTCTTAGGAGTCTCTAACTCATACATTCTGAATAAATACCTGTAGGCCTTGAGATTTGGGTGTCTTCCTCCTCTGTTGCTTTTTTTAACCTGAACATAGCCATATTTATTATGTACTGTTCACAAAAGCTAAGATGAAATCAGCGTATATGCCTAGCAACAGATCAATGAATAAAAATATGCACCATATTATACAGCCACAAAGAAGAATGAAATCCCATCATTTTCAGCAAAATGGATGGAACTGTAGGACATTATGTAATGTATTATTATGTATTACAAGCTAGATTAAAAAAGATAAGCAGCATGTGTAGAAGAAAAAAAACATTGATCCCAAGTAAAATTGTGATCATTAAAGATTAAAGTGTGTAGTTGAGGGAACAGAGAGGTTGGATTTGGTCAGTGGATGCTGTGTGCAAGAAAGAAAATGCTGTACTGATCTCCACTATTACAGACAACAGTGTGTCTATAAAAAGGACTTCTGTTTTTTTCTCATACTTCAAAAAGGTCAAGTTTTAAAGAGAGGATACTAGCTATTGGTGAAGGGATAATGAATTTCAGTGAACCTTCCCATAACTATCTAAGTTTAGTTTCTAGAACTTAGAAATTGAAAGTTACATGTCAAAATGACTTGTCAGGTGTGATTGGGTTATGGTTATGAGATGGTATGGACATCCTAAAGTATATGGGTGTGATCAATATAACCACAAGTGCTTTTCTAGTAGGAATAAAGGAGGTTGAGCTGTACAGAGTGGTTGCTGCAATGGAAAAGATAGCAGAATTGCAGGAGCTAGTGCCTATTGTTCAGGGAATGTGATGATTTCTGGATGCAAAATGTTAGCATTAGATTCTATGCCCTGGAGTCTTCAGGACACCCACAGTTCTCCTTATCTTTGAGTTAAATTTGGGAGACTGTTGACCTCCAGAACTGTAAGGAAATTGTTTTCTGAATCAGTTCTGAAGCTACTGACATTTATCCACATAAAACTAATAGAAAACACTGTCTTTGACTTCTCTGTGTATGTGCCTTTCTTTAATACACCAACATTTCTAGAATTCTTATCAGTTGGTGTCATTGTGACAAGAAATAATGGCCTTATCTTAACAAGAGAGTTCTGGAATAAATCTTAGATATAAAATCTTTTTGTCAGCTATGAATAACTAAGAAAAAACACAAAATAATACATTTAAAGGAGGACATGTTTCTTTTTATCACAGAATCCCAGATGCACACATATCATGACACCAATATATTCTTTCTGGGCCTGGCATGAGACAGAGCATGGTAATAGATGCTATGTGAAATAGATCATCTTTGTTAAAAAAAAAATGAAAGAAGAAAAGAGATCTAGAGTGGTGGTGAAAGATTATAGGACAAATGCTAGGTGGAGGGAAATAACTTGTTCTTCAGAGGCATTCTGTAGTTACTTTCTTCTCCTAAGTAGTTGCAGTCTCTTGGTTTCTTCCACTTCCTAGTAATACAATCACTAGCAATGGAGTTTTCAACTCAGGCATTTGAGAGAACACTATAGACTAAAACTATAACATTCTGCCCCCAAATGTTCATGCTTGTCTTAAAATGCAAAATATATTGAGACAATTTAACACTCTCTCAGTTCTTATTGCTTTTGTGTTTTGTAAAAGTGAAGTCAAAAGCCACCTGTGAAACTTGACACGGTTTTAACTGTAAGATTATATAAAAATCTGTGAAAATAGTAGATGGTTATTATGTTAAATGTCTGTAATTATGAAATTCCTGACACTTACTGACAAGGATAATCTGTGTGAATGTTATCTCATGTCTCAAAAAGGAAAGAAAGAAGAGAAAGCAGAAAGCCAGGTGTACCCTTCCAACAGACAATGGAAAAGGGTGAACATTCTCATTTCTAAAAGAACATATAAGAAAAGTCCCAAACAAGAACAAAGGACAGCAAGACCATAACCACAAAGTTTAAGTATTAAATCCTAGGGCATCATGTCTACCATGCAGACAGAGCACATAGTGGTTGACATGCACTCAGACAAGTTTGGGAAGTACTAAATATATGACTTTGTCCACTCTGACCACACAATTGCTGTCTTGGGCTGGCTTCATAATCTACCTAGACTTTTCATCAAAAAACATTCTATGTTCTTGGCATGTCTTTCTTCCTACAGAATCTGTTGTATCCTTTGCTTTATCCTCAGAAATCTATCAATTGCCTTCAGAAACTACCTTCAGGGATTTCAAAGATACAAGATTCTGTCTGGCCTCCATGTCACTACTATGATATCTTGAAGGAGGCCTTCATAACCCCATAATTGCTGCATTCTCCATTTCTGCAATACCAGCACCATGTGGCAGTAACTCTAGTTGTACAAAACTTCTCACCCTATGACAGACAAGAGACAAGAGAGTAGGTGAACTAGAGAGTGGGGACAATAGAAACCCTTGCAGGGATGCCCTGAGTGACACACCTTCCAACTCAGTCATCTTCCTTCAGATCCCACAGATATCAAAAGCATCATCATCTGAGGAAGAATATTCCATCCACGAGCCTGGGACACACTGCAGACCTGAAGGGTAACTCTTGAATTAAATACTTCCATTACATTTATGATTTAGGTAGGTGAGAATCTGAGCATTATTACTCTGCAGGAGACCAATATTTTCTTCTTTTTTCTTTTTATTATTGACTGAGAATTTCATACAGTGCCTTTTGATCATGTTTATTGATATACCCACAAGTTCTCCCATAATCGTTCCTTCTCTATCCACCTTGTCCCCCATTTCTTCCCTTATTTTTTCTATTTAAGCCACATTCTATTTATAGGGTCTCCTAATATGAGGAGTCAAGAATCAGAGATTTAAATGAAAGAAAGCAGCCATACTAGGGCAATGTCAGGTATGCATTACTCTCAGTTCTAAACTTGCTTCAGTTCCAGTTTGGGAAAAAACAAGAGATTCATGTTTTATAGACTGACCCAAAGACAGATTCAGCTTCTGTTATGTGGCAAACAAAACAAGACTTTCGCCTAAATCTGTTTTTGTCTTTTCTAGCATTCCATAGGCTTGAGTCACATAGTGTGATAAATGTGTCCCTAAGCAAAGAAATTGTATGAAGTCAGACATATCTGCATTCAAATCCCATTTCCAGCACCCACTAACCATGTAACTGTTGGCAGCAGTAAGTTTGCTGCCTTAGTTTTAAATGTCCTTTTTTGTCCTGTCCCAGTTAAGTTGTTTGTGTGAAAAATGTGCAGTTGGGTTCCGGAGGATGCTGGGGATCAGTTCCCCTGTGGTTTTTCCTGTTTGGAAAACAGTGTCTGGCTTACCTCCGGATACAGAGTAACCATTCCTTGACTCCTGCTGTTAGAGGGGTTTATAAACCCATGTTGGTCCGAATAAAGAGAGCTGCTTCCCTGACGAACTGAAACTGGGTGTCTAGAGTGCTGTTTAACCTCAGCGTCCCTCGCCAGATTTTGTGCTCCAGCTGCGCAGGCCGCAGCAAGTGGAGGTCACCACCGGGACCTGGAAAGAGGGGTAAGCGAACGAGGCTCTCCCTAAAAGGAGGGGTGGAGGATTGAAACATTGGTACGTACCATGGGTAATTCTGCAAAAGCTCAGTTGGCCACTGAGGAACAGGAATTAAGTTAAGTAAGCAAGGAACAGGAATTAAGTCTAGCACCGCACTCACATTTGTGGACACCAAAGCTGAAGCAAGTCCTTGGTTTCTGACGGGAGGAGGTCTGAATATTCCAGATTGGGAAAGATGCTCTTCTGACTGATAAAGTGAAAGTGAAAGAGCAACTTTCGGAGTTCGAGCAAGCATTTGCTAACGCTCAGGAGGCGGAGATGAATGAATCTTTGAAAGGGAAAAAGGAAGAGGTCGAGGTCCTCTGTAAAGAGTGTATAAGGATATTTGTGAAAGATTTAATGCATGAGGAAGAAGACAATGATCTTGCCTCTGTCTCAGATTTAGTAGAGGAGGAAGAGCAGCTAGAAAAAGAGATAGAGGAATTACAACAGAAATTGCGCGTGCAAAAGTGAAAGCAACTTCTGCGCCTTTATTGTCTCGACCCCCGCCAAGAAATCCTCATTGGATAGGGGAGGAAAAAGAATCAGAGGACAGATACAGGCAAAAAAAAAAAGGGGGGGTGTCATTGAAACTCAGAATCAAGCTGGACAGGTGGTCTGGGAGCATGTTCCTTTAACTTTAAAAGATGATGCCTCAGGGAGAAGCTGAGCCGAGCCGTTATGGAGTTTAGTAAGAAATCCACCTGTGTTACTGCCTGTGAGTATTGATAGCCCTGTTTTTCCTGCTGTATTTTCTTCTAATTGGATAATTGGTACTGCTGCCAGCAATGTAAAACTCCAAGAAGGTTTTGTAAATATTACTTTGCAGTTAAAAAAACATGCTCTTTGTTTTGAGAAAAATAGTACAGCCGGCAAGAATAATACCAATGATATCTCCTTGAATCTGAAAGGCAGCTTTCGTGATTGCCTAGTCCTGAGTAATACTTCTTTGGCAGACTTTGTAGGTAGTTCCAGCATGTCCCATGCTGTGGGTCTCCAAGTGCTCCTTTCCCTTTTGTTGTTTGGAATGGTGATGTGGGAGGGGAGGGACTACTAAACTGTTCAGTTCTAAATTGTAGCTTGAATAATTGCTGGAGTGCAAATTGGTCCCATGAAGTGATTGTGAGAATACCTGCATTTGCAGTGATGCCTCTGGAGAGTCCTTCTGATCAGTTTCCGCTACAACTGAAGAGGACAAGAAGAGACTTTGGCATTACTGCCACAATTGTTGCAGCTGTGGCTGCATCTGCTGTTGCTGCTACAGCTGCTGGGCTTGCATTATCTCAGACTGTTCAACAGGCTGCCGTTATCAACACATTATCTGAGAGGGTGGCTGGTGCCTTGGACATTCAGCAAACATTAAATGGACAATTACACTTTGGAATTCTGATGCTTAATCAGCAAGCAGCACTGTCACAGAACAAAAAGATATGTTGTGGATACGCCAACATATGTTATGTGCTTATGGAATGTCAGAAGTTTGTATAACCCCTCATGCAGCTTTTAATGCATCGGCCAAGTTTGCAGAATTGAATGCTTATTTGCGAGGGCCTTGGAATGGAACATTTTTGAACTATACAATTCAGTTAGCACATGCCATTGTAAGGATTAACGAAACTAGAGTTGTTCCTGTAAATGAGCAGACCTGGTGGTCATTAATGTCTAAAGCTGCTGGGTGGATCACTGGATGGGCAGGGTCTGTTTCCCTCTCATTAATCTGTGAAGGTGGTATGGGAATTGGGTTATTTCTGCTATGCTGATGGCAACGCCAGTTCACTCGACACCAACAGGTAACCAAGCAAGCTCTTCTGGCCATGTCACCCTCTGAATCTGCACAAGTGTGGTTACAGATAGTACCCAGAGGCAACGGGCAACTCCTGTGGTCCTCATGCGATCTAAGGCAGGGGCCATAAGGGCAGCCCCCTATGATGGTTAAGTTTGGGGATTGCAAAAGGTGACCTAAGGCAGGGGCTATCTGACCTTCCACAGGCTGTTCTAGCCAATGTGTTGCTTTTAAAAAATAAAAAGGGAGGACATGTTGGCAGCAGTAAGTTTGCTGCCTTAATTTTTTTTTTTTTTTTTTTTGCTGCCTTAATTTTAAATGCCCTTTTTTGTCCTGTCCCAGTTAAGTTGTTTGTGTGAAAAATGTGCAGTTGGGTTCCAGAGAGCGTTGGGATCAGTTCCCCTGTGGTTTTTCCTGTTTGGAAAACAGTGTCCGGCTTGCCTCCGGATACAGAGTAACCATTCCTTGACTCCTGCTGTTAGAGGGGTCTATAAACCCATGTTGGTCCGAATAAAGAGAGCTGCTTCCCTGACGAACTGAAACTGGGTGTCTAGAGTGCTGTTTAACCTCGGTGTCCCTCGCCAGATTTTGTGCTCCAGCTGCGCGGGCCGCAGCATGTAACTTCTAACAATTTGTGTGTTTTGATGAAATCACAATCTATAGCAAGTATGTACTCAGTTTTAAATAACATGGTACACCATATAGAGTTTTAAAAACATTTGTGTATTTATTGATTGATTTTTAACATGTGTCTGTTTGAGCCTGAGTGAGTGTATGTGCAGCATGAACAGGCAGGTTCCAGAGGAGTCCAGAAGAGGGTAGTTGTGAAACACTTGATCTGGGTGCTAGGAACAAAAAAGACAGATTCTCTGCAAGAACAGTAAATGCTCTTGACTGTGGACTCATCCTTTCAGCCGCCAGTTTTTAAAGAGAATCACACAAAGGGCTGTGTACTGTGCACTCATGTAACATACAACTGGACGGTTCCAGCTAGTACTATGTGAATCATGACTTCAACCAAGTCATCTGCTAGGCTGATTAACAGACTAGAACTTCAGTGATTGTGAAGAAACAGGAATGTTATCTGTCTGGAAAATTAAAATTTATTTTGGGCATACTTCAGAACCTTTAACAACCAATTTTCCTTGCCCACCTCCCTGTCTGAACTAATGTCTTTGTGACTAACAGGTAAAGAGTTTGATAACAGATCCTGAGTCACCACCAATCACAAGACTCAGTAAGAATGTTATCAGATAGCATCTGAGGCCTGCAGCAAACATTTTTCTGCTTGGATTTAATACTCCTATTGGTATTTCCACCAGTGAATTGAAAAGTGGCTCAGTTCATGAATTTCTTTGTTCTGTTACTATAAAAACTTCATCAGACTGTTACTGGGTAGGAACATGGAATCAGGGGTAACCTAAATCTGTATTCCCAGGCAAAGGTCATTAGCACTTGGCTACAGAACAAACTATCTCTTATACTTTCTCAGATGTGAGTGGGGATTTTGTGTTGACAACTGGGACATCTCATAGTGGTGAAGCATGTATGCTAACAGACGTGAAAGTAAGAAGGCTAGGGAGGAGAGTGAGGAGTAACTGATAGTGTGTTAATTACAAAATATCTTGTGCTGCATGTATCCTACCAACTGGTTGATCATGGCTCTGGTCATGAAATAAGTTAATAATTTTATTTATAAAGGTTAGTGCTATGGGATGTTCTGTATGGCAAATGTGTTGCTAATTAGTCAATAAATAAAACACTGGCCATTGGCTAGGCAGGAAGTGTAGGTGGGACAAGGAGGAGAATAAAGCTGGGAAGTGGAAGGCTGAGTCAGAGAGACACTGCCAGCCGCCACGATGAGAAACAGCCTGTGAAGATGCCGGTAAGCCACGAGCCACGTGGCAAGGTATAGATTTATAGAAATGGATTAATTTAAGCTGTAAGAACAGTTAGCAAGAAGCCTGCCACAGCCATACAGTTTGAAAGCAACATAAGTCTCTGTGTTTACTTGGTCGGGTCTGAGAGGCTGTGGGACTGGCAGGTGAGAGAGATTTGTCCTGACTGTGGGCCAGGCAGGAAAACTCTAGCTACAGGTTAGCTAGGATTAGGATGAGTTTATAAGTCAATTCTTCATTTCTTCATGCCTCATTGTTCTGAGCACACTTGCAACCTTTTTATTCTGAGCATACTTATATCCTACCAAGCATGTAGGACATAACAAGTAGTGCCTGAGTTATGCTACAAGATCTAACAAATAATACCTGAGTTATGCTACAAGATCTAAGAAATAACAAGTAGTCCCTGAGTTATGTTACAAGATATAATAATTGTTAATGGTCTCAAAACTTACTTTGGAAGAATTGATTTGAGTTTTAAATTAAAAAATTTTAAATCTGTTTTTAAAGACAAGACATACATAACCTACAGTTCTGGTACAAATGTGATCCCTTTTATCATTATCCCAATCCTGGTTCTACAACATGGTCCCTGTTATTTGAGTGTATAAATTAACTGTAAGAGATGATTGTTCCTACTGGATATATGTATTTCCTGTTGGACAAGTGCCCTCCCATTACATATGAATAAATTGCATCCATGTCTTTAAATGTTTTATTTGTAAATGAATACACACACACACACACACACACACACACACACACACACACACATATACATTTAAGAATTTTAAAGATATTCTTGATGGCCTCTTTAGAAACAAACAAATGAAGAAATGTGTTTTTCAGGTTCCTTATTATAGCCAGACCTATGTAAAAACAAATACTCATGTATATCTCTTTTAATACATGACTTCTGTCCTAACATCTAAGTTAAATGACTGCCATCCTCATACCTTAGGCACTGCAGCCTTAAAAAGATCACAGCAGGACTTGTTAAATATCAATACTCCTTCCCAAAAAGAGATAAACTGGATATCCCAGCCAATTTAAAAACACAAAAAGTAAATGGAACTAGAAAATGTCCTCATACATACTGAATAAAGATTTTCCAGTGGGACTCATACTCACATCAATAACTCCTTACCAATTATCAGTAAGTAAGTCCAACAAATTCCAACAAATTGGTACCCCAGAGAGAACTTTAATGAGTTTGAACTTTGATTTGTCATGGAGACCTTATGAAGAGGGGATAGACATTGCTTAGCTCCCCTACCCAGGGACAAAATTCTTACAATAATAATAATAAATAGATAATAATTATAAATTCATTTGTTAATGGTACTATATCTCATGGTACTATAAAATAAAAATTATTAGAGGCATGTAAATACAGAAATTATTTTAGTAAAGAAAGATTTATATAAAGATTAAGATGATTTTTTCAGAATAAAAAATATTAGAAATCTTTTGAAAGTTAGGAAGGTCTGAGTATGTTACTTAAGGTATGTAAAGGATGAGACTTAGACATAATGTGTATGATATTAAAGTTTCTAAGATTTAAGATCAATGATTACAAAAACTGGCTAAGCTGTATGTCCACTCAACGCTTATTTAGAAGTATCTGACTACTGAAATATTAAA
Source organism: Peromyscus eremicus (assembly GCF_949786415.1). Classification (NCBI taxonomy): domain Eukaryota; kingdom Metazoa; phylum Chordata; class Mammalia; order Rodentia; family Cricetidae; genus Peromyscus; species Peromyscus eremicus. Next base: position 80,963,956 of record NC_081418.1, on the reverse strand, counting down.
CAGTATTTAAAAGAACCAGACTGCTGTAACTGGTCTTCTGGATGTTAAATAACCATACCTGCAAGCTATTCTAATGTGATCAGAAGGAATAAAAGAGAGAATATTTTCTTCCTTGATTTCTAAAGTCACTGAGGTCTTAGGAGGAGGTCTAGAAATGTTCCACAGCCATGGGAAATCACCTGTTCTCTCGTTGAGGGACATGGGGACCCCACTCAATGATTCGAACAGCAGTCCATTCTCTAAAGAGTAAGGTCCAAAGCTCCTCAAAGCCTCTTACATCTTTAATATCACTCTTTTTTGAAGATGTTGATCCCACCTCCCTGTCACATCATCTCTTGCTTCAGACCCTAACTACTGCATATCAGCTCTTGAATAATACTTAGCCTGACTGCTTTGGGGAATGCTGGTCGTGTGTCCCTCCAGGGTCTAACTCTCATCCACCATTTGGGGCCTCACCCATTGTCCTATTAGAATCTATCACCTTAGCACTTGTTAATTGCTCCAAGTCAAATGTCACTACTACCCCTTTTCTCTCTCACATTCCTCTCTTCAGCATTACAGACTACTTTAACTCCCCAGGAACACACTTTGGTGGGTACTCTGGATTCTGCAGACTGCAATAATACCATTGTCCTTGGTACTATCACCCAGCCCCTGTGTCCAAATATTTACAATGCCTCTATTCTCTGTGGTTCTCAAGTTTATCACTGCTTACCTGCAAGGTGGTCTGAGACTTGTGCCCTGGTATTCCTGTTTCCTAATTTTAGGGGTATTACCTGGTGGAGAACCCTTGCCAGTTCCCATTGCCAAGTTTATAACAGCACATCATGACAAATAAGCACTTCAAGTAATACCCTTTCTAGCATCCCTGGGCATAACTGCAGGCGTAGCCACTGGAACAGCAAGACTGACTACCTCCCTAGCTATTTACCATCAGCTTTCATGACAATTCATCCAGGGTTTGCAACAGGTAGCTCAGACTATCCTTACCCTTCAGGGACGAATAAAATCACTGACCACTGTAGTACTGTACAATCAGAGAGGATTAGATTTACTAACAGCAGAAGAGGTGGTCTTTGTCTCTTTTGGGGGAAGAATGTTATTTTATATCAACCAATCAGGTGTAGTGGAAGATAAAATCCAACAACTGCAAATATATCTTCAAACCCAAACACAGCTTGATCCCTCTAGACAGTGGATCACTAACACAGTCAGATATGGAACTGAATGCTACCCACCCTTCTTATCCCCTCATTTCTTCCTTTTCTTAGTCCTACTAATTGCACCCTGCCTTGTAAACCTCTTGTCTAAGTTTCTTCAACAACAGATCAAAAATATTTCTAACTAGACTATTAACCAGTTACTATTACAGGATTACCAGCCTCTAGTGACAGAGACAGAAATTTGTAGAACCTGGTTACATCCTAAGAAGGAAGATCAAGATTGTCCCAAGAACCTCAATGCTCCAATTCAGCAGGAAGTAGTCTAACTGCCCCCTTTCCCACCTCCAGTTGCATATTACTAAACAAAAAAGAGGGAATACAGGGAAAGGGGGCTAGCTTATGAAACCCACCCTGACCCTGAAGCCAAGAACCAGGGAAAGAAACATACCCTGGATCTGGGACCTGAGCCAGAGAAAGAAACAATTTATCCCCAAACCCAGAACCAAAGAAATATGCCCTAACTCTGAAACCAGTGCCAAAGAAACACACTTTGTGTCTAGAATCAGAGCCAGTGAAAGAAATATGTCTTCACCTTAGAATTAGAGCCTAAAAGCTAAGAAAGGCCAGTGAAAGAAGCACATTTGGGCTCTGAAATCAGGGCCATCTCTGCCCCTAACCCATAGAACTAACCAATCCCTGAGCAGAAAAAAACAAACAAACAAACAAAAAATTACCAATCCCTGGACAGAAAATCTCCCTGGAGAAAATCCATCACCAAGAGATCCTATATAAACCACCCTGCCTGTTCAGTTGTTGGCTGTTCTTATTGACCCTGGTAGAGGCAGCCACTCTCCTGGCAGCTCCTTCCCAAATAAATCTCTTTCTTGCCAGTGCAGAGAAGGAGAACCTTGCTAAGATATCACTTCGTGGACTCAGCAGAAAGCACCTTGCAGAGATGTTCCCTTAGGGAGGCTGAGCAAGGTGGAGCTGAACAGAGGAACCTCCTGAGTTGTCTCTTAGGGGACTGTGCAAGGTGGAGCAGAAAAAGTAACAACTTTTCACCTGAGCTGGAGGAGATTGATACATTTCTGCTGGGGTTTTCCCTTTAGCAGAGTGAAGCAAAAGAAGTAACATCTTGGGCCAGAGAAGATGTAGACCTCTGCTGGGAAGCCAACTAAAGTGGGGGCTGAGCAAAGCTCAGCTGTTGCGGCTCTCCAGGAAAGGAGCAGGATTGCTGTCTTTTGGGGAGACCACACCCCCACCATACCAGATATAGCCTGTCTCTAGAACAGTCAGGATACCTTTCCCTCCAGAGCCTGGACTGTCTCCTTGCAACTCCAGCTCTCAAAGCTGTCTTAGCAGCTCAAGGTGTCACCTGACTCCCTTAATAGTCAGAATATCTTTCCCTCCAGAGTTGCAACACTTGCCTACACTGGCAGAGAAAGTGAACTCTATCAAGAACCATTGACAATAATGCACACACAGTGTAATTGTCACATTTTGGGAGTTCCAAACCATTAGAGGGCTTCATTCCAAAACTTTCAAAAGATAACCACAAAGAAATAGTAAAAAAATTAAAATGATTCGTTTTTTACCTACACAGTTTGGGAGTTTGATAATGAGTACAAATACTAATAACAGGGTAGTTGTCTGATACCTCACCAGTGACCAGCATATATCTTTTTCACCCAAGATCTAAACTTTCTTGTCATCTAGCTCATAGACTCACCACACTAAAAATCACACACACACACACACACACACACACACACACACACACACACCATATACATGTATAACATATATACACATACACACATATATATTTATTCCATCAGTTCTGTTTCTCCAGAGAACCCTGATTTGTTTTGAACATTATGGTGTCTGAGATGATTGCATGTCCTGCTTTGCATGTTTCTTCACATTGGAAGGATCTGCCATCTGTACACCATGTATAAGTTGCCTAAGGTAGTGCTCCTTCCTATGTATGTATAGGATAAGGTAATAACTCTTCTAGGGTCCTGATGCATGAGTATGATCAGAGTATTCCAGGACTAGTTGGAGGAGAAGATTTGAAATGTTAAGAGGGTGACATGATTGAAAAGTCAGTGTTGTGTCCTCTGCCAATGCTACTTGAGTGGAGAGAACTTGGGAGGGAGGTAATGTTTGAAGGCCCTTATATGTTAAAAGGTGTGACAGGTAGTGAGGAGAAATGACAGTAATGGGTGACCCAAAGGTTGGCTTCATAAGGAGATGTTTTCCATCTGGGGTCTCAGGATCCAGGTTGGTATAATGTAAGAGGGCCTTTGTAAGGCAGTTGAGGAATGGAGATGGGTATTCATTTTTTCCTGGATGACCTCTTGGACTGTTTCTTAATTTACTGCCTCCGGGCAAGCCCTGAGCAGACCAGCTAGGAGGCATAAATAAATCCATTATAAATCTGTTTCTAGCTAGGATGTCTACTGTGGTATTGTAATCCTATCCAGGCTCCTGATTGAGGACTACCCTAGGCCCCAACTGGGTAGGTGTTATCTGTTTGATGGAGTTCATCTGCATGGGCCCTAGCCTGATCCCAGACTCGCCTACACTCTTCTGGGAGGAGATTGTTGGTAAGGATCATATAAATATCATGAAAGGTAATGTCATAGGATTGGGTAATGTACTGGAATTCTTTAATAAAAGTGGAAGAATTGGCAATATAGGACCCTAATCTTTTTTCTATTTGGGAGAGCTTGGATAAAGAGAAGGGAACATTTACCCTGACTAAACCATCCATGTCAGCAACCTCTCAAAAAGGGAGAACTGGGACTGGTTTAGATTGGGGAGGTACAGGAGGTCCCAAGGGAGAGTGAGAAAGAGTAACAGGAGGACTAGGGGCTGTCAGTGAGCTGCAAGTGGATACTAGTGAGAATGACCTGGTGGATGACCTGTCACTGAGGAGGGAGAAAAGGAAACCGAAGTGTTCAGAGAGAGGGAGCTGTGGGCTTTGGTCTATAAAGGGGAGTCTCATGAGCTGGATCAAAGGAAATAGATTCACCCTGTTCTGACTTGATAGCCAGCAGGAGCTGGGTGGGAGAACAGGAGGCACAAAGAGAAGGCTTGGAGTGAAGGTAAGAGAAAGCTTTAGCATGGAGGCTCTCTTTCCATTTCTCCGATCACTCACAGTAGCTGTAAAGGTCCTGAATAATATTGGGATCTAGTGTGCCATTATGCAGCCATTTAGACTGGTTATCTAAGGGATATTGAGGCCAAACTTTCTTGCAAAGGTGAACAAGTTTAGGGCCTTTCAAATCAGATTGAGATTTTCTAAGACGCATCCCAATGGGGAATGGGAGGGTATGGAGTGCAGAGTTCCCATGGATGAGTGGTGATGAAAGAGATCACTGCAGCCTATAGTTATGGGCATCCCCTGGACTCAGGAGGACTGAACAGGGACCAAGCCATTCAGAGAGTCATCACCCAACTCAAGGGGGGTCCAGTGTAGCAAGCTTAGCCTGGCTAAGCTAGTGGAAAGACTCAAGTGCCTGGTACCAGAGCTTCTGTAGAAGTGAGAAGGCAAGAGAAAACTGAGCTCTAGCGGGAGTGGGGGGGACCACTCATCCAGAGGAAAGGGCTGGAAAAGGGAGACTTTTGTGGCTCCTTTTATGGGAATATGGGACAACACGGCAAAGGATGCTACAACTTAAAACTGTAGCTGTAAGGGTGGGGGAGTGTGGTCAGGTAAAGTGGGCCAGGAATAGCCTTAAAGAATGTGACTAGGAGTACCTCCACTTCCAAGAGTACTAGAGGGGTGCCAGGCCCTCAACAGCCACTTCCTCAGACCCAGGGAAATGTTTACACTGACCAAAGCGTGGACTCATCTAATTCCCGCTGTTGGACGGAATGCTGAGCAATCAGTGAGCCAGAAGTTGGGTCCATTGCAGATGGATGGAGATAAGGGATAGAGTCCTAGTGTGGCTCAGACCACCAAGGGAGAGCACAGGCACTAAGGAAGTCTATGCCAGGTTTTGGCACCAAAATATAGGTCTCCTGAGGCCTGAACAATATCTTTTTTTTTTTTTTTTGGTTTTTTGAGACAGGGTTTCTCTGTGTAGCTTTGCGTCTTTCCTGGAACTCACGTGGTAGCCCAGGCTAGCCTCAAACTCACAGAGATCTGCCTGCCTCTGCCTCCCAAGTGCTGGGATTAAAGGCATGCACCACCACCGCCCGGCTTATATCTTTACTAAATCAGAATGTACCTTGTTGTGTCTTTGCTTCTAGAGCCTAGGAAGAGGAGTAACCTTCATAGTCTCTTATACCAAAGCTACTCAAGGCACTTAACTACCAACTTCATCTGAATTATGATTTCAGCAGGTAGAAGCACCAGGAGAAGCAGCTGAGGCAGCCCAGGTTCTCACTTCTGCTTTGCTCTGTGGTTTATGTTATGATTCGTTCCACTGTGGGTGGGTAATTGAAGTCCTGTTTACAGTAATAAGTTGCAATGTCTTCTGCCTTGACACTGCTGATGGTGAGGGTAAAATCTCTCCCAGACCCACTGCCACTGAACCTCGATGGGACCCCAGGATACAAACTGGATGCAGCATAGATCAGGAGCTTAGGAGAATTTCCTGGTTTTTGCTGATACCAGTTTAATTCATTGTTAATGCTCTGACTGGCTTGACAGTTGATGGTGACTGTGTCTCCTAGAGATGCAGTCTGAGATGGAGACTGGGTCATCTGGATGTCACATTTGGAACCTAACATTGAGAAAGAAAAAAATCAACAACAAAAGATATATAATGCTGCCTTTAAAAGTCAATTCATCGAGTTCCCGACAATCCAGGAAGCACAGACCATACTAAGATAAGCACTTCTGGCCACCATACCTGGGATCCAGAGCATCAGCAGCCCCAGGAGATGAGCAGAAGCTCTCATGTCTGTGCTGTGTCCTAGTTGGGAATGACTTCTGCACAGGTTGTGACCAGCCTATTAAGAAGTCCTCAGAACAGTGGGATGTTCTCCTGTTACATGCAAATCATCAGGGTCTAGATGATGTGGTCACAACTGCAGGGTTGTCTCTCCTCAGGGACTGACCCTGCACCAGTGTCGGGACCCAGTGTTCTGGGCCAGATCGGGGATTTGTGGGGTTTTCTGTAGATAATTTCTTCCTCTCAGTACTCAAAGGACAGGCTGGCTTTACTGTCCTGAAAATGAAATTACTTTTCCTGTACAAATTGACATGGATTTCTTGCTCACCATACAAATTTGTGGATCTTTCACAAAGGCATTTCCCAACACTGGAAGATGTTTTAAAAGTCACCTTCAACCACATGAGAATAGGAAGAAGCAAAGTGCTAGAGAGGCCCACAGAAATCCACAAAGATATGCCCACAACAGACTGCTGGCAATGGTCGAGATACAGCCCGAACTGAACTACTCTGGTGATGGGATGGCCAAACACCCTAATTGTCGTGCTAGAAACCCCATCCAACTACTGAGGGATCTGGGTACAGATATCCATGTCTAGACCCCGGGTGGAGCTCTGGGAGTCCAATTAGGGAGAATGAGGAGGGTTTATATGAGCGAGAATTGTTGAGACCAAGGTTGGATAAAGCACAGACAAATAGCCAAACAAATGGAAACACATGAACCAATGGCTGAGGGGTCCCCAACTGGATCAGGCCCTCTGAATGGGTTAGACAGTTGATTGGCTTGATCTGTTTGGGAGGCATCCAGGCAATGGGACCGGGTCCTGTGCTCATTACATGAGTTGGCTGTTTGAAACCTGGGGCCTATTCAGGATCGCTTGGCTCAGCCTGGGAGGAGGGGACTGGACCTACCTGGACTGAGTCTACCAGGTTGATCTCAGTCCATGGGGGAGACTTTGCCCTGGAGGAGGTGGGAATGGGGGGTGGGCTGGGGGGAAGGTGAGGGGGGCCGGAGGGGGAAGAACAAGGGAATCCGTGACTGACATGTAGAACTGAATTGTATTGCAAAATAAAAATTAAAATTAAAAAAAAAGTCACCTTCATTAGGTCATGTGGATATTCTTTAAGCCAGAGAATGTTCTTTGGCCTGTTTCCCAGAATTCTCTTCTATGATTATCCCTCGATACCACTGATAGGTGCTGGGGAAATGTTCAATAATAATAATAACAGATATTCTTAGTTATTGATAAGGTTAAAAATATACTTTTAAATTTTGAAAAAGATGAAAATATGTGAATAAGTAGTATGTGTGAAACTGTACTATGTCTTCCCAGTAGGGATCAGCCATAAGAGTGTTATGCACTGGGAACTTAATGTTTTCAAATAACTACTGGTTATTTGAAATAACCGCCTTTTATAATGTTCTTTCCCACTCCTCTTCTATAAGGGAATCAGCATCACGGGTCTTGTGTCTTTAGTCCTGAAAATGTATAAGCTACCTCTCTAGTTCTGTGGCCATGATGAAGGCCCTGTCGAAATGACTCCTGTGCAGCTCTTCATGACTCCTCCTGCTAACCACAACACCTTCTCCTCAGAAGCTGTTGTTCTCACAGCAAGTGTTCAGCAATGCTAGAAAATAAGCTGTTTAACAAAGCTGCACATCCCTCTGTGACCCATGGATTATAGTTCATGATAAAAAGCAGTTATTAATGTCTGGTTAAGGGGTGTGACCCCCCAACAGTTCGCAAAGTAAAATACAATGCTATAAAGCAGATGAAGGCCTAAATGAATGAAGTACTGAGTAACTGAATATGGGCATGGCCATGTGGAGAATTCCAAGGCTTTGGTCTCATGAAACATTGGCAAAGCTGGTTCCTGATTTAGGTAACATTCAAAAGGGTGGCAAACATCACCTTGGGAGTCCAAGAATGAGTGTTTATGAACAATTGATCAGTGTGTGGAAGGATTTTCTTTTCCTTGATGTTTATATCCCAAGGCTGCTGGACTACAGAAATGGCCTGTGGAGACTAGCTAATTCTTCCCCCTGTACTATACCTAATAAACATGCTGGGGTTCTGGGTTGTGGTGGTAGCAGAATCCTACCTGATCCCAGCTTTACAATACCGTGTGTATGTGTGTGTGTGTGTGTGTGTGTGTGTGTGTGTGTGTGTGTGTGTGTGTCTTGTCTGTCTGTCTGTCTGTCTGTCCTTTCTTCATTCCCTTACTACCCCTGGCATTGTTCCAGGTCCCAACCTATTCTGGTCTAGTATATGAAGACAGAGAATTGGGACAAAGGCTGTATAAAAGACATCCTCTGTGTGGGGTGGGGAAAAAGAGACCACGGAATGTGAAGCAACAATGGACTGTGAAAAGTGTTTCTAAATGGCAGGATAGCCTTTGGAGACACACGCCACTCAGTAGCAGGGATTGAATCTTGGAGAAAAAGGAACAGGGCTCTCAGATGGCAATAAATATCCTCCTTCACCTTATAGGAGCAAGAAAGTTACTGCCAATGAGCACATAAACATTGTTCTTCAGGTTAATAATGTCCAGATAGACCATGGTCTGAAGTCATGTGACTCATTAACAAACAACTGCCAGTGGTAATAATCAGTTCTTGATTTAAGGACCTGCCAAATCCCATACCACTACTGACATTTCTATTAATATCATACATGCTACTAGTGTAATATCAATGGCTATTGATGGATTATCTATGTTTTTATAAAAGTAAAATGTAGACTAGTAGCATAGCAAAACGAGCATTCATTTTGGAACTATTCCTGGTTAGTCATTTGCTAGAAATGCCCATGTATATGAACATTGTGAGCCTCTGGATTGAAATTTAAAGGTTTGGATTCAAGAATAACAATATTGTGCTAGAAAATGCCATTTGAATATCCTTAGGAAGATAATGTTTATCGTTTTACCCTCTGACATAAAGGCGAAGCTTTGAAACTATGCCTGGATTGTGATGAACAGAAAAGCTTGGTCTAGACATGTTCCCCTGAGAATCAATGATCCATAAGGTCATTTCATACCAATGTCATTTTCTGGATGGCAGGACAGTGATTTGATACTGGTCATTAAGATGTAGAACATTACCAGTGCCAAAATCTTCAAGTGCTGACCTCAAACGTTTGGTGTGTTGTGTGCCCGGCATAGACTAGGAAAGCTGGGCTGCTCAGCTCGCACTCGGCCTGGTGTGTCAGTGATAAACCAAGTTCCATCTCTTAGGTAACAAGTCTAATTTGGCATCTTTTCATTTCTGTGTTTTAAATTTATTAGTAATAGCTCCATAAAGAAAAGCCAACATATTTTCTCTTAAGGTCCATTCTCTGTCAGCTGAATGGACCATTGTGAGTACCAATTTTGATCTAATTTTTATCGAAAAGTATTTGTATGTATGCTCAAATCCATTTTTCTTCTACACTCATTTCCTATCTAGTTCATGTTTGCAACCATTTGCAAGGAAAGTTCTGGCTTAGATGACTTAATTATTTCAAATCTCAAATATTTCTGTGAATGTCAGGAAATAATATTTTCACCTATAGGTAATATGATTAAATACATTTTGTCCTGAGTTTTAAGCAATAACCTAGACTACGAATAGATTTATTTTAAACCATGGTTCTCCCATGGTCCTTTATGTTTACGCTGTGGGGTGAGAAAGGAAATGGGCATGTTTCCAACCTCATGACCAAAATATTCTCACATAAGTCAATACACATTCAATACACTCACTGACGACACAAACTTCAACTTACCTAGATGACTGAAACCACAAATAACTCCAGAGAGAAAGTCTTCAAGAAAGCCAAATCCAAGATGCTCTTTGTATTGACATGATTCTGTTCCTCCCCATGTTTTGTGCTCACTGACTGACTCTTCTGATGAGGAACCCTTAACTGAAAAAAAAAAAAAAAAAAAAAAAAAAAAAAAAAAATGTGTTTATGGCGACCCCTGCTGGACAGACTATCAAAGTGATGGCCAAATCAGCTCTTTATCCAAGCTTACCTGAAATCTGTGTTGTTCTTTTATTTTCATCCAGTGTTCACAGCCTTTCCCTGTCGTACTTTTTATATATACTAACAATATATCCTCTCACTTCTTTTATTTTTTTCTAGTATCTCCAACATTATATGTGAAGTGGATTCTAGAAGCCTGAGGATAAGCAGCTTCAATCATGGAGAATGCATTTATTACTTCTTGCTGTGGGATGTTCTGTGTGGCAAATGTGTTGCTGATTAGTCAATAAATAAAACACTGATTGGCCGTTGGCTAGGCAGGAAGTGTAGGTGGGACAAGGAGGAGAATAAAGCTGGGAAGTGGAAGGCTGAGTCAGAGAGACACTGCCAGCCGCCACAATGACAAACAGCATGTGAAAATGCCGGTAAGCCACAAGCCACGTGGCAAGGTATAGATTTATAGAAATGGATTAATTTAAGCTGTAAGAACAGTTAGCAAGAAGCCTGCCACGGCCATACAGTTTGTAATCAATATAAGTCTCTGTGTTTACTTGGTCGAGTCTGAGCGGCTGTGGGACTGGCAGGTGAGAGAGATTTGTCCTGACTGTGGGCCAGGCAGGAAAACTCAAGCTACAACTTCTTCCACCACGTGCAGACCTAAGCATGCTCATGTGCCTAAGTGTACTGGTTATATTTTGTCAACTTGACAGAAACATAAATATATCTGAGAAGAGGCAGGTTTGTTTAATGAATTACCTTCTTTAGATTGTCTGTATTAATGATTGTTCTGACTGTTCTTTATTAATGATTGATGTGGGAGGACTCAGTCTACAGTGAGTACTATCACTGCTGGACAGATGGTCTTAGGTTGTAGTCCACTGTCTCAACTTCATCCTGACCACAGGTTTCTGCATTAAATTCCTGCCTTGACTTAACCCAATGATGGACTATAAACTGTAAGCTGGATAAAAGCTATCCTCTCCAAATTAATGAGCTAGGTTTTGCTATCCTCATGAAATGGCAAATATGTGACTTCAGACAATAGAGGAAGGCCTGAGTACATTTACATGTAAGGTGGTGGTGATTAGGGGATGTTGAGTGCTCCTTGTGCAAGTTGATCCAGCTTCATCCTTCCCAACCCAGAAACTCTCCCAGAGCTGAATGTTCCCTTTCAGCCATGGCCATCCCTCTGATTCATTTACTTCAGTTTTTCTGTGTCACATAAAGGAATAGGCCTCAGTTCAATTTGGGAGCCCATTTTCCCTCCCCTTTTCTGGCCACATTTGTTTCCTTTAATATGTCCCTGATCATCAAATTTATGATAGTTACGATCACATGTCTCAGAAAAGATAAATGATTTTTTTTAATTTAAAAAAATAAACATGGAAGGAGGCACAAGAGCTTTGATTGAACTAATGGTGACTCAGCTGGGAATGGGTGTTGTTTGGAAATCACAAATATCAATTCATTCTAGAGAACTCTGTGGATGGCACCAAAGCAAAAAGAAGAGATCACCTTCACAGAAGGCCACATCAGAATAGCAAACTCCTTTCTCTGGGTATTTACAGGTAAACTGAACATGGGAAGACATGCCCCAGACACCTGCTGAGGCAGTCCAGAAAAGACTTGCATTAAAAAGGAAAGGAAAGAAGGAAAGGGAACTTAAAGCCTTTCTTGTGCTTTTAGAATCTTGTCAGAGAAAAAAATAATGTCCTAAAGAATTCCAACTTTGTTTTCCTTTATTATTTTCATAGTTATGTATCTTAGGTATCAGTCCTCATTTTGATTTTCAGTAAGTTGCTTCTAAATGATCAACTTTCCTGTCAACATTTATTTTAGAATGAAAGGAAGGAAGGAAGGAAGGAAGGAAGGAAGGAAGGAAGGAAGGAAAGAAGGAAGGAAGGAAGAACCTATGTCCCAAACCAAGGAGAGATTTCTCCAGGGATAAAAGTGTAGGTAAAGATTCACACTCTACAGGAGGCCACTCTGATATTAGCAACCCCATGTAAGACACTGGCTACTGCACATTAATACCCCTTAAACCTTCCTAAACAGTGCCCCTACACTGGGCTCCATATCCTGGTCCACAACTCCAGTAGAAGACACATGACCTACTAGAGGCCTTGCTGGTATTAGGAACCCCAGGAACCTGGAACCCAGGAGATCATATCAATATTCAAATTCCCAGAGGCCATGCCAGTTTCCAAAACCATAGAACCTCAGAAACAAAGTCTGCAGCCTAAACCACAGAAGGAGAGCAGCAACAAAACTGAGCAGCAACATACCACACTTGTCCCACAAACCACAGGTCTCTCTGGCCAGCCAAAGTGTACAGAGTACAGAGAAGAAACAGAAATCAAGGGGAACATAAAAAGCATTCAACCAACAAAGAAAAAAGTCAGAAGTCAGCATTTAAAGTGATAATAAAACCATCCCAGATGACTAGAAGCCAGCAGAAAAACACAATCATAAGTGGATACTAGATGCAAAGCAAAGGATAACCAGACTACAACCCACAGCTCAAGAGAAGCTAGCTAACAAGGAGGACCCAAAGAGGGATGCATGGATCACCCTGGGAAGGGGAAATAGATGAGATCTCCATGGGTAGACTGGGGGCAAGAGGAGGCAATAGAGGGTAGGGCATGGGGGATGAGAACATAAAAGAATGGGATGGTCAAGCTTAAACAGGGATGGAGTGGGAAAGCAATGAAAGAGATAATGATGGAGGGAGATATCATGGGGATAGGGAGAAACTGGTTGCTAGGTAAGTTCCCAGGAATCCACAAATATGACCCCAGAAATATTGGGGAGGGTGTCTAAACTAGCTTACCCCAGTAATCAGATCAGTGAATACCCTATCATCATAGAGTCTTCATCCAGTAACTGATGGAAGCAGATGCAGAGATCCACAGCCAAATACCAGGCCGAGCTCCAGCAGTCCAGTTGAAGAGAGGGAAGATGGATTCTATGAGCAAGTGGCATCAAGATCATAATGGGGAAACATACAGAAACAACCAAACCAAATTAGCAGGAACTCATGAAATTTAGATTAACACCTGTCAAGCCTCCACAGACTGGACTAGGCCCTCTGCATAAGTGAGACAGTTGTGTAGCTTGATCTGCTTAAGGGACCAGACCCCTGGCAGTAGAATCAGGATCCATCCCTGGTGCATGAGCTGGCTTTTTGGAGCTCACTACCTATGGTGAAACACCTCACACAGCCTTGAGGTAGGAGGAATGGATTTGACCTGCCTCTGCTGAATGTACCAGGCTCTGCTGACACCCCATGGGAGTCCTTACCTTCATGTAGAAGGGAATGGGGAGTTAGTGGTTTGGGGAAGTCTGGAGGGGTGGGAGGAGGGAAGAGGGGGATCCATGATTGCTACGTAAAATGAATAAAAAATCATAATAAAAAAACAATAATAACCAGGGATATATGGCATCACCAGATTCCAGATACACTGCTATAGTAAGCCCTGGATATTCCAACACAGCAGAAGAACAAGAATATTACCTTAAAATAAATCTTGTAAAGACAATAGAGGCCCTTAAAGAGGAATGGACAAATCCCTTAGTGAAATCCAGGAAAACATAAGCAAACAGGGGAAGGAAATGAATAAAACCATTCAAGATGAAACATGTAAATAGAAACAATAAAGAAAACATAAACAGATGTAGTTCTAGAAATCAAAAGGATTTACAGATACAAGCATCATTAACAAAATACAAGGCATGGAAAGAGAATCTCTGGATTAGAAGATACAAGAGAAGAAAGTGATACATCAGTCAAAAAAAATGTTAAACCTAAAAAACTCCTAACAAAAAACACCCAGGAAATAAGGACGCTATGAAAAGACCAAACCTAAGAATAATACGAATAGAAAAAGGAGAAGATACCCAGCTCAAAGGCAAAGAAGATGCCTTCAACAAAATCAAAGAAGAAAACTTTCCAAACCAAAATAATGAAATGCCTACATAGGTAATAGAAGTTTACAGAACACCAAATATATTGGAATAGAAAAGAAAGTCCTCCCTCTGGCATAATAGTTAAAACACTAACCACAGAGAACAAAGAAAGACTATTAAAAGCTACAAGGTGGAGGTGGGGGGCTGGAGAGATGGCTCAGACATTAAGGGCCAAGAAATAAATAAATAAAACTTTTTTTAAAATGCTGTAAGGGAAAAAGGTCAAATAACTTATGAAGGCAGACCTATTATAATTACACCAGACTTCTCAATGGAGACTCTAATAGCTAGAAGGGCCTGGACAGATGTCTTGCAGACTCTAAGAGACCACAGATGCCAATCTCAATGGATAGAGAAAGCAATATACTACATGATAAAGTCAAATTTAAGTAAGATTTAAACAATATCTATCAACACATCCAGACCTACAAAAAGTGCTAGAAGAAAAAGTCCAACCCAAGAAAGTTAACTACACCCACAAAAACACGGGAAAAACATAATCTCACACAAGCAAGTGGAAAAGAAGGGAAACATACAAACACACAAACATACACACACACACACACACACACACACACACATTAACACTACCAACAACAATAAAGTAACAGGAATTAACAGCATTGGTCATTAATATTTGTCAGTATCAATGAATTCAACATGTCAAAAAAAAACACAGGCTAAAAGAATGGGTGTGAAAACAAGATCTATCCTTCTCTACATACAAAAAACACACATAAACATAAAAAATATTCATTACCTCAGAATAAAGGTTTGGAAAGAGATTTGCCAAGCAAATGATCCCACAAAGCAAGTTGTTGTAGTGATTCTAAAATCTAACAAACTAGACTTCCAACAAAAATTAATCAAAAGAGATGGAAAAGGAATTTCATATTCATCAGAGGACAAATCCACCAAGATGATGTCTCAATTCTGAACATCTATATTCTAAATGCAAGAGCACCCATATTTGTAAAAAAAAAAAAAATATTACTAAACTTAAATCAAAAATTGAACCCCACACATTAATAGTGGCAGACTTCAACACTCCACCCTCACCAATGGACAGGTAATCCAGACAGAAACAAAACAGAGAAATAATGGAACTAACAGACGTTATGACTCAAATGGACCTAACAGATATCTGCAGAACATTTCACCCAAAGGCAAAGGAATATACCTTTATATCAGCACCTAATAAAAACCTTCTTAAAAAATGTACTCAATTACAAAGCAAGCTCATCAGATACAAAAATATTGAGATAACCCTCTGTATTCTATCAGATCACCATCATTAAATCTGAATTCCAACAACAATAGAATCAACAGAAAGCATACAAACTCATGGAAATTAAACAACTCCCTTCTGAATGATTACTGGGTCAAGGCACAAATAGACAAGAAATTAAAGACTTACTAGATTTTAATGAAAACGAAGGCACAACATATCCAAACTTATGAGTCACAATGAAGTCAGTGCAAAGAGGAAAGTTTATCACCCTAAGTACATACATAAACCAATTAGAGATAGCGCATACTAGCAACATAGCCCACATAAAAGCTCTAGAACATAAAGAATCAAACACACCCAAGAGGAGTAGATGGCCAGAAATAATCACACTGATGTGTGGTGGTATTTTACTTGTACTGAAATGTGATTTTAATTGTATGTTAATAAATAAAGTTGCCTGGGGGTCAGAGCTATTAGAGCCATAGCAAGAGCGTGGCGGCGGCGGCGGCGGCGGCGGCGGCGGCGGCGGCGCACGCCTTTAATCCCAGCACTTGGTAGATAGAGCTAGGTAGATCTCTGTGTGTTCAAGGATACAGCCAACATTGGAGACACATGCCTTTAATCTCAATACTATAGAGGACCTGGAGGGCTCTACATAAAGGCAGTGACGAAGCAGTCATGTGTTTGGGTTTACAACCAATAAGAAGGCAGAACAGACAGTCTATATAAAGACGAACAGACAGGAAGTAGGCCCCTTTTCAGAGAGCTCTCTTGGCTGAAGCAGGAAGGGTAAGGCTCTTAGTTCTGACCTCTTGGCTTTCTTCTCTGAATCGGCTCTGTGTTTCTTATTTAATAAGACAGTTGGTTATATCTACAGTGATGGCTGAAATTAGTAAAATAGAAACAGAGGACAACACCAATAATCAATGAAACAAAGTTGGTTTTTTGAGAAAGTCAACAAGTAGACAAACCCTTATCCAAACTAACTAAAAATCAGAGATAAAATATCCAAGTTAACAACATCAAAAAGGAAAGGAATATGAGAATAAATACCGTCTGTCTCAAGGTGGGAACGGAGTCCCTAGAAATGTCTCTAATTTTGACCATGGTCAGGAGATAACATGGAGTCATGCAAGTGAGCTGTACTACAGCTGCTCTTGTTCCAGGTGCTGTATACTTAAGGACTTTCAGGGAGGCAGACTACTGTAATTCACTTGACACAGACACCTGGCTCATATACATGCCATCACAGAAAGCTTAGTGACAGTGAGCTTGGGAGCATGATAGGACCACACATTCTGTAGACTATCTTGTATGTCTATCATCTCAAACTTTCTAAACCAGAACTGCACAAGATGAGATTCAAGTAACTTCAAAGATTATTCATGCCCAAGATTATAGTAGATGCTGTTCCTTAAGGGAGTGGGTTTCCTTGGATGAGAATTGAATTCAAATTGCCCTGACTCCAGATATTCTTCAGCTTCAGGCTGGAGGGAGATGAATACCAAACTAAAGGTCATGTAGAAGAGAAGCTGACTGGTTTATCCAAAACGTTCCTGGAGTGGAGGCTCTTTTCCCCTAGTTAGAGATGCTACACAGGTTATTTTGAACGCTGCCCTCAATATCTATATCTAAACTATGGTTAGTTTTCCTTTTATTGTTGTGAAATGTTGTCATATATACTTCATGAACACAGAAGAGGAGTTTGTGTTCCCTTCCTATATACTTAAATTTGTCTCCTTTTGCTGAAGGAAGCAATCTGGTAAAACATTTCCAACTTCTGAATGTTTCACGTACCAATTCAAGAGCCATGTCAGGGTAATAAAAGGCAATTATAATACTGCATATTGTCTTCTTCTCAGGGAATAACAATGAGCCAAAATTACCTGATAACAATAAAGGAAGGGCAGAGGCTTTAGCTTGTAAACAGTTAAATAGGTCTTTACTCATCAATAAAATGTCCACGAATGACACAAGTGAGCACTATTCCTATGTTCTCCATTTAGAGAAATGGGTAAAAATGCCATACATATGTCCACATATGTAGCTGGAGAATTTTTCTCCAGCTCCCACCACCAAGTCCCGCCAGTCCCAGAGCCCACTTATAAAATAAACACAGAGACTCTTACATTATTTAAACTGCTTGGCCATTAGCTCAGGCCTATCATTGTTTAGCTCTCACTCTTATATTCAGCCCATTTCTATTAATCTTTACTTTGCCACTTGGCTCTTGGCTTACCGGTACTTTACATCTTTCTTGTCTTGGCGGTGGCTCCAGCCGCTCTCCCTTGCCTTCCTCCTTCCTCAATTCTCCTCTCTCCTTGTCCCGCCTATACTTCCTGCCTGGTCACTGGCCAATCAGTGCTTTATTTATATAGAGCGATATCCACAGCACACATACTCCTAACATCTTCAATAAATGGGTAAATTATAAAATAAAAATAAATAAAACCTTTGGAGTAGAAATTGTGTCAGAATAAGTGTCTATCAATGGGACTTTAATCCTGTTGATATAAAGTTAGATGGTAGCAAATGACAATAGACACCAGGAAGTTACAATAAAGTTTGAGATGGCTACAAATGTCAATATACTGAATGCAAGCACTCTCAAT
Source organism: Peromyscus eremicus (assembly GCF_949786415.1). Classification (NCBI taxonomy): domain Eukaryota; kingdom Metazoa; phylum Chordata; class Mammalia; order Rodentia; family Cricetidae; genus Peromyscus; species Peromyscus eremicus. Next base: position 80,946,109 of record NC_081418.1, on the reverse strand, counting down.
CAGTGAAGATTTCAGTCTCTCAAGGATGTGTCTGTTTCAGGGTAGCAGTGGTTTTTGGAAATGAAAGCATAAGGATTAGCTTAACAACCTGGGACTCCACTTTGGAATATGCCACTCACCTTATGCGCTTGACCACTTGAAACCCTTTCCTGAATGTGCTACAGGAATATACCAGACACCAAAAAGTGCAACTAAGCACCTGCCAGCAACTTATGGAGCTGATTGCATATCCAGTGAGATATGTTTTTCCTCCCCTTAAAGACCTCCAAACTTGGACATATTCTATGAAGTCGTATACTCAATAATGTAAATATGAGAGTGAGGCAGCCTGAATTAGTTTGGAGGTTAAGCATAATAAAGGATTGATTGATGTGTCACATCACATAAAAGATCCAATTGAAAACAGCCTAGCTTAACAGAGGATAACTCCACAGGTTTAAGTTTGGAGTAATTGGCATTTCATTTTGTCCCATTAACTAGCCTTGAGACCATTTGTTAAGTAAGCATAATGTTCTGATTAGGTCTGGACTTCATGAAATTTCTTAATCAAGAGTCACAATATCAACTACTGTGATTTTGGAGCAAGACTATGACATCATCATAAAACACAAACCAATAGCTCTTCACTCTGAAAAAAATAGTCCCTTCCAGACCTCAGTGTCCTATTAGATGTATTTGTGAACTTTACTTAAGTACATGCTAGCTCCACTAAAACTGGGAATGTTAGACTTGCCCAAGCCGACAGTTTGATTAGACTGAACAATAGTTAGTTTTAAGGTAGAAGTGGTAGTTTTAGCATTGGACCCTAACAGATACAATACGCATCTTAATTTACTTGGAGATATCAGAAGTTTCTAAGAACATGTAATAAAACTTCCTCATTTTGAATACTTTATTATTTATAATTTTGAATCCAATGACTTGATATTCTCTTGTTGAGTTTAATAATTTAATTGTAGACTAATTTTCATTTTTCTTCTACATAATTCTTTCACCTGTGAATAATGATAGTTTTCATCTTGCTTCCTTGTATTTGTCCTTTGATTTTAAGTCCTCTATTATCGTGGCATGAATAACTTCAGTGGTATCCATCCGAATATGTTTCATTAAAACATCCAGGAATGACAGAGAAAATATTGTCAGCAAATTGCTCTTCAGAAACAAGATAACAAAATAGATAAGAAGGGTTGAAAGTGAAGAGTGAGCAGGGAAAGTGTTGTTCAGAAAGGAAGCAACTGTTACAGATACAAACAATGTTTATATAGAGGTTTTGATTCATGTTTAATCACTGTGGACTATTCTTGACCATACTGATAACAATGCTAGACTGTAGTATCTTCAGGTTCCAGGAAACTGACTGTCAATGTGAAAGCTGTGCCAGAACCACAGCCACCAAAGCTAGCTGGCACTTCACAGGCTGTTGTGCTTACAATTTTGATGAGGAAACTAGAAGCATGCCTAGGATTTTGGGTCACAGGTTATGTAGGTGCTCACACTCTGACGAGCCCTACAGGTGACAGTGGCTCTTTCTTCAACAGAGAGAAAAGTATTCATGTAAATGGTGCTTATCCGATGTCTGAGATTGGAAACAAAACAGAAAAGTCATCAGTGTAGTCTAGATAATGTGTTGTCCTGCACAAAAACATTCCTTGATTTACATTAGTATTCATTGGTATTTAGGTTCTTTGCTTGCAGAGTCGTTAGAATGATGGTGAACTCATTCTAACTCATGGACTTGTAGAGCATTCCAAATTTACCCTCATCTGGGATGTAGAACAACTGGAAACAGATGAGCTGAGCTGGAACTTCCTTGGTTCAGTATGAGTTCTACCAGAGGCAGAGCTTCCATATGACTATTTATCTCTATAAACAATAGCTATAAAAAAGTTAAAACAATATTAGATATATTTAAAAGAAAAATAAAGAATACAGAAAAATTAAGAAGACAAAAATTTGAAGTGGATTTTACCCCAATTCTCTAAGTGGAATCTTCCAGGTTTGGGGGTAATGTGCTAAAGACTACCTTTTTATCAGTGGAGTTGTTACTGAGTTCTGGTCAGTCAAGAGTCTGCTCAGCATGTTGTTCACTTTAGACAACTCATTTCCTCCCACAGTCTGAAACACACACAACCAGCCAGTCCATATGAGTAGGTGCAAATTTGGTTAAAAAAAAAAATCTACAATGGTGTGGAACAAGGATGGCTGGACTGCTACTCACAACTCCAGGGAGGCTACCTGGAAAACAGGACCCCAAGAAAGACACGGGGATCACCCAATAATGGAGAAATGGAAGAGATCTACATGAACAGCCTGAACATGAGTGGGGGTAATGAAAGGCGAGGGTTGAGGGAAAGAGAGCTTGGAGGAGCGGGAGATCCCAGCTGGATCAAGAACAGAGAGGGAGAACAAGGAATAGGAGTCCATGGTAAATGAAGACCACATGAGAATAGGAAGAAGCAAAGTGCTAGAGAGGCCCACAGAAATCCACAAAGATACCCCCACAACAGACTGCTGGCAATGGTCAAGAGACAGCCCGAACTGACCTACTCTGGTGATGGGTGGATCTCTGGGAGTCCAATTAGTGAGAAAGAGGAGGGTTTATATGAGCGAAAATTGTTGAGACCAAGGTTGGATAAAGCACAGGGACAAATAGCCAAATGAATGGAAACGCATGAACTATGAACCAATGGCTGAGGGGTCCCCAACTGGATCAGGCCCTCTGAATGGATGAGACAGTTGATTGGCTTGATCTGTTTGGGAGGCATCCAGGCAGTGGGACTGGGTCCTGTGCTCATTGCATGAGTTTGCTGTTTGAAACCTGGGGCCTATGCAGGGTCGCTTGGCTCGGCCTGGAAGGAGGGGACTGGACCTGCCTGGACTGAGTCTATCAGGTTGATCACAGTCCTCGGGGGAGGCTTTGCCCTGGAGGAGGTAGGAATAGAGGGTGGGCTGGGGGGATGGTGAAGGGGGCGGGAGGGGGGAGAATAAGGGAATCTGTGACTGATATGTAGAACTGAATTGTTTTGCAAAATAAAAAAATAAAATAAAATAAAATAAAAAATTTAAAAAAAAAAAAAACATCTACAATGGAATGGTATATCTTAGTGAATTTGGTGAATCTGGAAATGTGCCTTAGGTCTCAATGCTTTCAGATCTTGCCCAGCAGCTCATTACCCCATAGCAGGGGAGATATTGATGGAATCAAATGATTTGCTGAATTAGAGTTAATATCCCTACAGACAACACACCACTGGGATGGAACAGAAGAGGGTAAGCAGTCCATTAGACTAAGATTATTGGTGTCTGCAATCCTCAGGTGACAGCATTTGCTCTTACCCAAGGTATATGAGGTCACTGACCTGTCATTCATGGCCTGATCCTACTGCTACCACTTATTCTCAGCATGTCCACATCTAGCCTTCTTACTGTCCATAAGTAAATCAGTAGAGGTTGCTTCTGCCTCCCTGAATTGTTCCTGTTGCTTTTTTCCAGGTCTACAGACTAGCTTAATCTACAAAGAGTGACAGAATAGACTTCTCCTCTAGGCCCAGTCTGCATTTGAGAAGAATTACTAAAACATTAAATATCATCAGTGGTACTAAAGATTAAAAGTGCTGTGAGGTTTTTCTGTGTGTAGGAATGACAGTCTATTCCCACCAAGGCTGCTTGTTCTAGCCTGTGATGTTCCCATCACTGAATCCCATGAATAGAGTTCTTATTCTCATTTGAGTTACAGATTTTTTCCACTTTCTACGCTGTATTCTTTCAGCTTCTTGCTATTCAGCTTTCTTTGCTTTTAAAGATGCTTTGTTTTCATTTACACATAAGAGCATTTTTATTGCATTTATGTATGACAGTGAGCATACCTGTACCCAAGGTAGTCAGAAGTCATTAAATCTCTGGAACTGGAGTCACAAAAGGTTGTGGACCATCAGGTGCATTCTGGGAAGTGAACCCAGGTCTTCTGCAAGAGCAGCCAGTGCTCTTACTTGTGAAAGCATTTCTCTAGCCCTCCTTATCTTCTTTTCTATGAAGTCTATTGGTATTTCTCTCCTTTTTTCTTCAATTTAACTGTCCTAACCTCTAAACATCTATTATTCCCTAGAAGTCTCATTAATCTCTTTAATGAATTTAAGGAGTCATAAAAAGGTACTTACACAACATAAAATTTATTAAGATAACAATATATAGCAAAATAGAATATCTTAGGCTATCATTCTATGAATTAACAGTCTGTTTTGCATTATGGATGGATAGTTAAATGGGCAAATAGAAATAATCTATCTATCTGTAACACAAATTTTAAATGGTCTTATTAATAAAAAAAAAACTTGAGAGGCAGATATTGGGGTGAATTCTAAAGGATCAGAGAAGCAGAACAAGCCACAGCAAACTTCACCTCACCAACTTCTAAGCCGATCCTGTTTCCTCAAACTAGAAGCCTCTGAGTCCTCATCCAAATGGATCTCAGGTGAACTGCTGCTAAAAGCCTAAAAGCTTAAAAAGACCTCTAGTTCCTGGTCCTCATGCCTTATATAATGTTATGCTTCCTGCCATCACTTCCTGGGATTAAAGGTGTGTGTCTTTCCCAAGCAAGACATAAAATCTCAAGACCTGGATTAAAGGTGTGTGCCACCATACCTGGCTTCTATGTATATCTAGTGGCTGTTCTGTCCTCTGACACCAGATAAATTTATTAGGATGCACAGTATATTGGGGGACAAAATATATAAGGTTACAGTCAAGAATTACATTAACAATGTCTAGTCTATTTACATTTGACAGATTCAGACAAAAAATATCCATTATATACATTAACAATGTCCAGTCCATTAACATTGGAAAAATTCAGACAAAATATTTCATTATTTATCCTATATAAAACAAGTAGTTCCTTTTTTAAAACTACATTCAATAATCCACCTTTTTATCTTATCTTATCCATATTCTCTCTTTTTTCTATTCTGAGTAGATTCAAAAATCTACCTTTTATCTATCATTTCTCTTTCTTCCCTTTTTTTCTTTTCAGAGGAGATTCAATAATCTCCCCTTTTCTGTAACCTCTTTTTCTTTTTTTTTTTTAAAGAAGAACCCTATATCTAATCTCCTATGCTTAGCTTTTTTTTGACCATTAACAATTAACAAATTATAACCAACCATCATAAACAATGACAATATCCATAACTCATTAAACAACCAAAAACAATACACCCCACCTCTTGGGAATGTGGGCATCATGTTCTTAAAATTACTTTCTGCTCTCTGAGGGTGAAGGCATCTTTAGGGAATCCTGAAAAGAAAATTTTGGGTTAAGTGTCAGGTCCTAGGAGAATTAGCTGTATCATTTGTCCAGTCTCTGCATAATGGGAAAGTGCAGGGCTTGTCTCAAGTCCTTGCTCAAGTAGTCTGTGAATCTGGATCATCTTAGCTAGCCATCTCAAAATTGTCCTGAGTAGTTTGTAGTCCAAAGCAGATCTTTCAGTGGTGTTAGTAAACTTAATGGCTTTATCATAGTCCATGGGGAATCATCATTGTGGGATGCAGTCATCCTTTTGAAGATTTCAAAGTTGCTGTTAGGCGTGGTCATGGTTCCCTGTAGAAATTTTTCTTTTCTTTTCTTTCTTTTTTTTTGTGCCTGCTCTGTGGTTTGGAGCAATCACAGTCTGATAAATGTCTGCCTCTCGAAACCACATACATTCTTCCCTAGGAGAAAATATCATCACAGCAATTTCTTCCCACAACTTGCCTCACCAAACTTCTCCAAACTAACCTTTCCCAATGCTTTCTTGTAACACGATGGTCCTGGCAATTGTTTTCTGAACAAGTAGATGGATGGAACACCATAGAGACTGGAAATAGAGCATACTGACACATAATATCTAAAAAAAAAAAAAGTACAATGGAGTATATATCTCTGTAGTTTATAAAGCTATGCTACAGGATATCAATTCTTCATTAATACTACTTCTGGGAGCCTGTTTAAGACAACAATTTTCTCCCTGTGATTTCATATAAACAAATCTATATTCCACTTCACACAGTATGAATAAAAGTCATATGAATGTTTTTAATACTGTTTGATACTTGTAAGCAGACCAGTGGACATAAGAGCCATTAGAATTCTAAGTGAAGTGCTATAGAGAGCTAAGAGAATCAATACCACACTAATGGAATTTCAAGACACAGCAGAGAATCATGGTTAGGCCACCTTCTCTTTCTCTGACACATGGGCTCTAGCTTTTGTGAGGAATACAGGGCAACTTTCCACTGTGAGCTACTCTCAGTAATGCTTCACTACATTTAAACACTGGCACTTAGAAACTTATTTTCTATATTTAAATAATGTGTGCTGGAATGTTCACAGGAGTTTCCATTGTTATGTATGGATCCCAATTGCCAGGACCATCGTGTTACAAGAAAGCATTGGGGAAGGTTAGTTACAACTCAGACTCCTCACAGGGAATGACTGTGTCCTTGGTTGATGCAGAAAATGCTTTAGTACTCTGTAGTGCAGGAGATGAACAGAAAGAAAGATAGTTACAGTAAAGAGAGGACAGTTAACCACTCTTTATTCTACAAAACTACAACACATTTGTTTTACAAAAACTAACATCTCTCTGTGAGTTTTGCTAAAATCCTGTGACATGTAAAAAAAATGGTTCCAGTGAGTGACTCATGAGGAGTAACAGCTGGGCAGCCCACCCTCTCACTTCTGCTTCCATGAGGTTTATGTTATGGCTTGTATCACTGTGGGAGGATACTCATAATACTGTAGACAGTAATAAGTTGCAATGTCTTCAGACTCCAGCCTGTTGATGGTGAGAGTGAAATCTGTCCCAGACCCACTGCCACTGAACCTTGATGGGACCCCATTGTCCAAGTTGGATGCAGCATAGATCAGGCGCTTAGGAGCTTTCCCTGGTTTCTGCTGGAACCAGCTTAAATAATCGCTAATGCCTTGACTTGCCCTGCAAGTAATGGTGACTCTGTCTCCCAGAGATGCAGAAAGGGAGGGTGGAGACTGTGTCATCTGGATGTCACATCTGGCACCTAGAAGTAGAGACATAATATATATCCACATAGTTAAGCACAATACAAAAGGACTGCCCCCCAAATGCCAGTCAACACTAATAACAATGTAAGAGTGAAATTCCCATTTTAGTCCTTTTTTACCTGGAAAACAGAGCAGCAGGAGCCCAAGGAGCTGAGCAGGGGCCCTCATGTCCATGCTGAGTCCTGACTTCAGTGACAACTGTACAGGGTGGTGACTGGTATATGAAGAAGTCCTCAAGGCTTTGCAGGGAGTACATGCAAATCACTAGGAACCAGTTAGGATGGGCACAGCTGCAAGGCTTGCTCATCTCAGTAACTGAGCACAAATCCTGTGTCCCCAGATGCTGAAGATCAGACCACATCAGAAACTGCACTTCTTTTTTTTAAGTTTTAAAATTATACATGTCATTTTGGAGGTTATTTGAAACTTTGTACTCTACCTAAGCTCTATTTTAAATAATATATTTCAAAATATATTAGTGGTAATATAAACAAATATCTGACTGTCAGGGAATATGCAACAGAGAAGGGACTATTAAATCTTCAACTAATTCAAATAATTCTTATGGTTTAAAAAATACTATGGCTAGGTAGTAGTGGTGCTGCTTATAAACTAATCATTCAGAAGTTTATATTATCAACTACGGCAGGCTTCTTGTTGGCTAGCTCTTACAACTTAACTAAACCCTTAATCTATGTATCACCATGTGATCCATGGCTTTACATGTGTCCCATTACATGTTGCTCCTTGGATGGTTGTTTGGCATCTCCCCTTACTCTTCTTTCTCCTTTCACTATCTCTCTTGGATTTTCCTGCCTGGCTCCATCCTGCCCTGCCATAGGCCAATGCAGCTTTGTTTACCAACCAATCAGAGCAGTACAGAAAGATATCCTACAGCACTTTGAGGCCAACAACATGTGTTACTTGAACTTCTGACTTCATCTGAAGATGGAGGTACTTTCACACCCGCAAAATTATATGAGTTGCACTCTTTTCTCAGTTTAGGATCCTCCATATTTGGCCACTTTTCTGTCATTTGATGCTGTTCCTAGAATTCCTCAGCATGGACTGACTAGTAATGACAGACTTGAATACTACAACAGAAAACACTGCTACTCAATATATGTCTCTCCTATATATTACAAACCATATTTTCACTACTAAGTCTTGAGCAGTAACTGGAGACATCATACTGATTCAGGGACAGCCTGTCTGCTGGTGTGTCTCAGTCTCCCAACTACATGCTGAAATATAATAGATCAGAAGTTTAAACATTTTACCTAGTTTTAGCTAGGATAGTTCCCATAACTGCTAATATTCTGACTTGCCTAGCAAATGATGGTGACTCTGTGTTCCAGAGTTGCAGACACAGAGGATGGGACTGGGTCCTCTGGATGTCACATCTGTCACCTGGGATTGGATACATAAAAATTTCAAAAATTAAGCAGAGTGAGCAAGGACTTCCCCATTGTACCAGGCAAGACTGATCACAGTGTCACACTTAAATCCCCACTGTAGTCCTTGGAAGCTGAGCAGTAGCCATCATGTGCATGCCATGTCCTGTCTGGGACCAACACTTAACCCATTGTGTGAAGAGCCAATTAATGAGTCCTTGTAGCATTGGATTTAGCTTTAGATGCATGCCAAACATCAGAAGATCATCAGATCTAGGTACAACTACAGAATTGTTTATCTCAGTAACTCAGCACAGGCTTTTGCCCCAAATGTCCCAAGCTAGACCAAGACAATCCATATTTTTCTCCAGAGGAGGCATTTCTTCTATAAAGATCCTATACTACTAAAGACATTTTTGAGATTATTTTCTAAGTTTGCAGGGGAAATAGCACTATTTGACACAATACTTAATTGTTAACAATAAATAGAGAAGAATATTATCTTCAGTGGAAATACAATAGACCACAAGGCTACTAAATTGTTAACTCTACCAAGATTCTGAGTAGGAAAAGCTTTGTGTTCTAAGTGCAATATACTCTTAAGTTTAAAATAGTTTATCTTCCTGAAATAAAGAAGACAGTTCATCTGTACCATTTTAGTGAATTCAAAATACATTTTGAAAGCTTTAGTAATGATTATTCTAGAAGAAGTTGAAGAAATATACTGCTTGAACAGAGGTAATGGTATGCACTATCAAAATGTGTCACTCACAGCTCCACTATCATTTGAAAGTATATTTTTCATAACCAGAGATTAAATGGAACACACTTTACCCTTGTTAGTAAATCTGATCTTGGACTGTTTTGAAGCATTGTGCTACTATTTCCCACAACTGATGAACACAAATCATCAACAAGTACTACCTGGCACAATCACCTTAACCAAAAACACTGCCTCTCATTACATGATCATGCTATTCACTATAAATGTACCATTCTTAGCTTTTATTCAGTGACTGGCAACCAATTTAGACCATGGTAACAGCTTCTCTACATATCTAGAGACAAAGCATCAGTCTCTAACAAGTGAGTACAGGTATCTTTAATAATATATTGGAATCTCATATTTGAAGAAACACTTGATGTGAATTATCTCACATTTATGTCTTTGCTTTGTATGTGCTAGCTTTCTTCATTTTCAAGGGAAGTAGCACCAGTCTGGACTTCCAAATCCTTGTCAAAGACCTAGGAGATTCTGGAGTCTTCCATCTTTTATTTATTGGAGGACAGAAAGTGGCGTTGCAGCCTAATTTTGATCATGCTGATTTTCTAGTGTCCTGGTCTTCAGTCCTATGTGTTAGAAAACCCCCTACCATGAGTCAATTTCTTCAAAATCCCGCTCCCATGAAACTGTTGAGGATAGCACGCACCAGCCTTAAGACTGGATTAAGAGTGTGTGTGGTATACCAGAATTCCTCTTTCCCTGTATTGCTGCTGACATATTCCTATCATAACTGTGCTTCTCTGAGGTCTAGGAATCTTATAACACACTCTGCTTGCTCACATGACAGCCCACAAAATCTGCAATGGTCATCCTTCAGGACACCCTTAGTAGAAGAAGAATGCTTCCACAAGCCAGCTGAAACATTCCAGAGACATTTTGTTACTGATGGTCAATGTCTGGATGAATGTTGCAGGATTTTAAATATCTGATTAAACATGTACTAATGTGATTTGCAAAGTGGCAAAGAAACTTGACTAAAAGCAAAATGATAGTAAAGATTAGAAGGAAGTGGCATTGTAAAGAAAGACAGAGAGCAGTAATATAAAACAAGGGATCCTGAAGGGACAAGTTATGATTTCAAGTTTTCTTTTATGGGACTCAAGAAAACAAGGAGCTGGGTAGTTGAAGGCTGTTTCTTGTGTGGTTTACTGTTTTTTTTTATTTTATGAAAAATAATCTACTCCTACATTGTTGTATTGTGGAAGACCTTATAGGTAATACAATCTATTTTTATGGGGGTTTTTTTATTAATTTTTACACCCTAAGCACAGTTTCCCCTCCCTCCTTTCCCCCAAGCCCCCTCATATCTTCTGCCACCCCCTTCCATGCCTCCTTCATTTATATTCAGAAAAAGGCATACCTCCCATGGATGTTGACAAAACATGGCATCTTGAGCTGTAGTAAAACTAAACACCTCACCTTGCATCAAGGCTGAGAAAGGTAACCCAGTATGAGGAATGGGGTCTCAAAAGCCAGCAAGAGTCAGAAACAGCCTCTGCTCACACTGTTAAGAGTTCCACAAAAAGACACAACTACACAGCTGTCACAAATATGCAGAGAGTCTAGATCAGTCCCATGCAGGCTGGTATTTGATTCAGCCTCTATGAGCTCCTATGAGCACAAGCTAATTGATTCTGTGGGGTTTCTTGTGATGTCCTTGACCCCTCTGGATATTACAATATTTCCTTTCTCTCTTCAGCAGGATTCCCCAAGCTTGCCCTAATGTGTGATAGTGGATCTCTGCATCTGTTTCCACTACTTGCTGGATGAAGCCTCTTTGGTGACTATTGGGCTAGGCACCAATCTATGAGTACACCAGAATATCCTTAAGCATCATTACATTGACATTTTTTCTCCATTTGTGTTTGATTCTATCCTAGGTCTCTGGCCATTTAGCTGGTGGGTCCTGGTGCACAAGGCAGTGTCAGGGGTGGGCTCACTCTTGTGGCTTGGGTCTCAGGCTGAACCAGTCATTGATTGGCCACTCCCAAAATCTCTGTCTGTGTCACCCTTACTCCAGCACATCCAACTGGCAGTTCAAACTGTAAGACAAAAGTTACGTGGATTGGTGTCCCAATCTGTCTGCTGGTAGTCTTGCCTGGTCACAGGAGGTGGCCAATTCAGGCTAAGTATCCCCTTTTGCTAGCAGTCTTAGTCTGGATCATTTTGTAGATTCCTGAGAGTTTCCTTGGCACCATGTTTCTACCTGACCCTGAAATAACCCCCTTTCCTGTTGTCTATTTTAATACTCTCCCCGCACCCCACACCCACCTTATCCATCATGTTCCCATCCCCACCTACCACCAGTCCACCCAAGAGATCTCTTCCCCTTCCCAGGAAGATCCATGAATCCCTGCCATGGACTCTCCTTGTTACAAAGCCACTGTGGGCTTGTGGATTTTTACCACAGTTATCATTTACTTTTACAGCTAATATTCATTATAAGTGAGTACATACAATGTTTGTCTTTCTGCATCTGGATTACCTCACTCAGGATGATTTTTCTCTTAGTTCCATCCATTTGCCTGCAATTTTCATGAAGTCATGGTTTTTAACAGCTGAGTAATACTTCATTATGCAAATGTACCATATTTTCTTTATCCATTCTTCAGTACAGGGACATCTAGGTTTTTTCAGTTTTAGGCTATTATGAATAAAACTGCTATAGACATAGTCTTTGTGGCATGAGTATCCTTTGGGTACATGCCCAAGAGTAGTTCAGCTGGGTCTTAAAGTAGGTCGATTCCAATTTTCTGAAAATCATCACATTGATTACAAAGTGGCTGTACAACTTTGCATTTCCACCAGCAATGGAAGAGTGTTCCCCTTGCTCCACATCCTCTCCAGCACAAGCTGTCACATGTATTTTTTCTTAGCCATTATGACAGGAGTCATGTGCAATCTCAGAATTACTTTGATTTGCATTTCCCTGATGGCCAAGGATATGGAGAATCTCCTTAAATCTTTCTCCAGTATTTAAGATTCTTCTGTTGAGGATTCTATGTTTAGGTTTGTACTCCATTTTTTTTTAATTTTTTGGTGTTTGCACCTCTTTATTTATTTATTTATTTATTTTATTTTACAATACAATTCAGGTCTACATATCAGCCATGGATTCCCTTGTTCTCCCCTCTCCCACGTCCCTCCTCTTCCCCCCAGCCCACCCCCCATTCCCACCTCCTCCAGGGTAAAGCCTTCCCCCAAGGACTGAGATCAACCTGGTAGACTCAGTCCAGTCAGGTCCAATCCCCTCCTCCCAGGTCAAGCCAAGTGACCTTGCATAAGCCCCAGGTTTTAAACAGCCAATTCATGCAAGGTGCACAGGACCCTGTCCCACTGCCTGGATGCCTTCCAAACAGATCAAGCCAATCAACTGTCTCACCCATTCAGAGGACCTGATCCAGTTGGGGACCCCTCAATCATTGGTTCATAGTTCATGTGTTTCCATTCATTTGGCTATTAGTCCCTGTGCTTTATCCAACCTTGGTCTTAACAATTCTCACTCATATAAACCCTCCTCTTTCTAGCTAATTGGACTCCCAGAGCTCCACCCAGGGCCTAGCCCGCGGATCTCTGCATCCAGATCCCTTAGTCATTGGATGGGGTTTCTAGCATGACATTTAGGGTGTTTGGCCATCCCATCACCAGAGTAGGTCAGCTCGGGCTGTCTCTCGACCACTGCCAGCAATCTATTGTGGGGGTATCATTACGGATTTCTGTGGGTCTCTCTAGCACTTTGCTTCTTCCTATTCTCATGTGGTCTTCATTTACCATGGTCTCCTATTCCTTGTTCTCCCTCTCTGTTCTTGATCCAGCTGGGATCTCCCGCTCCCCCAAGCTCTCTTTTCCTCACCCCTCGCCCTTCATTTCCCCCTCTCATGTCCAGGCTGTTCATGTAGATCTCATTCCATTTCTCTGTCATTGGGCAATCCCCATGTATTTCTTGGGATCCTGTTTTCCAGGTAGCCTCCCTGGTGATGTGAGTAGCAGTCCAGTCATCCTTGTTCCACATGTAGTATCCTCCTATGAGTCAGTACATACCATGTTTGTCCTTCTGAGTCTGGGTTACCTCACTCAGGATGATTTTTTTCTAGATCCATCCATTTGCCTGCAAACCTCATGATGTCATTGTTTTTCTCTGCTGAGTAGTATTCCATTGTGTATATGTACCACATTTTGTTTATCCATTCTTCAGTTGAAGGGCATCTAGGTTGTTTCCATGTTCTGGCTATTACAAACAATGCTGATATGAACATAGCTGAACAAGTGCTCTTGTGGTATGATTGAGCATTCCTTGGGTATATGCCCAAGAGTGGTATAGCTGGATCTTGGGGGAGATGGATTCCCAATTTTCTAAGAAAGCACCATATTGGCCCCGGACTTCCCTTCTGAAGCACAGGAGAGAGAAAGAGAGAGAGAGAGAGAGAGAGAGAGAGAGAGAGAGAGAGAGAGGAGAGCACCCATCCTCCCTGGACATCCCTTCTGAACAAGAGCTCCCATCCTGCCCCGGACTTCCAATTTGGACAAGAGAGCTCCCATCTGGACAAGAGAGAGAGACTTCCTGAATCTGTCAGCTCTGTCTGAACCAAGTGTGTGGATAAGGCCAAGAACGAACCACAAGGAGATGGGCAGACGTCAAGGCAGAAACACATACAACAAAATGAATAGCAATACACCATCACCAGGCCCTAGCCCTCCTCCAACACCTAGACCTGAACATCAGAAATTGGAAGAAGCAGAAGAAAATAGCCTTATGAATGTCATCATGAAGAAGCTAGAGGCTCGTGTAGAGGAAAAGACCAAAAAATGTGAAGAACGCTGTAAACAACTAGAGGAAAGGGCAAACAAATTAGAAGAAATCAAAAAAGTCCTGGAAGAGAACAATAAAATACTGAAAGAAAATCAAGAAAAATCAATGAAACAAATGAAGGAAACAGTCCACAACCTGAAAAGGGAAATAGAAAAAATGAAGAAGACACAAACAGAGGGAATGCTGGAAATAGAAAATCTGAGAAAACGATTGGGAACTTCAGATGCAAGTATAATCAACAGAATGCAAGAGATGGAAGAGAGAATCTCTAGCGTTGAAGATACAATAGAAGAAATAGATTCATCAGTCAAAGAAAACACTAAAGTCAACAAAGTCATGAACCAAAATGTCCAAGAAATTTGGGACACCATGAAAAAACCAAACCTACGAATAATAGGGGTAGAAGAAGGAGAAGAATACCAACTCAAGGGCACAGAAAATATATTCAACAAGATCATAGAAGAAAACTTTCCCAACTTAAAGAAGGAAATGCCTATGAAGATACAGGAAGCCTATAGAACACCAAACAGACTAGACCCCCAAAAAAAGTCCCCTCGCCACATAATAATTAAACAATTAAACGTACAGAATAAAGAAAGAATATTAAGAGCAGCAAAGGAAAAAGGCCAAGTGACATATAAAGGCAAACCTATCAGAATAACACCCGATTTCTCAATGGAGACTTTGAAAGCCAGAAGGTCCTGGACAGATGTAATGCAGACACTAAGAGACCATGGATGTCAGCCTAGACTAATATACCCAGCAAAACTTTCAATCATCATAGATGGAGTGAACAAGACATTCCATGACAAAGCCAGATTTAAACAATATTTATCCACAAATCCAGCCCTACAGAAAGCACTAGAAGGAAAATTCCAACCTAAGGAAGTCAGATACACCCTCGAAAACACAGGCAATAGATAAAGCCACAGCAGTAAACCCCAATGAAGAAAAGTACACACACATCACCACCAAAAAATAACAGGAATGAACAATCACTGGACATTAATATCCCTCAATATCAATGGACTTAATTCACCTATAAAAAGACATAGGCTTACAGAATGGATACGAAAGCAGGACCCATCTTTCTGCTGCATACAAGAAACACATCTCAAATTCAAAGATAGACACTACCTAAAAATAAAAGGCTGGGAAAAGACTTTCCAATCAAACGGTCTTAAGAAACAAGCGGGTGTAGCCATCCTGATATCCAGCAAAATAGACTTCAAACTAAAATCAATCAAAAGAGATCAAGAAGGGCATTACATACTCATCACAGGAAAGATCCACCAAGATGAACTCTCAATTCTGAACATTTATGCCCCAAACACAAGGGCACCCACATATGTAAAAGAAACATTATTAAAGCTTAAATCACATATAAAACCCCACACATTAATAGTGGGAGACCTCAACACCCCACTTTCACCACTGGACAGATCCCCCAAATCGAAACTTAACAGAGAAATAAAGGACTTAATTGATGTCATGACTCAAATGGACTTAATCGACATCTACAGAACATTCTATCCTGACAAAAAAGAATATACCTTCTTCTCAGCACCTCATGGAACCTTCTCTAAAATCGACCACATACTTGGTCACAAAACAAATCTAAACAGATACAAAACAATTGGAATAACCTCCTGTGTTCTATCAGACCACCATGGTCTAAAGTTGCATTTCAACAACAACAAAAACTACAGAAAACCTACAATCTCATGGAAACTGAACAATACCCACCTGAATCACCAATGGGTTAAGGAAGAAATAAAGAAAGAAATTAAAGACTTCCTAGAGAGCAACGAACATGAAGACACCACATATCCAAACCTATGGGACACTATGAAAGCAGTACTAAGAGGGAAATTCATAGCACTAAAGGCCCACATAAATAAGCTGGAGAAATCTCACACTAGTGACTTAAAAGCACACCTGAAAGTTCTAGAACAGGAAGAAGCAAAGTCTCCCAGGAAAAATAGATGCCAGGAAATTATCAAAGTGAGAGCTGAAATCAATAAAATAGAAACAAAGAGAACAATACAAAAAATTAATGAAACAAAGAGTTGGTTCTTTGAGAAAATCAACAAGATAGACAAGCCCTTATCCAAACTAACCAAAAGACAGAGAGAGAGCATCCAAATCAACAAAATCAGAAATGAAAAGGGGGACATAACAACAGACATTGAGGAAATCCAGAGAATCATCAGGTCATACTTCAAAAACCTCTATTCCACAAAACTGGAAA
Source organism: Peromyscus eremicus (assembly GCF_949786415.1). Lineage (NCBI taxonomy): Eukaryota > Metazoa > Chordata > Mammalia > Rodentia > Cricetidae > Peromyscus > Peromyscus eremicus. The sequence continues at coordinate 80,929,816 of NC_081418.1, read as the reverse complement.
ACCTAAAAGAAATGGATAATTTTCTGGATAGTTACCACATACCTAAATTAAATCAAGACCAGATAAACTATTTAAATAGTCCAATAACCCCTAACGAAATAGAAACAGTCATTAAAAGTCTCCCAACCAAAAAAAGCCCAGGACCAGATGGTTTCAGTGCAGAATTCTACCAGATCTTCAAAGAAGAGTTAATACCAATACTCTCTAAATTGTTCCATACAATAGAAACAGAAGGAACATTACCAAACTCCTTCTATGAGGCTACAATTACCCTGATTCCCAAACCAAACAAGGATACAACAAAGAAAGAGAACTACAGACCGATCTCCCTCATGAACATTGATGCAAAAATACTCAATAAAATACTGGCAAACAGACTCCAAGAACACATCAAAACAATTATCCACCATGATCAAGTAGGATTCATTCCAGGGATGCAAGGATGGTTCAACATACGAAAGTCTGTCAATGTGATACACCATATAAACAAACTCAAAGAAAAAAACCACATGATCATTTCACTAGATGCTGAAAAGGCATTTGACAAAATCCAACACCCCTTCATGATAAAGGTCTTGGAGCGATCAGGAATACAGGGAACATACCTAAACATAATAAAGGCAATTTACAGCAAGCCAACAGCCAACATCAAATTAAATGGGGAGAAACTCAAAGCAATTTCACTAAAATCAGGAACGAGGCAAGGCTGTCCGCTCTCCCCATACTTATTCAATATAGTACTTGAAGTTCTAGCCAGAGCAATAAGACAACATAAGGAGATTAAGGGGATACAAATCGGAAAGGAAGAAGTCAAGCTTTCCCTATTTGCAGATGACATGATAGTATACTTGAGCAACCCCAAAGATTCCACCAAGGAACTGATACAACTTATAAACACCTTCAGCAACATAGCAGGATACAAGATCAACTCAAAAAAATCAGTAGCCTTCCTATATACAATGGACAAAAAAGCGGAGAAGGAAATCAGAGCTACATCACCCTTTACTATAGCCACAAATGACATAAAATACCTTGGGGTAACACTAACCAAGCAAGTGAAGGACTTATATGACAAGAACTTTAAGTCCCTGAAAAAAGAAATTGAAGAAGATGTCAGAAAATGGAAAGATCTCCCATGCTCATGGATAGGCAGAACTAACATAGTAAAAATGGCAATCTTACCAAAAGCAATCTACAGATTCAATGCAATCCCCATCAAAATACCAACACAATTCTTCTCAGACCTGGAAAGAATAATACTCAACTTCATATGGAAAAACAAAAAACCCAGGATAGCCAAAAGAATCCTGTACAATAAAACAACCTCTGGAGGCATCACGATCCCTGACTTCAAGCTGTACTATAGAGCTACAGTAATAAAAACAGCTTGGTACTGGCATAAAAACCCACATGTGGACCAATGGAATCGAATTGAAGACCCTGACATTAATCCGCACACCTATGAACAAATAATTTTTGACAAAGAAGCCAAAAGTGCACAATGGAAAAAAGAAAGCATCTTCAACAAATGGTGCTGGCAAAACTGGATATCAACATGTAGAAGGCTGCAAATAGATCCATATCTATCACCGTGCACAAAACTTAAGTCCAAGTGGATCAAGGACCTCAACATAAATCCAGCTACTCTGAACCTGCTAGAAGAGAAAGTTGGAAGTAGTCTTGAACGCATTGGCATAGGAGACCACTTTCTAAATAGAACACCAGTAGCACAGACACTGAGAGAAACAATCAATCAATGGGACCTCTTGAAACTGAGAAGCTTTTGTAGGGCAAAGGATACGGTCAACAAAGCAAAGCGACAGCCTACAGAATGGGAAAAGATATTCACCAATCCCACATCTGACAGAGGACTGATATCCAGAATATATAAGGAACTCAAGAAATTAGACACCAAAATGCCCAACAGTCCAATTAAGAAATGGGCTATAGAACTAAACAGAGAATTCTCACCAGAGGAAACTCAAATGGCTGAAAGACATTTAAGGAATTGCTCAACATCCCTAATCATCAGGGAAATGCAAATCAAAACAACTCTGAGATACCACCTTACGCCTGTCAGAATGGCTAAGATCAAAAACACTGAAGACACCTTATGCTGGAAAGGATGTGGAGCTAGGGGAACTCTCCTCCACTGCTGGTGGGAATGCAAGCTTGTACAACCACTTTGGAAATCAATATGGCGTTTTCTTAGAAAATTGGGAATCCATCTCCCCCAAGATCCAGCTATACCACTCTTGGGCATATACCCAAGGAATGCCCAACCACACCACAAGAGCACTTGTTCAGCTATGTTCATATCAGCATTGTTTGTAATAGCCAGAACATGGAAACAACCTAGATGCCCTTCAACTGAAGAATGGATAAACAAAATGTGGTACATATACACAATGGAATACTACTCAGCAGAGAAAAACAATGACATCATGAGGTTTGCAGACAAATGGATGGACCTAGAAAAAATCATCCTGAGTGAGGTATCCCAGACTCAGAAAGACAAACATGGTATGTACTCACTCATAACAGGATACTAGATGTGGAACAAGGATGACTGGACTGCTACTCACATCACCAGGCAGGCTACCTGGAAAACAGGACCCCAAGAAAGACACAGGGATCGCCCAATGACAGAGAAATGGAATGAGATCTACATGAACAGCCTGGACATGAGTGGGGGTAGTGAAGGGCGAGGGTCGAGGGAAAGAGAGCTTGGGTGAGTGGGAGATCCCAGCTGGATCAACAACAGAGAGGGAGAACAAGGAATAGGAGACCATGGTAAATGAAGACCATATGAGAATAGGAAGAAACAAAGTGCTAGAGAGGCCCACAGAAATCCACAAAGATACCCCCACAACAGACTGCTGGCAATGGTCGAGAGACAGTCCGAACTGACCTACTCTGGTGATGGGATGGCCAAACACCCTAATTGTCGTGCTAAAAACCTCATCCAACTACTGAGGGATCTGGATGCAGAGATCCATGACTAGGCCCCAGGTGGATCTCTGGGAGTCCAATTAGCGAGAATGAGGAGGGTTTATATGAGCGAGAATTGTTGAGACCATGGTCGGATTAAGCACAGAGACAAATAGCCGAACGAACGGAAACACATGAAATATGAACCAATGGCTGAGGGGTCACCAACTGGATCAGGCCCTCTGAGTGGGTGAGACAGTTGATTGGCCTGATCTATTTGGGAGGCATCCAGGCAGTGGCACCGGGTCCTGTGCTCATTGCATGAGTCGGCTGGTTGAAACCTGGGGCCTATGCAGGGTCCCTTGGCTCAGCCTGGGAGGAGGGGACTGGACCTACCTGGACTGAGTCCACCAGGTTGATCTCAGTCTGTGGGGAAGGCTTTGCCCTGGAGGAGATTGGAATGGGGGCGGGCTGGGGGAGGAAGGTGAGGGAGGCGGGAGGGGGGAGAACAAGGGAATCTGTGGCTGATATGTAGAACTGAATTGTATTGCAAAATAAAAATTAAAAAAAAAAGAGATATGAAAGAGAAATAAGATATAAAATTATATTAAGTGAAACAATAGTGTGGAAATTTTAGACCTGTTCGATCATTTTGTCAGGAGTAAGATTTATTGTCAAATATAAAACTATCAACAGAAATTTACTAACAGGGGAATAAATTGCCACTAATAATCAAAAAAAAAAAAAAAAAGAAAGCACCATATTGATTTCCAAAGTGGTTGTACAAGCTTGCATTCTCACCAGCAGTGGAGGAGAGTTCCCCTAGGTCCACATCATCTCCAGCATAAGGTGTCTTCAGTGTTTTTGATCTTAGCCATTCTGACAGGCATAAGGTGGTATCTCAGAGTTGTTTTGATTTGGATTTTCCTGATAATTAGGGATGTTGAGCAATTCCTTAAAAGTCTTTCAGCCATTTGAATTTTCTCTGTTGAGAATTCTCTGTTTAGTTCTATAGCCCATTTCTCAATTGGACTGTTGGGCATTTTGATGTCTAATTTCTTGAGTTCCTTATATATTCTGGATATCAGTCCTCTGTCAGATGTGGGGTTGGTGAAGACATTTTCCCATTCTGTAGGCTGTTGCTTTGCCTTGTTGACCGTATCCTTTCCTCTACAAAAGCTTCTCAGTTTCAAGAGGTCCCATTGATTGATTGTTTCTCTCAGTGTCTGTGCTACTGGTGTTATATTTAGGAAGTGATCTCCTATGCCAATGCATTCAAGACTACTTCCTACTTTCTGTTCTAGCAGGTTCAAAGTAGCTGGATTTATGTTGAGGTCCTTGATCCACCTGGACTTAAGTTTTGTGCACGGTGATAGATATGGATCTATTTGTAGACTTCTACATGTTGATAACCAGTTATGCCAGCACCATTTGTTGAAGATGCTTTTTTTTCCATTGTACACTTTTGGCTTCTTTGTCAAAAATTATATGTTCATAGGTGTGCGGATTAATGTCAGGGTCTTCAATTTGATTCCATTGGTCCACATGTCGGTTTTTATGCCAGTACCAAGCTGTTTTTAGTACTGTAGCTCTATAGTAGAGCTTGAAGTTAGGGATCATGATGCCTCCAGAGGTTGTTTTATTGTACAGGATCCTTTTGGTTATCCTGGGTTTTTTGTTTTTCCATATGAAGTTGAGTATTATTCTTTCCAGGTCTGTGAAGAATTGTGTTGGTATTTTGATAGGGATTGCAGTGAATCTGTAGATTGCTTTTGGTAAAATTGCCATTTTCACTATGTTAGTCCTGCCTATCCATGAGCATGGGAGATCTTTCCATTTTCTGATATCTTCTTCAATTTCTTTTCTCAGTGACTTAAAGTTCTTGTCATATAGGTCCTTCACTTGCTTGGTTAGTGTTACCCCAAGGTATTTTATGTCATTTGTAGCTATTGTAAAGGGTGATATATCTCTGATTTCCTTCTCAGCCTCTTTGTCAATTGTATATAGGAGGGCTACTGATTTTTTTTGAGTTGATCTTGTATCCTGCTATGTTGCTGAAGGTGTTTATAAGTTATATCAGTTCCTTGGTTGAATCCTTGGGGTCACTCAAGTATACTATTATGTCATCTGCAAATAGGGAAAGATTGACTTCTTCCTTTCCAATTTGTATCCCCTTAATCTCCTTATGTTGTCTTATTGCTCTGGCTAGAACTTCAAGTACTATATTGAATAAGTATGGGGAGAGCGGACAGCCTTGCCTCATTCCTGGTTTTAGTGGAATTGCTTTGAGTTTCTCTCCATTTAATTTGATGTTGGCTGTTGTCTTGCTGTAAATTGCCTTTATTATGTTTAGGTATGTTCCCTGTATTCCTGATCGCTCCAAGACCTTTATCATGAAGGGGTGTTGGATTTTGTCAAATGCCTTTTCTGCATCTAGTGAGATGATCATGTGGGTTTTTTTTCTTTGAGTTTGTTTATATGGTGTATTATGTTGACGGACTTTCATATGTTGAACCACCCTTACATCCCTGGGATGAAGCCTACTTGATCATAGTGGATAATTGTTTTGATGTGTTCTTGGAGTCTGTTTGCCAGTATTTTATTGAGTATTTTGCATCAATGTTCATGAGAGAGATCGGTCTGTAGTTCTCTTTCTTTGTTGTATCCTTGTTTGGTTTAGGAATCAAGGTAATTGTAGCCTCATAGAAGGAATTTGGTAATGTTCCTTCTGTTTCTATTGTGTGGAACAATTTAGAGAGTATTGGTGTTAACTCTTCTTTGAAGATCTGGTAGAATTCTGTGCTGAAACCTTCTGGTCCTGGGTTTTTTTTGCTTGGGAGACTTTTAATGACTGTTTCTATTTCCTTAGGGGTTATTGGACTATTTAAATAGTTTATCTGGTCTTTATTTAACTTAGGTATGTGGTACCTATCCAGAAAATTATCCATTTCTTTTAGATTTTCTAGTTTTGTGGAGTAGAGGTTTTTGAAGTATGACCTGATGATTCTCTGGATTTCCTCAATGTCTGTTGTTATGTCCCCCTTTTCATTTCTGATTTTGTTGATTTGGATGCTCTCTCTCTCTCTGTCTTTTGGTTAGTTTGGATAAGGGCTTGTCTATCTTGTTGGTTTTCTCAAAGAACCAACTCTTTGTTTCATTAATTTTTTGTATTGTTCTCTTTGTTTCTATTTTATTGATTTCACCTCTCACTTTGATAATTTCCTGGCGTCTATTCTTCCTGGGAGACTTTGCTTCTTCTTGTTCTAGAGCTTTCAGGTGTGCTGTTAAGTCACCAGTGTGAGATTTCTCCAAGTTATTTATGTGGGCATTTAGTGCTATGAATTTCCCTCTTAGCACTGCTTTCATAGTGTCCCATAAGTTTGGGCATGTGGTGTCTTCATTTTTGTTGATCTCTAGGAAGTCTTTAATTTCTTTCTTTATTTCTTCCTTAACCCAGTGATGATTCAGTTGAGCTTTATTCAGTTTCCATGAGATTGTAGGTTTTCTGTAGTTATTGTTGTTGTTGAAATCTAACTTTAAACCATGGTGGTCTGATAGAACACAGGAGGTTATTCCAATTGTTTTCAATCTGTTGAGATTTGCTTTGTGGCCAAGTATGTGGTCGATTTTAGAAAAGGTTCCATGGGGTGCTGAGAAGAAGGTATATTCTTTTTGTTAGGATGGAATGTTCTGTAGATATTGATTAAGTCCATTTGAGTCATGACATCAGTTAAGTCCTTTATTTCTCTTTTAAGTTTTGATTTGGGAAATCTGTCCAGTGGTGAAAGTGGGATGTTGAGGTCTCCCACTATTAATGTGTGGGTTTTTATGTGTGGTTTAAGCTTTAGTAATGTTTCTTTTACATATGTGGGTGCCCTTGTGTTTGGGGCATAAATGTTCAGAATTGAAACTTCATCTTGGTGGATCTTTCCTGTGATGAGTATGTTTTGATCTGTTTTGATTGATTTTAGTTTGAAGTCTATTTTGCTGGATATCAGGATGGCTACACCCGCTTGTTTCTTAAGACCGTTTGATTGGAAAGTCTTTTCTCAGCCTTTTATTCTTAGGTAGTGTCTATCTTTGAATTTGAGGTGTGTTTCTTGTATGCAGCAGAAAGATGGGTCCTGCTTTTGTATCCATTCTGTAAGCCTATGTCTTTTTATAGGTGAATTAAGTCCATTGATATTAAGGGATATTAATGACCAGTGATTGTTCATTCCTCTTATTTTTTGGTGGTAGTGTGTGTATACTTCTCTTCTTTGGGGTTTACTGCTCTGGCTTTATCTATTGCCTGTGTTTTCAAGAGTGTATCTGACTTCCTTAGGTTGAAATTTTCCTTCTAGTGCTTTCTGTAGGGCTGGGTTTGTGGATAAGTATTATTTAAATCTGGCTTTGTCTTGGAATATCTTGTTCACTCCATCTATGATGATTGAAAGTTTTGCTGGGCATATTAGTCTAGGCTGGCATCCATGGTCTTTTAGTGTCTGCATTACATCTGTCCAGGACCTTCTGGCTTTCAAAGTCTCCATTGAGAAATCGGGTGTTATTCTGATGGGTTTGCCTTTATAAGCCACTTGGCCTTTTTCCTTTGCTGCTCTTAATATTCTTTCTTTGTTCTGTACATTTAGTTGTTTAATTATTATGTGGCAAGGGGACTTTTTGGGGGTCTAGTCTGTTTGGTGTTCTATAGGCTTCTTGTATCTTCATAGGCATTTCCTTCTTTAATTTGGGATAGTTTTCTTCAATGATCTTGTTGAATATATTTTCTGTGCCTTTCAGTTGGTATTCTTCTCCTTCTTCTATCCCTATTATTTGTAGGTTTGGTCTTTTCATGGTGTCCCAAATTTCTTGGACATTTTGGTTCATGACTTTGTTGGCTTTAGTGTTTTCTTTGACTGATGAATCTATTTCTTCTACTGTATCTTCAACGTCAGAGATCCTCTCTTCCATCTCTTGCATTCTGTTGGTTATACTTGTATCTGAAGTTCCCGTTCATTTACTCAGATTTTCTATTTCCATCATTCCCTCTGTTTGTGTCTTCTTCATTTTTTCTATTTCCCTTTTCAGGTCTTGGACTGTTTCCTTCATTTGTTTCATTGCTTTTTCATGATTTTCTTTCAGTGCTTTATTGTTTTCTTCCAAGAATTTATTGTTTTCTTCTACTTTATTTGTCCTTTCCTCTAGTTTTTTATAGCATTATTCCCATTTTTTGTTCGTCTTTTTCTCTATATAAGCCTCTACCTTCTTCATGATGTTATTCATAAGGCTGTTTTCTTCTGCTTCTTCCAATTTTTGATGTTCAAGTCTTGATGTTGGAGGAGGGCTAGGTTCTGGTGATGCTGTATTGCTCTTCATTTTGTTGTATGTACTTCTGCCTTGATGTCTGCCCATCTCCTTGTGGTTTGTTCTTGGTCTTATCAGTGCACTTGGTCCAGACAGAGCTGACAGATTCAGGAAGTCTCTCTCTCTTGTCCAGATGGGAGCTCTCTTGTCCAAATGGGAACTCCGGGGCAGGATGGGAATCTTGTCCAGACAGGAAGTCCGGAGCAGGATGGGAGCTGGGGACCAGTCTCTACATCTCAGGAAGTGGCTGGGGTCTTGGGCAGATGGGCATGGGATCAGGGCGTGGAGATTGCAGGGTCTGCCAGGGGTCTTGGAGAAGGGGAGCCTTCCCGGTAGGGCTAAAAGGGAACCTTCCCAGTGGCCAGAACCTGGGGCCACATTGGGCAGATCTTCCCCAGAGTGGCTGGTGCCCATGGATGGGATCTAGGCTGAGCCCAGACACTCACCTCTTGTTCAGAAGGGAAGTCTGGGGACAGGATGGGAGCTGGGGGCTGGTCTCTTGTACTCCATTTTTTAGTTGGATTATTTAGTTTAATGGTGTCTAATGTCTTGAGTTCTTTATATAGTTTAGAAATCAGTCCTCTGTTGGATTGGGAATGGTGAAAATTTTTACCCATTCTGTATGTGACCATTTTGTCCTATTAATGGTGTCCTTCACCTTACAGGGGCCTTTGATTTTCTTGAGGTCCCATTTATTAATTGTCAGTTTTTATATATGTACTATTGGTGTTTTCTTTCAGGAAGTTATTTGCTGTACCAATTTCTTGAAGGCCAATTCCCACTTTTTCTTCTATCAGGTTCAGTATATCTGGATTTATGTTGAGGTCTTTGATCCACTTGGACTTGAGTTTTGTGCAGGGTGACAGAAATGGATCTATTCGCATTCTTCTACATGCCAACATTCAGTTAGACTAGCGCCATTTGTTGAAGAGGCTTTCTCTGTTCCACTGTATAATTTTGGCTTCATTGTTGAAGATCAGGTGTCCATGGGTGTGTGGAATTATGTCTGGGTCTTTGATTCCATTCCATTCCTCCACCTGCCTTTTTGGATAACAATACCATGTGAATTTTATTGCTATAGCTCTGTAGTAGAGCTTGAAATCAGGGATGGTGATACCTCCAGAAGTAGTTTTATTGTACAGGATTGTTTTAGCTATTCTGGGCTTTTTGTTTTTCCATGAGGTTGAGTATTTTTCTTTCAATGTCGGTAAAGAATTGTTTGGGGATTTTAATGGATATTTCATTGAATCTGTAGATTGCTTTTGGCAAGATGGCCATTATTACTATGTTAATTCTACCAATTCATGAGCTTCAGAGATCTTTCCATCATCATCTCCAATTTCTTTCTTCAAAGATTTGAAAGTTCTTGTCATACAAGTCTTTCACTTGGAAGGTTAGAGTTACCCCAAGACATTTTATATTATTTGAGGCTATTGTCAAGGGTGTTGACTCTCTGATTCTTTGTCATCCCATTTATCATTTGTATATAGGAGGGTTACTAGATTCTGGGTTTTTTTGTTTGTTTTTATTTTTATTTTTATTTTATTTAATCTTGTATCTGGCCACTTGACAAATGCTGTTTATCAGTTGTAATTGTTCACTCATAGAATTTTTGGGGTCTCTCATGTTCACACTAATCCTCAACAGGATATGTATATCCCCTCTTCAGGCTCAAGGGACATTTCCAACAGGATGTAGGAAGAATGAACAAAAGGATAGCAAGGAATTCTGAAACAGTGGGTTCTGGGTATGATCATTGTACTTGTGAACTCACTGCTGTGGTTACCTGTACAAGATTGAATCCATCAACATTTTATCATGAATGGAGGAGAGCCTGATGAGTTCCTACTCTTTAATAACAGGCTATTAGCAGTTAATGGCTTTTGGAAAAGGCTGTGCCATTCTCTTTAGTATTGTCCCCATTATAGCTGTTAGGCATTAACAATCTTCTATGTTCCAGTACATAAGACCCAACTCACATTTATGCAAGCAAAGAAAATTAACTCACTGACTTAAAAAAAATCATTACAGATGGAGGAGGTTGTTGAGAATAGAGTTTCAGTGTTAGAGGGAAGAAGATAATTGGGAGTAAAAATAAAAATATAAAATAATCACTATTTATGTTTTTAAACTTCTGAAGTATATAATGCAGTAAAATAAACAAAATTTAAAATAAACAACACAGGCAATATATGGGACACCACTAAAAGGATAGAAAATTATATTGTGAATTTTATGGAAAGAGGAGAGAAAGGTGAACATACAGAAAACATAGTTAATGAAGTCCTCTCTGAACATGCAGGTCCTGGAAGCTCAAAGACTCTCAGATAAATTCAATACAAAACACCTGTCTGAAATATTAAATCTCAGAGAAAGAGAGAAGGGGGACTTAAGTTACATTGAAGGGAATCCTACTAGACTGATACTAATTTCTTAAGAATATAACATATAGGAGATAATTGGGTAATATAGCCAAAGTTCTAGCAAGAAACAACAGCAAAAGTTTTGAGAGTTGATAGTACACATAGCTTCCAGACCCAGAGATGGCAGTAAACATACCACTGCCATGTTGGGAAGCTGAGTTGGGTGAAGCCAGCAGCCAAGGTTTCTGCTTCAGTACTAGCTGCTGCAGTTTAAATCAATAGATTCACAATAAGACAAATTCAGATGGGATAAACCTCTAAATTGTTTACAATGTGTGTAAAAATATATGTAGGCTTAGTGTAGCTAGAGTTTTCCTGCCTGGCCCACAGTCAGGACAAATCTCTCTCACCTGCCAGTCCCATAGCCTCTCAGACCCAACCAAGTAAACACAGAGACTTATATTGGTTACAAACTGTATGGCCGTGGCAGGCTTCTTGTTAACTGTTCTTAGAGCTTAAATTAACCCATTTCTATAAATCTGTACCTTGCCACATGGCTCGTGGCTTACCGGCATCTTCACATGCTGTTTGTCCTGGTGGTAACTGGCAGTGTCTCTCTGACTCAGCCTTCCACTTCCCAGCTTTATTCTCCTCCTTGTCCCACCTATACTTCCTGCCTAGCCAATGGCCAATCAGTGTTTTATTTATTGACTAATCAGCAACACATTTGCCATACAGAACATCCCACAGCACTTCCCCTTTTCTTTTTTTTTTTCAAAAAGGAAGGTTTTAACTTTAACAAAGTAAAATTACATATAATTTGGGAATTTGGGCATAGCTTCTCTTACTACTTCCTGCTGGAGGGGGGTGCTGCATCTTATGAGGACACAAAGAAAATTTTAGGATTATGGAATAGTCCGTGAGGGTGTATCATCTGAGCCAGTTGCCTTCAAACCATTCTGGATGTTGGATCATCTGGGCTATGGTGTCATCGGAGACCTTTCAGGTGGTCTTGGCTGGTCAAACCTGATGTATCTTAATCTGGAACAAATCCATAGCCTCTGGCTTTCTGTGGGAACAAAAGCAGAGTCTCCTTTCCAAAGTAACATATCCTTACATCCAAATTTTGAAGTCAAGCTATCTTTAAAGTATACATTTTGCCATAACTCAACAGCTTTTACATTCAAATGTTTTTCTGCAGTTAAAAATCCCAAAGACAACACAATACAGATTCTCTGTGTAATATTCATTTTTACATGGCTTATTTCCTATATTAATTTTACTGTCTCTTTAAAGACTTTATTTTTTAAAACTATGTATTTGTTTCTATGACTGTATATATCACCTTTTTTGTCTCTTTCAAGCCTACGTATATTTTACACACATTGTAAACTATTACATCTGAATCTGTCTTATTATGAATCTATTTCTTTAAACTGCAGCAGCTGTGGCTGCTGGTTCTGCCCACCTCAGCTTCCCAACATTGCTGTGGTTTACCGCCAGCTCTGGGAGCTTTTGTGGGTCTCTATGCTTTTATCCAAGCAGCATGTAGCCCAGAAACCTCTTTTTTTGTTTTGTACTAGCAAAGGCTAAATCCACCATGCAGCTTAATGTGCCACTTGCAGAGGCCATATTCCTGCCATACTGCAGGTCGAGCACACACGCTAGGAACCCACCAGTAGCTCAAACTGGCAGCTGCCACTCATTTGAGAGAGACAATTAGGAACTGTTTTTACCTCCGTTTTAGAATCTTTTCTCAGTTTTTAGGTGGAAACTCTTGCCAACACGTTGGACGCCATTTGTAGCTAGAGTTTTCCTGCCTGGCCCACAGTCAGGACAAATCTCTCTCACCTGCCAGTCCCACAGCCTCTCAGACCCGACCAAGTAAACACAGAGACTTATATTGGTTACAAACTGTATGGCCGTGGCAGGCTTCTTGCTAACTGTTCTTACAGCTTAAATTAATCCATGTCCATTAATCTATACCTTGCCACATGGCTCGTGGCTTACTGGCATCTTCACATGCTGTTTGTCCTGGTGGTGGCTGGCAGTGTCTCTCTGACTCAGCCTTCCACTTCCCAGCTTTATTCTCCTCCTTGTCCCGCCTACACTTCCTGCCTAGCCAATGGCCAATCAGTGTTTTATTTATTGACTAATCAGCAACACATTTGCCATACAGAACATCCCACAGCAGCTTAGAAGAGAAAAAAAGTAATATATGCAGTTACATAAAGAAATAGATAGTTTTAAAAAATATGTCTTTTAAAAAAAAGTAAAAACAATATACAAAATAAGCCATGTAAAGATGGATATCACACAGAGAATCTGGATTGTGTTATCTTTGATATTTTTAACTGCAGAGAGATATTTGATTGTAAAGGCAGATGAATTAAACCAATATGTATATTTCAAAGGTACCTTGACTTCAAAATTTGGATCTAAGGCTATGTTGCTTTAGAAAGGAGGCTCTGCTTTTGTTTCCACAGAAAGCAAGAGGCTATGGATTTGTTCCAGATTAAGATACATCAGGTCTGACCAGCCAAGACCTCCTGAACAGTCTCCAATGACACCATGGCCCAGATGATCCAACATCCACAATGGTTTCAAGGCAACTGGCTCAGACAATATAGCCTCACAGACTACTCCACAATCCTAAAATTTTCTTTATGTCCCCACAAGAATACAGTGCCCTCATCTAGCAGGAAGTTGTATGAGAAGCTACACCCAATTTCCAAAATACACCAACCTGGCTTTGGAGATGGAATTGGCTCACTCCTTTTCTAAACCCAAACATATTGCTTAAAAAAAAAAAAATTTGAGAGATTCTTCTGTTCCACATCAGAAGAGTCTTCTGATGTGGGACAGAGGAACATCAATATTTTTATTTAAAACAGGTTGATTATACATGTGGTCTCTTTCTAAAGAAGAAAAGGGGATAGTATAGATATGATAGGATAAAGGGTAGAGTAATGAACCTACTTTTAAAGAACAATGACTTGTTTAGAAATGTTTTACATTGCTATGGATTTTATTTTATTGGTACAAGTTTAAACTTAATTTTGTTTTATATATATATATATATATATTTCAACTCTCGTTTGAGGTATTATGTTTATATAACTCATTTAGATTGTGATAGATAATTAAAATGCAGATTAATAATTAGTCTTCTATGATAGTCAAACTTATAGTCATGTTAAGTTTTCTAGGTATACATAGATATAATTCAATTAGGTAGGTAATCTTCAAACACTCCAAAGACCTATAGAATATGGCATTGAAAATGTTTTAAAAATTTAGACTTTCTGGACAGTGAGACATGTCTGCTCCTATCAGCACTGCTTTACTTCAGAGAGGAGGATGGGCATCAAAGTCACTATATATGGAGTTTATCTTTTTCTTGGCAAAAATAGTCGTTTGGGCAAGAAACTGTTCTTGCCTGAACTGCTTGACAGACTGGACATGCAGGACCCATAGGAAGGTGACCACTGAACTTTGCTTGACAAAATGGTCCTTGAGGTCCCTGCTTTGCAGAGGAAACAGCCAGACATTCTACAGGACACAGAGAAAAGTGACTGAGAGACTCTAGGCCTGTGGGCTGAAGACAATTGCCCCAACTTTACAGAGGAACATTGGATGACTGTCCAGGCTGCCAGCTCTCTGTCTACTCTCACAATACTCCTTAAAGTTGCTTGCTTCCTTCTCCCATTTCTCAGGTAATATTATATCCTTCTGAGGTTTTTTTATGTAGTTGAAGATTAGATAGTTATAATTTTCTTAGTTATGATAAAAGACAATATAGATATGAAATCTTAGACTCACAAATATAGGATAGGTAGGATATCTTCTTTAATTTTGCCAAATACAAATAGACTATATATTATAGCTATAGTTCTAGGTTAATTATTGTTCTGTTATATGTAAATTTACTACATTAAAGTTAAAACTTTCCTTTTTGAAAAAAAGAAAAGAAGAAGTGCTGGAGATGTCTTTCTGTATGCTGTGAATGTATTGCTCTGATTGATTGATAAATAAAATGCTGATTGGTCAGTAGCCAGGCAGGAAGTATAGTATAGGCAGGATAAGCAGAGAGGAGAATTCTGGGAAGTGGAAGGCTGAATCACGAGATACAGCCAGCTGCTGCCACCATGAGAAGCAATATGTAAAGTGCCAGTAAGCCACAAGCCACATAGCAACTTATAGATTAATAAAAATGGGTTAATTTAAGTTATAAGAACTAAATAGCAAGAAGTGTGCTACGGCCATACAGTTTATAAGTAATATAAGTCTCTGTGTGTTTACTTGGGTCTGAGTGGCTGCAGGCCCTGGTGGGACTGAAGAAATCTCCAGCTACACATTTTTCTTTTTCACTTCTCCCTGTCCTCACTAATAATACATAACACCAGCAGTACCAACAGCAGAACAGACAACTTCATTTTGAGGAGGAAGTCTGTGTAGATTGATAAGTCATTACAGTATGCCAACTGAGCTTTTATCTTGGACTAGTAAGGGTGGGTCCTAGGGAGCAATATGCAAAGGCCTCTGTCAGTGTTATATTACAGATGGAGGAGAGAGTCAGGCAGGCTTCTCATGATTGTGAAAATCATATAACATTTCTTCTATGTCTGGATGACAATAACAAAATAAAATGTAGTACTTAATAGGAAAAGAACATAATAAGAACATGATAAAATCTGTCAATCTGTCCAACACTAGACACTTAATAAGTGCTGTATTACAGAAACACTAGGAGTGAAAATGAAGACTGGTATGTAATCATTTCCTATGAGTTGAATAATTATGCTTTTGCTCCACTTTCATCAATTTTACAGATAAATACCTCTTTTATGAATGATAAATGTAGAACTTAGGAGCTGCCTTTCATGAGGTTTATTGAATAGTCTTTGTAGGAACACAAAATTAAATAAATAGTAAGGCATATCTTAAATGTTTATCATGAAAATGTAAAAGTGGTGGATGTTAAAAATAATTGTCACCAGGTGGTGATGGTGCATGCCTTTAATCCCAGCGCTTGGGAGGCAGAGGCCAGCAGATCCCTGTGACTTCAAGGTCACCCTATTCCAGGACAGCCAGGATTATTACACAGGGAAACTCTGTCTTGAAAAAACAAAAATAGTAATAATAATAATAATAATAATAATAATAATAATAATTGTCATAGGAAATATGATTTGAGGAAACTTGGAATGTGGGGATTGGTTCCTAGTGTTTGTGGCTATTGATATTTCACAGATTAATTTCAACTCATTTGTTTTATATGAATTAAATTTATATAACTTTTCATTCAGTGATCAAAGCTCAGTAAAATTATATTTTCTCATTTACTATGTACGTGTATAAGTGTGTTCATTCCATGGCACATAGGAGGAAGGCAGGAAACACATTTAGGAGTCAGTCTTCTCCTACCATATTGGTCTGAGGAAAACTAAAGTTGTTTTCCTTGATGGCAGGAACTTTTATTTGTTGAGACATCTCACCAGTTCTCCCTATGAACTAATTTTAGTGCCATATTTTGAGAATAGAAAATTTTCTCCAGGGGTTAATAGATGGCTCAGCAGTTAAGAGTAGTTGCTGTTCTTCGAGGGGACCTGAGGTTAGTAACTAGCACCTTTGTTGAGCTGTTTACTATTGCCTAAATGTTGAGATCATGTGTGCTTACATGCAGAAAAAGACACCAACAAATACACATGATTTTGAAGAGAAAAATCTCTTTTTAAAAAGAAAACTCTCTTTCTCACACATAGAAAGCTAATAATTCCATGCAAACACAAGAGTAAAGGGAATATTTTATATCTCAGAAATGGAATATAGAGTTTGGGATAGCCTGTTATTACAGTCTGATGAAAGCTCTTGTATTGGCTGTTTTTATCAGCTTAATGCTAGCTAAGGACATCTGAGAAGAGGGAATTTCAACTGAGAAAATACTTCTACCAGACTGACCTCTGGACAAGTCTGTGTGGTATTGTCTTGATTAATGATAGATGTGAAAACGTTCAGCCCAATGTCAACAGTGCCACCTCTGGGCAGGTGAACCTGGGTGATGTAAGAAATCAGGCTGAGCAAGCCATGGAAAGTAATCCAGTAAGGAAGGCATCACTCCTCCATGCCCTCGGCTTCAATTCTTGCCTCACAATTCAGGGCCTGCTTGAGTTCTTGCCCTTATGAGTCCTTCATGATGGACTGTGATGTTAACTGTAAACTGACCTCCTTTTTCTCCATGTTGCTTTTGGTAATACTGTTGATCACAATAGAAAAGCATCTAGAGCAGCCCTCCAGACTTGTCACATGGCTCCTATAACCAATTAAGAGGAAAGGCTTCTTGAGAGAAAGGCTCTCTTAGAAAACTAGGAAAGAATGAACAGGAGCACTTTTGTATTTTCTCCTTATTGAGTCTTAGGAAAACTCTCCCATTCAAAATTTTTATCTATAAGGAAAATGAAATTCTGTTAAATTCTTGTTAACTTTGAATGAAAATCTCTTCCACTCATAAGCTACTGTGTAATGTAGCCATAACAAAGTAATTCAAGATCACAGAGAACTCCATGTAGGTGAAGAAAAGCTAGATACATACTTTTAATGTCTCAGTGTTATCTGTGAATGTTACTCCATGTTCCCTAGGTCTTCATTTGGCAGTGGTCACTAGGGACTATGATGGTGTGTCAGAACTACTCAGCAGAGTTAGTCAGCTGGTGTACCCTCACCAAATGAGGAGAATATGTTAATTCTTTGATAATCAAATTCATGCTGTTCATTTCAAACAGAACAGAACTTGATAATTTTGTCAATTTCACATGGTTTAGAAGGACAGTAACTGGATTACAACAATGATACCGGATGATACAAAGAATAGTATGTAACTCCAGTAAATATTGAATAATATAATCCTAAAGTACAAATTAATTGAAACAAAAGGAAGCTAGCCTATACTATGTTAAATGTGAGAAATGAAAAGATCACATTTTCAAATAAATGTTTAACAACTTGATTTATTGTGTAAACTGTGTGTTTTTTGCTTAGGACTCAGATAAAATGGTTAAAATTATTAAAATATTAGAAAACTAATGTATGGCATTTATTGTCAAAAGTGTTTTATTTGTTTTCTTTTGTTTTTTTTCTTGAGACAAGAAGACACAGGCTGTCATCAAACTAATGATTTCCCTGCCTCTACCTCCCAGCTAGCAATGCATGCATTTGCACAATTGGTGATTCCATCACTTTTTTAAAAGAATGAATTCCCTACTTGGATATTTTCTCAATTTCTAAATAACTTTCCTTTTTCCTTGGATATTTAGTTGAAATTAAATTGAAATTGAATTGAAATTGTGAATGTTGATTAAAAAATTAACTCTTTGACCTAGTATGAGATTTACCTAAATTCATTCTATAGATGCCCAACTAAAGTGTAGAGAACCTAGGAGATTTGCTGAATGACAAACAGCTTTTGATCTTCAGGGCTGAGGGAAGATCTCAGAAGCATTGCCCATAGAGTTCCTAGTGCACTGTAACAATAAATGACATGAAACAGTATAATTTAACTCTCGAACTTACTGTTTTTCACTCTACTGAACTTACTAAATGAAATTTTAATAACATGAAGCACACTGATTTAAATGTCCAAAGTATTTCCACAAATCAATACATAGAAAGGAATTTGAGGTGAATATGGAGGTTTATGTTCAAGGTACAATATATGGCTCTAATGTACCATGTACAATGAATATATAGTGAAATTTCAAACACAACTTAAATGAATAAAAATCTCACACACTAGAATGGAAAGCATTCACACTATTCTACTGCTTTTATAAATGTCTAAAATATATTTTACTACTTCAAAAAGTTTTTCCAGATGAATTTTTATAAATGTACTTATAAGACAAACCCTGACCAACTTGTTTTCACTAGGAATTTAATTTTTTTCATTTGATTCATATGATATGAACTCTATAGATGACTCTTTTTATAATATTTTATGCAAAAACATGGAAAAAGTTATTATTTGTGATGCCATGATTGTGACAGAGGTCTATATTTCCAATATTTGGAGAGCAGGCCATCAAATAATGATGAATACATGAATAAAGAAACATAAATTAATTGTCCTGCTCCTGGTACTAAACAAATACCAATAATCATAAGAAAATGGTAATGAGTATAAAGAACATTCTTTCTTTTAATAAATTGTTTTCCATTGATTAAGATATGAAAAGGATATGTAATCATTCTTTCAGTTCCTGAACATGTTATAATTTTTTTCTTATTAGCTACATGCTTTCTTTTTATATATTATCTTGTGAAGGGACTCTTACCAAGGACACAAGTTTTCCTTATTGCAGTGTTCTTTATCCATTTTGTTCACTATCTTATCCAAGTTGCTTCATTTACAAGTCCTATCAGAGGGTCTATGACTTACATCCACAGACTCTTGGCCCCAATAATTGTGTCAGATATTGATTTCATCTTAAGAAATTGGACTTAAATCCAACCAGAAAGTATTTGTCTATACCATGCTTTTCATGCCTCTGCTGTTAAACTTGGCATACATTATAAGACTGCTCTTTATTATAGCACCACAGGTCAAACAGAGTGTAATGTTACTTTAGCTTTCCCATGTTCTTGAGACTTGCATCATGTCTTTTTTTTTTAATTACAACTGATGGTAGTTAGAATAGTAAGAATCAGTTTTCTTTAGGGATTGTCCCCTTGTGGGTTGGTTCCTGGTAGGTTGGGCCCTCACCATGTGTATATGGGCAGGACAAACTGGACTCTGTTGTAGCTAGAGTTTTCCTGCCTGGCCCACAGTCAGGACAAATCTTTGTCACCTGCCAGTCCCACAGCCGCTCAGACCCAACCAAGTAAACACAGAGACTCATATTGCTTACAAACTGTATGGCCGTGGTAGGCTTCTTGCTAACTGTTCTTATAGTTTAAATTAATCCATTTCCATAAATCTATACCTTGACATGTGGCTCATGGCTTACTGGCATCTTCACATGCTGCTTGTCGTGGTGGTGGCTGGCAGTGACTCCCTCTACCTTCCTGTTCTCTCAATTCTCCTCTCTGTTAGTCCTGCCTATACTTCCTGCCTGGCCACTGGCCAATCAGTGTTTTATTTATTGACCAATCAGAGCAATTTGACATACAGGCCATCCCACAGCACTCTGTGGGTTATTTTTTTAAAAAAAGTGTTTGTTAAATC
Organism: Peromyscus eremicus; assembly: GCF_949786415.1. NCBI lineage: Eukaryota > Metazoa > Chordata > Mammalia > Rodentia > Cricetidae > Peromyscus > Peromyscus eremicus. The sequence goes on along the minus strand of NC_081418.1, from coordinate 80,909,959 downwards.
TGAGGAGGGTGGAGGTGAATCTACAAAGAATTATAGGGAGGAGGGGTGGTGAATGTGATCAAAATATATTGTAGCATGCATGAAATTCCTAAAATGGTTTTTTAAAATATCATTAAAAATATGAAATAAGAAGCCAGGTATGGTAGCACATGTCTTGAATCCCAGCACTCAGAAGACAGAAGTAGGCATTTCTCTGAGTTCAAGGCCAGCCTGGTCTACAAAGTGAGGTCCAGGACAGCCAGGGCTACAAAGAGAAAACTTATCTCAAAAAAAAAATATATATATATATATATATATATATACATATATATGTGTGTGTATAATTTTACTATAGTATAGTATTGTTTATATATATACAAATATATAGTATTGTTATATATATAACAATGATAGAAGAATCAGCAGTAAGAGCATTGTCTGTTCTTTCAGAGGACATAGGTTCAGTTCCTAGCTCCCACGTGGGACACTCACAAACACCTGTAACTCCAGTTCCAGGGATCTAATGCCATCTTCTTTGTGTCTTAATATATCACTTTTGGGGAAATTTTTATGGGCTGCTGGGAATGTGTATTCTTTATTTTTAGATGTTTAGAATATTTTTTTAGATCATTGTCAGTTCAATTTATGTTACATAACATTTGGATTGTTTTGACAGTAACTTCTGGTAAAAACCAAGTGATGCAATACTATGTACTAATTAATTGTTAGTTTTAAGTCATAGATGTTGCTAAAATTTATACTTATTAAAAAAGAGTAAAAAAGACTACAACATTGTACCCATCTTTAGCTGAATCAAAACTAGTGTATCAGGGCTTCATCCCAAAATCATTTCCAAAAGAAATATTTTCATCATGAAAACTAACCAATACAATTAACATAAGTGACAGTTCTATCATATTAATATATGTTCCAACTATGGACAAAATAATCCCTAAAAATGATAATAAAAGTATATCTTTCAGAATGAACACAATAATTCCTAACATTAAAAAGAACCCTTTAAGTAACCCAGAGAATCAAAAATAAAAATAAAAAAATTGAGATTAAAAATAATATGTTATACATACAAAACTTGCTATGTTTCTCTTGGGACAAGCAACACATTTGAAAGTTGGGCCACACCAAGCAAGAAAGAAGTTTGTTAGTGTCTGTGTCACTGTGGGTGGAATATGTGTAGCATAAATGCAGTAATAAACTAAAACATCCTCTGTCTCTGCTCTGCCAATTTTCAGTGTGAAAAATGTCTCTGACCCACTGCCATTGAATTTGTCAGGAACTACATATTCCTGGTTAGAAGCCTCATAGATAAGGAGCTGTAATAACTGACCCGTCTTCTTCTACTATCAGTTCTAATTGGTGTCACCATCACTATCTAGAGGGCTCTGAGTAGACCTGCAGGAACTGGAGGCTGTCCATTCATGGGTGATCATCAGTGGGAGTGGAGCTTTGATCATCACAGCATCACTAATGGAAACTAAAATAATAAGAGAGAAGTACAAAATAATTTGGAAAATTCATCAGCAATATTTAAGATTGTCTTCATATTCTGTGTTTCATGAGAGAACTTCACATGTTGTGGGAGAAATTTTTTGTCTGTATAACAAACACAGTTTTTAAAAACATGTGAGTACATCATTCTAAAGAGATTTTCATGATATTGTAGACCAGGCCATTCAATTCCATCTGTGTCAAAGTCTTCTCAGTATCACAGATACTGTTTCATCTGACATCTCACTTTCCCAGATCTAAACCTCACACATTTGCATTCTAGAGGACAAGACCTTCCATTTCATATGTGGACAGTAAAGACTTGAACAGCAGGTACCCTAGAGCTCATCCTACCTCCATTTTCCTACTGTATCCCCTTTCTCTCCTTACTAGGAATCCATAGTATTAGCAGCCCTAGGACCTGAAGATGGCACTTCATTGTGAGAAGATGAACTTAGGAAACTGAAGAATCAAGGCAAGATTACTGAAGAATTTTTATCTCTGGCAAGCAAGGGAAGGTCCTCACTGTGGAACACTATGCAAATATGGTGGATGCAGTAGTTTAGGTCTGAACAAAAAAAAACACCAGCTGCAGCTTCCCATCCCCCTGTGTGCACACCTCCTGTGGATTCCAGAAACCATTCCCCCACTGCCCTTCCCTTCTGGCCTCATCTCTGTGTCACAGCCACCAAATTGGACAGACACCCCGTGTTTGACCACAGGCAAGCCATCCAGAAGACCAAGTAGGCTGCCTACAGACCTTCCTGACTCTCTATTACCTCAGATCCAATTTTCAGGGTTGACCCTAGGTCTATCAAAGAACACCAGGGGCAGCTTCCCCTCCTCCATGCCTTCTTTGGAACACTTAACACCAGCTTCCCTCAAACTCTTCTTCCAACCTCCAAAACCAGCAGGCATCCCCCTGTTCCCCTCTGCACCTTGAACACACAAGCCTAGCAGGCTAGTAAAATAGGCAACACTCAGCCAACACACACTCTGAAAATCCAGAAAAGAAACAGAAATCAAGGAATAAAATTCCCACCCAATCAAGACAAATCCAAAAACTAGCACCTAGACATATAATCACCACAAACCCAGATGCCTGGATGCCAGCAATAGAACACAATCAATAACAGCCAAGGTACTTTGTCAACACCAGAGACCATCTCTCCTACCATAGTAGGCTCTGAATAACCAACATAGCTGACACACAAGATAAACACCTTAAAACCAACTATATGAAGTTAATAGTGTTATTTAAAGAAGAAATTAATGAACTCCTCAAAGGAAACCTAAACAAATAATTCAAGGAAATGAATACATCTCTTAAGAAAAGCCAAGAACAAATAAACAATAGAAGGAAACCAATAAAACTGTTCAAGACCATAAAATGGAAATAGAAGCAATAAAGAAGACACAAACCGAATAAATATTGGAATGAAATATTTAGGAACTAAAACAGGAACTACAGGTGCAACCTTCACCAACAGAATATAAAAGATGGAAGAGAGACAGTCAGAAATAGAGATACAATAGAAGAAATGGGTGTATGAGTAAAAGAAAATGTTAAATTTTAAAAGTTCCTGAGAGGACAGTCACAGAGAGGACTGTGTAGCCTCTTTTATCAAAACAAATGACTCTCCATGAGCTTTGATAAAAATCCTGTGACATCTGAGAAACAGTTTCAGTGAGTGACTCATGAGGAGGAGCAACTGGGGCAACCCAGCCTCTCACTTCTGCATCCATGTGGGTTTATGTTATGACTTGTATCACTGTGGGAGGATACTGATCAGTCTGTAGACAGTAATAAGTTGCAATATCTTCAGACTCCAGGTTGCTGATAGTGAGAGAATAGTCTGTATCAGACCCACTGCCACTGAACCTCAATGGGACCCCATCTGCCAAGTTGGATGCACCATAGATCAGGAGCTTGGGAGCTTTCCCTGGTTTCTGCTGATACCAGCGTAAATTCCAGTTAATACCCTGACTGGCCCTGCAAGTGATAGTGACCCTGTCTCCCAGAGATGCAGACAGGGAGGATGGAGACTGGGTCATCCGGATGTCACATCTGGCACCTAGGAATGGAGACATAATAAATAGCCACATAGTTAAGCCGATAAGAGAGGACCTGCCCCAAATGCCAGTCAACAATAATCACAATGTAATAGTAAAATTCCCTTTATAGTCCATTTTTACCTGATAACCAGAGCAGCAGGAGCCCAAGGAGCTGAGCAGGGGCCCTCATGTCCATGCTGACTCCTGATTGCAATGAGAACTGCACAGGGTGTGACTGGTATATGAAGAAGTCCTCAAGGCTGTGCAGTGAGTGTATGCAAATCACTGGGAACCAATTAGGATGGGCACAGCTGCAAGGCTTGCTCATCTCAGCAACTGAGCACAAGTCCTGTGTCCCCAGATACCTGAGGTCAGAACACACATATTCCTATGGAGACTGCATTTCTTTTATAAGTTTTAAATTTTGGAGGTTTCTTTGAAAATTTCTACTGTACATAAGCTCTTTTTTGAATATTATAATTCAAAGGTATATTAGTGGTAAAATAGACAAATATCTGTCTGTCAATGAATATACAACAGAGGAGGGACTACTAAATTTTTAACTAAGTCAAATAATTCCCATGGATTAAAAAATACTGTGTCTTTGTGAACTGTTTGTTTGGAGTGGTCATTTCTAAAAATTAAAAGAATAATTTATCAGGACCATTTAGAATTTATTCGTCTTTCATATATTACATCACAACTACAATTTCCCTTCCATCTCCTCCCCACAGTCTCTTCCCTTCCTTCCCAGGCTCCCCCTCCCCCTCCATCTCCCCTCAGAAAACCAAACACAACATTATATGCTACAATAAGACCAGGCATGTACCATCACATCAATGCTGGGTGAAGCAACCCAGTAGGAGGAAAAGGGTTCCACAGGCACCCAAAAGAGTTAGAGACATTCCCCACTCCTAGTATTAGGAATCCCACTGTAAGACCAAGCTACTTAGCCATAACATGTATGTAGAGGATCTATGTCAGACCCTTATAGGCACCCTGTTCTCTCTGAGCCCCCATGAGTCCTGCTCAGTTGATTCTGTCGACCATGTTCTCATGGTGTCCCTGAAACCTCTGGATCCTATGATATTTCCTCTCCTTCCTCTACAGGACTACCAGGGATATGCCTAATGTTTGCCTTTGGGACTCTGCATCTGCTTCATTAGTTGCTGAATGAAATCTCTCTGGTCTCTTCGATGATGTGAACTGCAATAATGGCACAGATGTTGTATCTAAGCATAAGATGGTAAGTAGGAGATTCTCCTTAAAAGTTCACTTAGAAGAGAATCAGTCTTCTTGCACATAGACTAACAGGAGATGGGCCAGACCATCTCATCTCCCTTGGCTTCTGGATGTGTTCCTGGACATGTAAGAATAAATTATTGGTGTAATTAAGGATTTTCTAAGGGTAATAATTGATTTAAATTGTTAAAAACAGGTATATGTGCAGCTGACACAAATGGAAGACCTCAGGATGGAGGAAAGAACTAGAGAAACACTGGATATGTGCCTCACAGAGGGAAAAGTATGGGAGGAAACAATGTGGTGATATTGTGTGCACCCTAATAAATTTATCTGGGATCAGAGAAAAGAACAGCCACTAGACAGACATAGAGGCCAGAAAATGATGGCACTCAAACCTTTAATCCTAGCCTTCTGGAGGCAGAGATCCATTCCGATCTCTGTGAGTTCAAAGCCACACTGGAAACAGCCAGCCATGGTGACTCGTGCCTTTAATCCCAGGACGTGATGGCAGAAAGCAGAAAGATATATAAGGCATGGTTAAGCTTTTAGGCTTTTGAGCAGCAGTTCATCTGAGACCCATTGGGATGAGGACACAGAGGCTTCCAGTTTGAGGAAACAGGATCAGCTGAGCAATTGGCAAGGTGAGGTGGCTGTGGGATTGTTCTCCTCTCTGATCTTCCAGCGTTGACCCCAGTACATGGCTCCAGGTTTGATTTTATTAATAAGACCATTGAAGATTCATGCTACAAAGCAAGGAATGGCAGCTTCAGTGAACGTCCCAGCTGGTCTCAGACTTGCATGGATGGATCTCCCTGGGCGGGGCGGGGGGGACGGGCATATGTGCAATGTTCACACATATGCAGTTCTTTGAAAAAAGCCAAGCTTTAATAAGGACCATCTTATTGAGAAAAACAATGTAAGATATCTTCTTTTCTTCTGCACTGGACAAAAAGGACATCAGCATGAAATTCTGGATTAGTGATGGGGGCACTGGGTACAAAAGGCAACTTCTTTCTAAGACAGCATCAGAGATGCATGCATTGGACAATCTTTGGATATCATATGGAAAATCTGTATGGACTGCTTTTAACCTACAGAAGTAAACACACACACACACACACACACACACACACACACACACACACACACACCCTCTCATATTGACACTAAAAGGATTTTATTCAGTAAAATCATGAACTCCAGCTTAAGAGGATTTTTGATATTTGTTTCTCCCAAGATAACCATTTAGGGATATGATCAACAAATCTTAGAAATAGTCATTCTCTGAGACATATTAAGTTTAACCATAATAATACACAGGCCTAAAAATAGAAGGTAGTGTGAAATTTGACAACAGGGACAAAACAGCATTTAAGGATAATTTGCTAAATTGTCATTCATGCACATATTATCTTTGAGGTTATTTTATACCATATCTCCTCTGAACTCCATTTTCTCCCCATTCCCATTGGTCTCTTTTCTGCAAACGTGTGATGTTTGAATCTAGTGTCAGCTTTAGAGCAGCTCCCTAAATACACATGGAAACTGACCAGTGCTCTACAGGGACATTGAAGATGGGAGCTCTCACCAGGAAAATTAGATAAGATAAAATGATGATGCTCTTAAGGTATTGGCACTGTGCACAGCCTGGTCCTCACTGTCTTCTTTGCATGGGAATCAGAGAGCTTGGATGTAATCTATTGCTGTAAACCTTGCCAGTCTTTAGAAACAGGTTCCACTTCTCTTATGTGGGCTCTGATTCCCTACAGAGACCCTACCACGCTGTTTGAATATGAAATATGTCATCGTCTTTCTTCCACTGACCATGAGAAGGTTTCAGAGAAAGACTATAGAAATTCATATGTGGATATTTGGAGCCTGATCCAGTTATTTCTGGTATAATTGTCAGCTTATATTTTGATTGGATTCAAGACAATGGCAGCACTAACCCCTGGAGACATAGAAAGAGAGTAGAGACTGGGTATATATGATTGCACTATGGCAGTGAATTAAGAAACATGAGCAGAAGATGATTATGGTGGAGGTCACTACTGCCAACCTATAAAAGACAAAATCTTCATTCTAGTACCTTGGCAGATTAATATTCAATATATAAGGGATTCAGAACAACACCATAATAAAATATTACTTCACAGTAATAAAGATGATAATGGAAAAATTCCAAACATGGTAGCTGTGGAGAAACCATAAATTGTTAATGAGGTAGGGTCCATAGAAAACATGGGACCTAATGAAGAGCCCAGAGATATGCCTGCCACTTGGTTGACCAATTCCACACCAAGGTATATATTCAGGAGAATTCAAGTCTGAAATCAGTGTCAAAGTTTGCACCTTACTGTTCACATCAATATTATTCAGAATTCAGGCAAACAGAGGATAAAGAAATTCTGGAATAAACCACACAATGAATTATAGAAATATCAGTATACATTCAACTTTGATTAATATTAAAAGTGAATTCTGTCAAATACATCATGAGACAGTTTTGCAATTGTATAGCTATCTCAGAGAACACATATAAGCCTAGATTATAAAGCTCTCTACCTACCCAGGCTTTTGTTATATGTCATTGTTCCTAAGCAAAACATCTATAGAGAAGAAGACCTATGGGATTTAGTTATAACACAATCGTAGGTAATTATAGATTTAAGCATGTCTAAATAATTTATAGATACAGTTCAATTACAGTATGAAGGCAAAATATAGTACACCTATAAAGTGTACATGTTGTAAATGGAGATGGTAGGCTAATATTTCTTCTGAGGAATTGACTGACAAGAGACTGAAAGTGAAGGATACTGTCACCACAGTCACCAGAGTGCCACATTCCTGTGTGATGTGTCAACTGTCCCAGAGCTTTATTTACAATAAATAACCTGTAAATCTGTGATTCCCCACTGGAAATACACCTCAGTTTTCTTCAGATTTATCACTCATCACTGACTCACCTGCTTCAGCAACAAATTTGAATCACAGGCTGATTATGAGAAAAATTGACTTCCACATGTGCATTGCATGTTATCTTTACCACATTCAACCAGAGTCTTCAAACTCTTTAATTTCCTTGAAATTAATCTAGTTTTGAATCACTGTTTATTTATTCCCGTTCTTTTGAATAAGGCAAATGTTTCAATGCTGTCCAAATCTGACATTCAAATCCAACTTTGGAATTCACATAATAGCCATTTTATTTCAGCATACTATAACTGATACTGTCCTTTTGACACGAGGCTTTTGCTTTTGAACAATTTTTACCACAGTCTAACCTGTAATATGAAAAACAAGATGGACAGAATTTTCCTCTTTTGATGGCTTGAAGACAGGAGAATCCAATATTGTGCCTCTTCCAAACTGGAGAAGAAAGTAGTTAATAGAATGTGGAAGTGAAAAGAATGAGTAGAGAGAAAACTATTTTTTCATTTCACTTTTAATAAAACTTTATGAAAGTAACTTGGGGAAGTTTTAGAAGTAATTAATTACAATTTATGGAATGAATGTTATTTTTTCAATATATGATTATGACATTACATTGAAGATTATGACACTTTATTGGAAAAACTGGTTTTCCCCTTGCCAGCAGGTAACTGTAAACAGCTTCTTGGTTAGGGATGGGATTTTGTGTCCACTTCCCCTTATCCCTGCTAGCATTTTGTTTGGTTTGAAATTGTGCAGGTTTGTGTGCACTATGGCTTTGTGAGTTTATATGTGTGTCAGTCATGTTGTGACAGGATAAAGCTGTTTCTCTGAAATCACCTACCACCTCCAGCCCTTACAATCTTTCTGCCTCAGGGAGGAAGTCTTAGCAACAAAGTTTGTCCTACACCATGTATACAAATTACTGACCAGACTACTCAACTTCTAAGAATATAATAATATACTAATAATAATAAAAAATAACTTATAAAGGTGGCATTTGAGTTTGACAGCTGGCAAGAAAGCTTAGTGAGTAAAATCATCTATCTCCAATTCTGATAACCTGAGTTTGACCACTGTAATTCCTATGACAGAAGGAAAGAATCAACTCTCTCATTTTGTGCTTAGATTTTCTCTCTCTCTCTCTCTCTCTCTCTCTCTCTCTCTCTCTCTCTCTCTCTCTCTCTCTCTCATATACACACACAAACACTATTTAAAATACATGTTTTGAGTGCCCATCATCTATAACTTCATGTAAGTGGCTAAAATGCATGGATGGTTTGTCTGTACATGTGCACAAGTTACTGCTTGTGGCATGCCAATAGGGTAGTAATTGACAGAGAAACCAGGTTACTGCCAGGCAACCTGGAAAATGCAGCAGCTCCAGATTGATCATAGTTCATCTCTTATAGGAGTCTGAAGGTGCTGTGGTACTCTGCTGTGGTGCTCTCCAGAGAAACATGTGGGGGGCAAGTGACTCATCCAAACACAGAGGTTTTTATTTAGAAGGATACCACCATGGGAGGAAGATATGTACCTTGAAAACAATAATGAATCCTCAGATCTCCAGGCTCTATCCTGCCCTACTGCCACCAAATCTGCCTAGGTCCTCAGAAAATTGGGTGGAAACCTTATAGATCAGGAGGTGGGGAGACATGCCTTGTCTCTGCAGGTACCAACTCAAATGGGTGTTTACACTACTGGGTAGCAGGCTCTGATCAATGCTGCTGGAGAGTGAGGCTGCCTGTCCAAGAGTGATGGCTAGCAACAGTGGATTCTGGGTTAGCACATCTCCTACTGAATTCTAAAATTATAAAAAAGGATATATGAAGTTAGATACAAACAAATCAAGATATTTTATGATTTTTCTTTCATTATTTTCTTCCTTTGTATCTTTAGTTAGTCTTTGATAATATGTAGTATTTTTTAATGTTTAAAAATGAAGAGGACCTATAGATGTTTTCCATGATAGCTATCACCATCTACTAGTGCCAGTGTATATCCCAGAACATGTATCCTGGATCCTTCTGAAATATCCTTTACCTCAATAGATCTACTCTTCATATACTCCTTCCAAAGGGAATACCCCACATATTTCACATATACACAGAATACCCACTGAAAGTGAAAAGCCAAGAAATAATGACACAACCACTCATTTTCATTTCTCATTTCACTTACCAAGGATCCAAAGCATCAGCAGTCCCAGGAGCTGGCTTAGGCACCTCATCTTGTGCAGTGCAGCTGAGGGGTCTTTATCTGTCAGGTTATAAATAGAGGAAAGGAAATAGAAGGAAAGGTCCTCCCAAGGGAACAACATGCCAGTCCAATGGGGGAGGGGCAACAATATGCAAAGCCAAAGAGAGTTAAGAAAATCTCTTATAATAAAAGGGTCAAAAGACACCTGTGTTTGGAGAAGGGCAGTACAGTCCATACTGCTACAGCAGTAGAATGAAGGACTTCAGAATAAGACTGATGGTCTCTGGGAGGACATGATGCACACAGTTCTTCTATGCTGAGACAGCAGCAGCCACAACAATACAGGTTTGGGCACTCATATCAATCCCAGAGAGGAGAATGGCAACCCTGTGTTTTATAGGTATTTTTCACCAAGATATAACAACCCCACACAAACAGGGGCTATTGACGCCTCTGTGTTATATTGAACATTAGTTCTGTGGGATGTCTTTCTGTATGCTGTGAATATGTGTGGCTCCCATTGGATGATAAATAAAGCTGTTTGGCCTATGATAAGAAAGCTTACAGTCAGGCAGAAAATCCAAGCAGATATACAGAGAGAATAAGGGCAGAGTTGGGAGAGACGTGGCCACCACCCAAGCCGCAACAAGATGCCAGCAGACATGTGACATATGACATGTGCCATGTGGCAACATATGGATTTATAGAAATGAGTTAATTTAAGATGAAAGAGCTAGCTAGCAAGAAGTTAAAGCCATAGGCCATATAGATTGTAATTAATATAAGACTCTGAGTGATTGTTTTATAAGTGGCTGTGGGGCTGTGGGTGGGAGAGATTAGTCCTGACTGAGGGGCCAGGGAGGACACAGTAAAACTTCCCTCTACATTAACATGAATTGAGCTGGTGGAAGTATGATCTGATATCTTTTGTCACCAGGATAATTATTTTAATGTGTCCAAAAATGATTAGAAACTGTCTATCCATAAGACTTCTAAATATAACGATACAGGAGAACTCAAGGACAAAGAACTTGAGAGGTTTACAGATGGAGAGCTCATAGCCTTTTACAAGGCAAGAGGCACAGCAGAGATTATTTTATCCCACAGAATTTGAATACAGATTCCATGTAAAAGTTTGAACAATGTAATACTCTGTCATACTTCTTCATTGTGTTTATATGTAATGAATACATCAAAGTACTTCTTAAGAATTCCATCTAGACAATGATATAGAATAAGAAAGAAAAATTTTACTTGTTTTGTTTATGAGTAGTGTTTCTGAGCCATCTTCACATGGAATCATGGGGTTTAGTATATTTCTTGCCCGATGGAAGAAATTCGGTCTCTCACCTACTCTGTATGTGAACTAGCACATCCAAGAGTCTACAGTTCATGAAGTTTGTGTAGCATTATAGCAAAAGAAATAGTAAATCCAAAGGTTGTGAGTGTGTATTTGTCAAATGCATTGGTAGAAACATCAAATAAGAAAGTTATATCAAAGTAGAAAAAGTTCTGTTCAGGACTCATATGCCATATGATGGCTTTCTCAGCTTGGGGCTATTAGAAGCTGGGTATCTGTTAACACATTAAAATTAGTTACATAATAATCACAAGCAAGTTAGGTCACATACAGAATTAGATAATAAATGTCTGTTTAATGGATTCACAGACCCCAAGATGATCTAGTGCTGTATCTGTCACATTATACCAACCCACAATCACCAGAATTTTTATCAGAGCCAATGCCACACTACCTATCACAAGATGAGATGGAGCTACATCCTCTCTAGCCCAATAGTACTGCTATTCAATATAAAAAAGCCACATGAATTTTCATTCTCACCAATCCCATAAGCCCTGTCCTTATCAAATTTTTCATGTATTCATGCCCAGTTGTTTTTAGTACAAACTATAATGCTGGAAATGTTAGGCACTAGATCCTCTTGGTGTCTCTGCCTCACAGATCATGCCACACTCCTCTGCAAACTCTCTCCCCTCTGCATGCTGCTAGGATGGATTGACAAGCTGTGCATGGCTCTGACAAAGACTCCAATCCTCTGGCTCTGACTGTCTTCTTGGAATGGGAAACACCTGATGAATAGCATGTAACATAGATGACATACTAACCAAGCCTGCTGTCTTAAGGTGTAGAACACTTAAGGTGTAAGACATCTCTCTGCTTAAGAAACACTTAAGAGTAAGCACCCAGTTTTGCTTGTGGGGCAGGAACTGAAATCTCTCTCTCTCTCTCTCTCTCTCTCTCTCTCTCTCTCTCTCTCTCTCTCTCTCTCTCTCTCGACCTTCCCTTCCCTTCTTTTCCTCCTCCCTTCCCTCTTTCTCTCTCTCCCTGTGCTGTCTGTGGTGTTCACAACTCTTTTTTTTTTTTTTTTTTTTTTTTTTTTTTTTTTAATTTTTATTTTGCAATACAATTCAGTTCTACATATCAGCCACAGATTCCCTTGTTCTCCCCCCTCCCGCCCCCCTCACCTTCCCCCCAGCCCGCCCCCTATTCCAATCTCCTCCAGGGCAAAGCCTTCCCCACAGACTGAGATCAACCAGGTGGACTCAGTCCAGGTAGGTCCAGTCCCCTCCTCCCATGCTGAGCCAAGGGACCCTGCATAGGCCCCAGGTTTCAAACAGCCAACTCATGCAATGAGCACAGGACCCGGTCCCACTGCCTGGATGCCTCCCAAACAGATCAGGCCAATCAACTGTCTCACCCACTCAGAGGGCCTGATCCAGTTGGTGACCCCTCAGCCATTGGTTCATATTTCATGTGTTTCCGTTTGTTTGGCTATTTGTCTCTGTGCTTTATCCGACCTTGATCTCAACAATTCTCTCTCATATAAACCCTCCTCATTCTCGCTAATTGGACTCCCAGAGATCCACCTGGGGCCTAGTCATGGATCTCTGCCTCCAGGTCCATCAGTAGTTGGATGAGGTTTCTAGCACGACAATTAGGGTGTTTGGCCATCCCATCACCAGAGTAGGTCAGTTCGGATTGTCACTCGACCATTGCCAGCAGTCTGTTGTGGGGGTATCTTTGTGGATTTCTGTGGGCCTCTCTAGCACTTTGTTTCTTCCTATTCTCATGTGGTCTTCATTTACCATGGTCTCCTATTCCTTGTTCTCCCTCTCTGTTTTTGATCCAGCTGGGATCTCCCACTCACCCAAGCTCTCTTTCCCTCGACCCTCGCCCTTCACTACCCCCACTCCTGTCCAGGCTGTTCATGTAGATCTCATTCCATTTCTCTGTCGTTGGGCGATCCCTGTGTCTTTCTTGGGGTCCTGTTTTCCAGGTAGCCTGCCTGGTGATGTGAGTAGCAGTCCAGTCATCCTTGTTCCACATCTAGTATCCTGTTATGAGTGAGTACATACCATGTTTGTCTTTCTGAGTCTGGGATACCTCACTCAGGATGATTTTTTCTAGATCCATCCATTTGTCTGCAAACCTCATGCTGTCATTGTTTTTCTCTGCTGAGTAGTATTCCATTGTGTATATGTACCACATTTTGTTTATCCATTCTTCAGTTGAAGGGCATCTAGGTTGTTTCCATGTTCTGGCTATTACAAACAACGCTGATATGAACATAGCTGAACAAGTGCTCTTGTGGTGTGGTTGAGCATTCCTTGGGTATATGCCCAAGAGTGGTATAGCTGGATCTTGGGGGAGATGGATTCCCAATTTTCTAAGAAATCGCCATATTGATTTCCAAAGTGGTTGTACAAGCTTGCATTCCCACCAGCAGTGGAGGAGAGTTCCCCTAGCTCCACATCCTCTCCAGCATAAGGTGTCTTCAGTGTTTTTGATCTTAGCCATTCTGACAGGCGTAAGGTGGTATCTCAGAGTTGTTTTGATTTGCATTTCCCTGATGATTAGGGATGTTGAGCAATTCCTTAAATGACTTTCAGCCATTTGAGTTTCCTCTGTTGAGAATTCTCTGTTTAGTTCTATAGCCCATTTCTTAATTGGACTGTTGGGCATTTTGATGTCTAATTTCTTGAGTTCCTTATATATTCTGGATATCAGTCCTCTGTCAGATGTGGGATTGGTGAAGATCTTTTCCCATTCTGTAGGCTGTCGCTTTGCTTTGTTGACCGTTTCCTTTGCCCTACAAAAGCTTCTCAGTTTCAAGAGGTCCCACTGATTGATTGTTTCTCTCAGTGTCTGTGCTACTGGTGTTCTATTTAGAAAGTGGTCTCCTATGCCAATGTGTTCAAGACTACTTCCTACTTTCTCTTCTAGCAGGTTCAGAGTAGCTGGATTTATGTTGAGGTCCTTGATCCACTTGGACTTAAGTTTTGTGCACGGTGATAGATATGGATCTATTTGCAGCCTTCTACATGTTGATATCCAGTTTTGCCAGCACCATTTGTTGAAGATGCTTTCTTTTTTCCATTGTGCACTTTTGGCTTCTTTGTCAAAAATTATTTGTTCATAGGTGTGCAGATTAATATCAGGGTCTTCAATTCGATTCCATTGGTCCACATGTCGGTTTTTATGCCAGTACCAAGCTGTTTTTATTACTGTAGCTCTATAGTACAGCTTGAAGTCAGGGATCGTGATGCCTCCAGAGGTTGTTTTATTGTACAGGATTCTTTTGGCTATCCTGGGTTTTTTGTTTTTCCATATGAAGTTGAGTATTATTCTTTCCAGGTCTGTGAAGAATTGTGTTGGTATTTTGATGGGGATTGCATTGAATCTGTAGATTGCTTTTGGTAAGATTGCCATTTTTACTATGTTAGTTCTGCCTATCCATGAGCATGGGAGATCTTTCCATTTTCTGACATCTTCTTCAATTTCTTTTTTCAGGGACTTAAAGTTCTTGTCATATAGGTCCTTCACTTGCTTGGTTAGTATTACCCCAAGGTATTTTATGTCATTTGTGGCTATAGTAAAGGGTGATGTATCTCTGATTTCCTTCTCCGCTTTTTTGTCCATTGTATATAGGAGGGCTACTGATTTTTTGGAGTTGATCTTGTATCCTGCTATGTTGCTGAAGGTGTTTATAAGCTGTATCAGTTCCTTGGTGGAATCTTTGGGGTTGCTCAAGTATACTATCATGTCATCTGCAAATAGGGAAAGCTTGACTTCTTCCTTTCCAATTTGTATCCCCTTAATCTCCTTATGTTGTCTTATTGCTCTGGCTAGAACTTCAAGTACTATATTGAATAAGTATGGGGAGAGCGGACAGCCTTGCCTCGTTCCTGATTTTAGTGGAATTGCTTTGAGTTTCTCTCCATTTAATTTGATGTTGGCTGTTGGCTTGCTGTAAATTGCCTTTATTATGTTTAGGTATGTTCCCTGTATTCCTGATCGCTCCAAGACCTTTATCATGAAGGGGTGTTGGATTTTGTCAAATGCCTTTTCAGCATCTAGTGAGATGATCATGTGGTTTTTTTCTTTGAGTTTGTTTATATGGTGTATCACATTGACAGACTTTCGTATGTTGAACCATCCTTGCATCCCTGGAATGAATCCTACTTGATCATGGTGGATAATTGTTTTGATGTGGTCTTGGAGTCTGTTTGCCAGTATTTTATTGAGTATTTTTGCATCAATGTTCATGAGGGAGATCGGTCTGTAGTTCTCTTTCTTTGTTGTATCCTTGTTTGGTTTGGGAATCAGGGTAATTGTAGCCTCATAGAAGGAGTTTGGTAATGTTCCTTCTGTTTCTATTGTATGGAACAATTTAGAGAGTATTGGTATTAACTCTTCTTTGAAGATCTGGTAGAATTCTGCACTGAAACCATCTGGTCCTGGGCTTTTTTTGGTTGGGAGACTTTTAATGACTGTTTCTATTTCGTTAGGGGTTATTGGACTATTTAAATAGTTTATCTGGTCTTGATTTAATTTAGGTATGTGGTACCTATCCAGAAAATTATCCATTTCTTTTAGGTTTTCCAGTTTTGTGGAATAGAGGTTTTTGAAGTATGACCTGATGATTCTCTGGATTTCCTCAATGTCTGTTGTTATGTCCCCCTTTTCATTTCTGATTTTGTTGATTTGGATGCTCTCTCTCTGTCTTTTGGTTAGTTTGGATAAGGGCTTGTCTATCTTGTTGATTTTCTCAAAGAACCAACTCTTTGTTTCATTAATTTTTTGTATTGTTCTCTTTGTTTCTATTTTATTGATTTCAGCTCTCACTTTGATAATTTCCTGGCATCTATTTTTCCTGGGAGACTTTGCTTCTTCCTGTTCTAGAACTTTCAGGTGTGCTGTTAAGTCACTAGTGTGAGATTTCTCCAGCTTATTTATGTGGGCGTTTAGTGCTATGAATTTCCCTCTTAGTACTGCTTTCATAGTGTCCCATAGGTTTGGATATGTGGTGTCTTCATTTTCGTTGATCTCTAGGAAGTCTTTAATTTCTTTCTTTATTTCTTCCTTAACCCATTGGTGATTCAGGTGGGTATTGTTCAGTTTCCATGAGATTGTAGGTTTTCTGTAGTTTTTGTTGTTGTTGAAATCCAACTTTAGACCATGGTGGTCTGATAGAACACAGGAGGTTATTCTAATTGTTTTGTATCTGTTTAGATTTGCTTTGTGACCAAGTATGTGGTCAATTTTAGAGAAGGTTCCATGGGGTGCTGAGAAGAAGGTATATTCTTTTTTGTTAGGATGGAATGTTCTGTAGATGTCGATTAAGTCCATTTGAGTCATGACATCAATTAAGTCCTTTATTTCTCTGTTAAGTTTCAATTTGGGGGATCTGTCCAGTGGTGAAAGTGGGGTGTTGAGGTCTCCCACTATTAATGTGTGGGGTTTTATATGTGATTTAAGCTTTAATAATGTTTCTTTTACATATGTGGGTGCCCTTGTGTTTGGGGCATAAATGTTCAGAATTGAGACTTCATCTTGGTGGATCTTTCCTGTGATGAGTATGTAATGCCCTTCTTGATCTCTTTTGATTGATTTTAGTTTGAAGTCTATTTTGCTGGATATCAGGATGGCTACACCCGCTTGTTTCTTAAGACCGTTTGATTGGAAAGTCTTGTCCCAGCCTTTTATTTTTAGGTAGTGTCTATCTTTGAATTTGAGATGTGTTTCTTGTATGCAGCAGAAAGATGGGTCCTGTTTTCGTATCCATTCTGTAAGCCTATGTCTTTTTATAGGTGAATTAAGTCCATTGATATTGAGGGATATTAATGTCCAGTGATTGTTCATTCCTGTTATTTTTTGGTGGTGATGTGTGTGTACTTTTCTTCGTTGGGGTCTACTGCTGTGGCTTTATCTATTGCCTGTGTTTTCTAGGTTGTATCTGACTTCCTTAGGTTGGAATTTTCCTTCTAGTGCTTTCTGTAGGGCTGGGTTTGTGGATAAATATTGTTTAAATCTGGCTTTGTCATGGAATGTCTTGTTCACTCCATCTATGACGATTGAAAGTTTTGCTGGGTATATTAGTCTAGGCTGACATCCATGGTCTCTTAATGTCTGCATTACATCTGTCCAGGACCTTCTGGCTTTCAAAGTCTCCATTGAGAAATCGGGTGTTATTCTGATAGGTTTGCCTTTATATGTCACTTGGCCTTTTTCCTTTGCTGCTTTTAATATTCTTTCTTTATTCTGTACGTTTAATTGTTTAATTATTATGTGGCGAGGGGACTTTTTCTGGGGGTCTAGTCTGTTTGGTGTTCTATAGGCTTCCTGTATCTTCATAGGCATTTCCTTCTTTAAGTTGGGAAAGTTTTCTTCTATGATCTTGTTGAATATATTTTCTGTGCCCTTGAGTTGGTATTCTTCTCCTTCTTCTACCCCTATTATTCGTAGGTTTGGTCTTTTCATGGTGTCCCAAATTTCTTGGACATTTTGGTTCATGACTTTGTTGACTTTAGTGTTTTCTTTGACTGATGAATCTATTTCTTCTATTGTATCTTCAACGCTAGAGATCCTCTCTTCCATCTCTTGCATTCTGTTGATTATACTTGCATCTGAAGTTCCCAATCGTTTTCTCAGATTTTCTATTTCCAGCATTCCCTCTGTTTGTGTCTTCTTCATTTTTTCTATTTCCTTTTTCAGGTCTTGGACTGTTTCCTTCATTTGTTTCATTGATTTTTCTTGATTTTCTTTCAGTATTTTATTGTTCTCTTCCAGGACTTTATTGATTTCTTCTAATTTGTTTGCCCTTTCCTCTAGTTGTTTACAGCGTTCTTCACATTTTTTTGTCTTTTCCTCTACACGAGCCTCTAGCTTCTTCATGATGACATTCATAAGGCTATTTTCTTCTGCTTCTTCCAATTTCTGATGTTCAGGTCTAGGTGTTGGAGGAGGGCTAGGGCCTGGTGATGGTGTATTACTATTCATTTTGTTGTATGTGTTTCTGCCTTGACGTCTGCCCATCTCCTTGTGGTTCGTTCCTGGCCTTATCCGCACACTTGGTTCAGAGCTGACAGATTCAGGAAGTCTCTCTCTCTTGTCCAGATGGGAGCTCTCTTGTCCAAATTGGAAGTCCGGGGCAGGATGGAAGCTCTTGTTCAGAAGGGAAGTCCGGGGGAGGATGGGTGCTCTCCTCTCTCTCTCTCTCTCTCTCTCTCTCTCTCTCTCTCTCTCTCTCTCCTCCAGATGGGAAATCCACGGCAAGATGGGAGCTGGGGGCCAGCCTCTAAGTCTCAAGAAGAGGCTTGGGGCTCAGGCAGATGGGCGTGGGGGCAGGGCGTGGAGACTGCAGGGTCTGCCAGGGGTCTTGGAGAGGGGGATCCTTCCCAGTGGGGCTAGAAGGGCACCTGCCCGGGGAGCAGAACCTGGGCCCAAGTTGGGCAGGTCTTCCCCGGAGTGGCTGGTGCCCAGGGATGGGGTCGGGGGCAAGCTAGGGCACTCACCTGTGCTTCAGAAGGGAAGTCCTGGGCAAGATGGGAGCTGGGGGCTGGCCTCTAAGTCTCAGGAAGAGGCTTGGGGCTCAGGCAGATGGGCGTGGGGGCAGGGCGTGGAGACTGCAGGGTCTGCCAGGGGTCTTGGAGAAGGGGATCCTTCCCGGTTAGGGTAGAAGGGCACCTGCCCGGGGTCCAGAACCTGGGCCCAAGTTGGGCAGGTCTTCCCCGGAGTGGCTGGTGCCCAGGGATGGGGTCGGGGGCAAGCTAGGGCACTCACCTGTGCTTCAGAAGGGAAGTCCTGGGCAAGATGGGAGCTGGGGGCTGGCCTCTAAGTCTCAGGAAGAGGCTTGGGGCTCAGGCAGATGGTCGTGGGGGCAGGGCGTGGAGACTGCAGGGTCTGCCAGGGGTCTTGAAGAAGGGGATCCTTCCTGGTTGGGGTAGAAGGGCACCTGCCCGGGGTCCAGAACCTGGGCCCAAGTTGGGCAGGTCTTCCCCGGAGTGGCTGGTGCCCAGGGATGGGGTCGGGGGCAAGCTAGGGCACTCACCTGTGCTTCAGAAGGGAAGTCCTGGGCAAGATGGGAGCTGGGGGCCGGCCTCTAAGTCTCAGGAAGAGGCTTGGGGCTCAGGCAGATGGGCGTGGGGGCAGGGCGTGGAGACTGCAGGGTCTGCCAAGGGTCTTGGAGAAGGGGATCCTTCCCGGTTGGGGTAGAAGGGCACCTGCCCGGGGTCCAGAACCTGGGCCCAAGTTGGGCAGGTCTTCCCCGGAGTGGCTGGTGCCCAGGGATGGGGTCGGGGGCAAGCTAGGGCACTCACCTGTGCTTCAGAAGGGAAGTCCTGGGCAAGATGGGAGCTGGGGGCCGGCCTCTAAGTCTCAGGAAGAGGCTTGGGGCTCAGGCAGATGGGCGTGGGGGCAGGGCGTGGAGACTGCAGGGTCTGCCAGGGGTCTTGGAGAAGGGGATCCTTCCCGGTTGGGGTAGAAGGGCACCTGCCCGGGGTCCAGAACCTGGGCCCAAGTTGGGCAGGTCTTCCCCGGAGTGGCTGGTGCCCAGGGATGGGGTCGGGGGCAAGCTAGGGCACTCACCTGTGCTTCAGAAGGGAAGTCCTGGGCAAGATGGGAGCTGGGGGCCGGCCTCTAAGTCTCAGGAAGAGGCTTGGGGCTCAGGCAGATGGGCGTGGGGGCAGGGCGTGGAGACTGCAGGGTCTGCCAAGGGTCTTGGAGAAGGGGATCCTTCCTGGTTGGGGTAGAAGGGCACCTGCCCGGGGTCCAGAACCTGGGCCCAAGTTGGGCAGGTCTTCCCCGGAGTGGCTGGTGCCCAGGGATGGGGTCGGGGGCAAGCTAGGGCAGTCACCTGTGCTTCAGAAGGGAAGTCCTGGGCAAGATGGGAGCTGGGGGCCGGCCTCTAAGTCTCAGGAAGAGGCTTGGGGCTCAGGCAGATGGTCGTGGGGGCAGGGCGTGGAGACTGCAGGGTCTGCCAGGGGTCTTGGAGAAGGGGATCCTTCCCGGTTGGGGTAGAAGGGCACCTGCCCGGGGTCCAGAACCTGGGCCCAAGTTGGGCAGGTCTTCCCCGGAGTGGCTGGTGCCCAGGGATGGGGTCGGGGGCAAGCTAGGGCACTCACCTGTGCTTCAGAAGGGAAGTCCTGGGCAAGATGGGAGCTGGGGGCTGGCCTCTAAGTCTCAGGAAGAGGCTTGGGGCTCAGGCAGATGGGCGTGGGGGCAGGGCGTGGAGACTGCAGGGTCTGCCAGGGGTCTTGGAGAAGGGGATCCTTCCCGGTTGGGGTAGAAGGGCACCTGCCCGGGGTCCAGAACCTGGGCCCAAGTTGGGCAGGTCTTCCCAGGAGTGGCTGGTGCCCAGGGATGGGGTCGGGGGCAAGCTAGGGCACTCACCTGTGCTTCAGAAGGGAAGTCCTGGGCAAGATGGGAGCTGGGGGCTGGCCTCTAAGTCTCAGGAAGAGGCTTGGGGCTCAGGCAGATGGGCGTGGGGGCAGGGCGTGGAGACTGCAGGGTCTGCCAGGGGTCTTGGAGAAGGGGATCCTTCCCGGTTGGGGTAGAAGGGCACCTGCCCGGGGTCCAGAACCTGGGCCCAAGTTGGGCAGGTCTTCCCCGGAGTGGCTGGTGCCCAGGGATGGGGTCGGGGGCAAGCTAGGGCACTCACCTGTGCTTGAGAAGGGAAGTCCTGGGCAAGATGGGAGCTGGGGGCTGGCCTCTAAGTCTCAGGAAGAGGCTTGGGGCTCAGGCAGATGGGCGTGGGGGCAGGGCGTGGAGACTGCAGGGTCTGCCAAGGGTCTTGGAGAAGGGGATCCTTCCTGGTTGGGGTAGAAGGGCACCTGCCCGGGGTCCAGAACCTGGGCCCAAGTTGGGCAGGTCTTCCCCGGAGTGGCTGGTGCCCAGGGATGGGGTCGGGGGCAAGCTAGGGCACTCACCTGTGCTTCAGAAGGGAAGTCCTGGGCAAGATGGGAGCTGGGGGCCGGCCTCTAAGTCTCAGGAAGAGGCTTGGGGCTCAGGCAGATGGGCGTGGGGGCAGGGCGTGGAGACTGCAGGGTCTGCCAGGGGTCTTGGAGAAGGGGATCCTTCCCGGTTGGGGTAGAAGGGCACCTGCCCGGGGTCCAGAACCTGGGCCCAAGTTGGGCAGGTCTTCCCCGGAGTGGCTGGTGCCCAGGGATGGGGTCGGGGGCAAGCTAGGGCACTCACCTGTGCTTCAGAAGGGAAGTCCTGGGCCGTGTTCACAACTCTTAATAAAGCCTTTGCCTTAATGGATGCTACATCCCTGCATCCTTCTTCCTCAATCCTCTCCTCTTCCTCCCTAGAGTCTAACACATGATAGACATTATGTCCTCCTTCTTAAATGCTGAATTAAATTAAGTCTTTCCTTCTTCAGCTTGCTTTCATCAATTTCTTTTGTAATAGTAATGAGAGAACATAACTCCTATGCATGATTACATGTATGCACGCTTAAAATGGTTCAACTCATGTTGTGAGGGCTCAGGTGATTGATTCCATTAATGGCAACCAAGCTAACTTTCATCCTGTTATTTATTTAATTTGACAGAGACCAAAGTAACAATGACAACTTGAGGAAATGAGGAAATCCTTAATTCAAACGCCATGAACAAATATGAGTCTTCTACATTGTGACACAAAATTTGATTTTTAGAACAAATTTTGACTGGGCAGTTCCTCAAATTACTAAAACCATTCTAACATGCTGTGAGAGGTAATGCTGACTATTAACATGACAGAATCTAGAAGCACCAATGAGACACTTCTGAGCACATATGTGAAGGATTATGTAGACTGTTAGCCTTAGGGCATAGCTGTGGGAGATTTCTTTGTAGGTGAGTTGAAGTAGGAAAACAAACCTTAAGCGTAGTAGGCTCATGCTGTGCCTTGGGATCTGCACTGAATGAACAGTAGAAAGTGTGTTAAACACAAGCCTTCATGACTTGCTGCTGCCTGCAGCTCCTGTTCTTGTTATTTTCCTGACATGAAGGACTCAGAGCTCCAACTATGAACTCAAATAACCCTTCTCTCCCATAAGTTGTTGGTGTAATTATATCACAGCTTCAGGGAAAGTAACTAACCTATTGAAAGCATGAAGCTATGACCTTGAGAAATGATCTTAAATCTGAACCTCCATTATTAGAGTATTTAATTTTGTAATTTTAGAGAATGAAATGAAATGTATTTTTGACATGTGGCTTGAAATATATTTTCTTAAAGGATTTCATAAGAGAAAGTAAACATTACCTAAAGTACAGCTTCTTAAACCTCCCATGGATTCTTGTTACCTTGCTGAAGTAGATATTTCCAATCACTTAGTATAAGGTAAATCTCTGCCTTAGATTTATAGTGATCATCATTGAATGGCATTATTCTACTATTTTAATTGAATTGGTTACACAAACATACATAGAGAGAAACTATGTTGTTAGCTTCATTTAACTTTTGGGAAGTAAAAATTTATGGATTAAGTAAAATAAAGGTCACACACCTCAATTTGTATGCCAAGTGATTGCTATTTGTTTGTAGTAATTTTTCATTATTTTATATACCATATGTCAATGCAATTTTGTTGTTATTATACCACAATGGCCAATAAAATTTGGAATACCATCAACCTTGCACTTCCGTTGCTCTAGAACAACTTCTGTTCCCACAATCTATACTAGCCAGGGTATTTTAGAGGAACAGAACTGATAAAATGAATATGTGTGTATGTGTATGTATATATGTTATACATATATAGGTCATACATATGTGTGGGTATGACATTTATTAGAGTGGCTTGCAAACTGTGGTCCAGCTAGTCCAACAATAGCTGTCTTTTGACCCAAAGTCAAAAAGTCCAGTAGTTGTTCCTTCAGTCCATGAGGCTGGATGTCTGACTGATCTTTAGTATACATCAGCATCCAAAAGAAGTAAACCCAAACACCGGAGAAAGAATGAACTTACCAGCAACAGTGAAGGCAAACAAGCAGAGCAAAAGCTTCCTTCTTCCATGTCCTTATATAGGCTGCCACCAGAAGGGGTGACCCAGATTTAACTTACATATTTCCATCTCAAATGATCTAATCAAGAATTCCTCACAAGTATTCTATTCCCAGCAGTCTGAGGTTTAGTTAATTCCAGATATAGTCAAGTTGATGGAGAAGAGTAGTCATCAAAGTTTATCTTGGTTTATCATTAACTGTCAAAATTCATGCTGGGACATGGTGAACACAAAAGACCATAAGGTGTTAATTGCCAGCATAAAAATAATTCTGGAAGCACATGTTTCACTTACCTTTTGCCCTATTTGTTCTCCTAACAAGGTGTTCAATGAGAGGCCTCTGTGAGATTTAGAAGAAGAAAGCTCAATACTATTCCATCAGGATAGAAGGTAGGGCATATGATGAAGATTGATAATCTCCAGAGAGTTGCTCCAGGCAGCTGAGCAATCAGCTTAGTCACATTTGGTCTTCTCAGCCAAGTCTATGAGCTAGATGGCAAGAAAGTTTACATCTTGGGTGACAGATACAAGCTGGCCACTGGTGAAGTCTCAGACAATTACCCTGTTACTCGTATTTGTACTCATTACCTACTCCCAAACTTTGTGTAGGTAAAAATCTAATCATTTTAATTTAATTTACTATTTCTTTGTGGCTATCTTTTCAACATTTGGGAATGCAGCTCTCTCACTGTTTAGAACACAAAAATTTGACCATTACACCGTGCATGGATTATTGTCTAGGGTTCTTGATTGAGTTCATTTTCTCTGCCAGTTAAAGAATTAAAAGGCAGGAAAAGTCTTGAGGAAAACAAGTAAGAGCAGGGAAAACCTCAGCTGCAGCAAGAGAATCAGTAGATGAAGAAATGCTATCATTAGGGGTGAAACACACAGCAAGGCACATGGCACACAGAGAAGATACTCTGTTGAGCAGAGGGAGGACTTGAAAATCCTGGTGTCTCTTGAGGGCTTTGATTTTAAAAACTTTTGAGGTATCTTCCCCCTCTAGTCTATGGTTGGTCATCTTTCATTAAGACAGGGAGGCTGACAGGCTTACAACTTTGAGGCAAATGTGTCTTGATCCTTGAACTTGAATAACAGGCCTTGCTGGCAGAAGAAAAAGCCTGCCAGATCTTTAGGCCTTTGCCACGTGTCAGATAAGGCTTATAAGAAAGTGGCCAGATTGTGCATATACCCAAGAAATGCTCAATCATACCACAAGAGCACTTGTTCAGCTATGTTCATATCAGCATTGTTTGTAATAGCCAGAACATAGAAACAACCTAGATGCCCTTCAACTGAAGAATGGATAAACAAAATGTGGTACATATACACAATGGAATACTACTCAGCAGAAAAAAACAATGACATCATGAAGTTTGCAAGCAAATGGATGGATCTAGAAAAAATCATCCTGAGTGAGGTAACCCAGACTCAGAAAGACAAATGTGGTATCTACTCACTCATAGGAGGATACTAGGTGTGGAACAAGGATGACTGGACGGCTACTCACATCACCAGGTAGGCTACCTGGAAAACAGGATCCCAAGAAAGACATGGGGATCACCCAATGATGGAGAAATGGAAGAGATCTACATGAACAGCCTGGACATGAGTGGGGGTAGTGAAGGGCAAGGGTCGAGGGAAAGAGAGCTTGGGGGAGCGGGAGATCCCAGCTGGATCAACAATGGAGAAGGAGAACAAGGAATAGGAGACCATGGTAAATGAAGACCACATGAGAATAGGAAGAAGCAAAGTGCTAGAGAGGCCCACAGAAATCCACAAAGATACCCCCACAACAGACTGCTGGCAATGGTCAAGAGACAGCCCAAACTGACCTACTCTGGTGATGGGATGGCCAAACACCCTAAATGTCATGCTAGAAACCCCATCCAACAACTGAGGGATCTGGATGCAGAGATCCATGGCTAGGCCCTGGGTGGAGCTCTGGGAGTTCAATTAGTGAGAAAGAGGAGGGTTTATATGAGCGAGAATTGTTGAGACCAAGTTTGGATAAAGCACAGGGACAAATAGCCAAATGAATGGAAACACATGAACTATGAACCAATGGCTGAGGGGTCCCCAAATGTATCAGGCCCTCTGAATGGGTGAGACAGTTGATTGGCTTGATCTGTTTGGGAGGCATCCAGGCAGTAGGACCGGGTCCTGTGCTCATTGCATGAGTTTGCTGTTTGAAACCTGGGGCCTATGCAGGGTCGCTTGGCTCGGCCTGGGAGGAGGGGACTGGACCTGCCTGGACTGAGCCTACCAGGTTGATCTCAGTCCTCAGGGGAGGCTTTGCCCTGGAGGAGGTGGGAATGGAGGATATACTGGGGGGATGGTGAGGGGGGCGGAAGGGGGAGGGAGAACAAGGGAATCCGTGCCTGATATGTAGAACTGAATTTTATTGCAAAATTTAAAAAAAAAAATAGAAAAAGAAAAAAAAAGAAAGTGGCCAGAAGTTCACCATCTTTATCGTCTGGATATTTATCATTTTTGTTTGCTTGTTTGTTTGTTTTGTTTTGTTTTTTGAGACAGTGTTTCTCTGTGTAGCTTTGCACCTTTCTTGCAACTCGCTTTGTAGACCAGGCTGGCCTCAAACTCACAGAGATCCACCTACCTCTGCCTCCCAAGTACTGGGATTAAAGGCATGAACCACCACTGCCTGGCTATCATTTTTATTATCTATTTGTGGTCCCTGTTTCTATCTTTCTGCCTATCAGTGATCTGTCTAACTTCTAGTCCTTCACATAAACATATAAAAAAGATTATATGATATGAGGGAAACCACCCCAACTTTTTCCCCAGGGTACTCTTGAGGAGAGAGGGATAAGAGATATTAGGTAGAAAGATAGAGGGGAGAAACAGACAGAAACACAGGATAGCCTTGGGAGGACCTGGATCAATATCCACCAGCTCCTCCTGTATCTTCTAAAGGGCCTTTTATAGGAATGTCAAGGGGTGGAGCAAAACATCTCCCCCTAGCACAGCCAAGTCCAAACTTTTCCAATCACCTGGTAACCACACACGTGGTCAAGCAATCCTTTAATGCAGCCTTGCTGGGTAAAGTAAGCTCACATCTCACTAAGAAATCTTTGTCAGCCTCCACAGCTCCCAGTTCTTGATATAATAAAGGGCTCCTCAGGCCCTTCTGATAGACTGTGCCTGTCCTAGGTCTTCCTTCTTGAATAATCTTCCTTATTGTCTTGGAGATACACTTTCCATCAAGCATACTCTGGAATAGGTTGGAAGCTATCAAGAAGTAAGTTGCCCATCTGTGGTTACCAACCTCTGGCAGGAAGAGGATTAGAGCTTAACTCAGCTCTGACCTAGGTCCCTGCTAAGAGCTTGCAAACATCCACAGTGATCTCCATAGCTGCCACACCTCCCAGTAAAGGAGTAGAGGATAATAAAGATGGAATATCCTTTTTGGAATGGATCTAAGGTGATTACATCAGTCTTAGCTGCACCAAGCCTTTTTCTAAATCAAAACTCTCTCCTAACTGATGTTCAACAAAACTTTCAAAAGAATATTTTGATTCCCAGGAGAAAACAGTCATTTCAAAACACTTCAAAGTATCCACTCAAGTAAACAAAAACCCATGCTAATTATTAAAATACTTTCAGTTGTTTAAGTAGCTCATATATACGTGTGTTCCTACCACAGCAGTAGAATTTCTATACAAACTAACTCAATTGTGGGTGGCCTACCCATTTCTAAACAGAAACAGAGGAGGAGTGGAAACTTTTAGGAAGAAGACAGAAAAGCTTCCCTAATTATGACTATGACACCTTCACCTAAGCATTCCAGGGGCTACTGAGACCATAAAATTATATTTTAAGCTATCATAAAAAGTGTTCAAATTTATCTGAAGGTAAAGAGTAATAAATACAATTCTAATATGAACATCACTACACACTTTTTACAAACTTACATTCAACATTTACACTTTTTACATTAAGCATTTATACTTTTTACAAACTTGCATTCAACATATTTACAAGTCATCACTACATATTTACACTTTTTATAAACTTACATTCAAAAGCAAACTCTATAGGACTACTTTACAAACTTTAGCAAACATCTAGAAGAGATTTCTTAATAGAACTATTTACTTTTTCTTCCAATAAGACAGAGTTTGCAAATTATGAGTAATTGCCATACTGAGCTACTGTAAAGCTCTTACAAAAAAACTCCCTACGCATCTATTAGGAACCATCTTCCTTAAAAGAGCCTTCCTTGAAACAGAAGCAGTGTGGCTCCAGGTTCCATTTCATTCTAGCTTTACTGGAGAAACATCAGCAGCTATGATATTGTTAGAGCTGGCATTTCTTTGTTCCACACACCTCACCAAATTCAGACAGCCAGCAAGCTTCTGAGGGTACAATTTCCACCTTCTTAATTTTTTAAAGCTGCTTCTTATGATTGCCATGAGCCCTTTTAATGATGCCTTTCCTTGTCATTCAATGTTTCCCTTTTGCATCTCAAGCACAACCCAAGTTTCTTATTTGCCCATAAGTTTTTTTCACACCCAAAGCAATTTTCTGGTATTCAGACTGTTTTCCCTTGCTTTCTAATGGATTTTAAAGTGGTTTGTTGACAAACTGCATTAGCATTTTAATGCCACCAGGCTTTGTTCACCTGCTTCTTATTTCCAGGAGGTAAGCTAAGCTTTCTAACAGCAGCATTTTGAGGCTGAAAATGCAGAGTTTTGGGGCAGTGCAATTTCTTTTGGGTGTTTGGCTGCTCTATCTGAGCTTCCCTCTAGGCCTGCTTATACCGTAGCTCTGTTACGAACTACATTCCCCAAGCTGCCTTTCTTTATAACATCATGCTCTTATGAACTACATTTTCCAAGCTGCATTTCTTTATACCATTCAGTGCTTTGCTCTCCTACCTTACCAAGTCAGTGAAAGAAAATAAAAGTACTTGAAATAAAAGCTTTTTCAGGAGGATTTTTCCCCTGGATAGATCCTCTTTGTCCTGGCTTGTCTCCCTCTCACCCCCCACCCCAATGTAGAGTCCCTGCTGCCACCACACTGCTCTGCTCAGACTCTAACTGCTTTCTGCATGCCAGTAGCTTTTCCTCGGTCTCACACCACCTCTGCTGCAGCTCCACCCTGGGAGAAAGCTGCCCCCTGCTCAGCTTTCCACCTCCATTCTCTTTGGCATCTCTCACTAGGCTCTAGCCACAGAACTCTGGCTAGGGTCCGAAGTGTCTGCTGTTTTTCTAATACTGGCTTGAAGGGGAGACAGGACTAGCAGAGAGGGTTTGCCATGTTCTAAGAGGTATTTTTTTCTAGAACAATTACAGGTGACTTCCCTGTTCTGATAGATGTTTCTTCCAGGTGAATCTAATTTTGTCCTACCTAATGAGTCGTGAGCTCTTGTGGGGCTGTTCATTACTCTGCTTAGTAACCACAACGCCTCTCTTCAGAAGTCGATTGCTCTCAGCAAGTGTTCAGCAATGGCACTATTAACCTAATAGTTGACAAAGATAAAATACAATGCTATAAAGCAGGTGAAGGCCTGAGCAAATGAAGTCCTGAGTGGCTGCATATTGTTAACATGGGCATAGCCATGTGGAAGACTCCAAAACTTTGGTCTCATGAAACATTAGCAGAGCCAGTTTCTTATTTGAGCCAGGTTCAAAGGGACAGCAAACATTACCTTGGGATCAAAGAATGAGTGTTTATGAACAATTGATCAGTGTGTGGAAGGATGTCCTCCTCCTTGATGTTTATACCCTGAAGCTACTGGTCTATAGAGATGTGCTGTGGAACTAGCTAACTCTTCCCCCAATATTATATATTACTATACCCAATAAACATTCTGGGGTTCTCGGTTGTGGAGGTAGCAGATTCCTACCTGATCCCAGGTTTATTGTACATTTTTTGTGTGTGTCTGTCCTTTAATCATTCCCTTCCTGCCCCTTCCAGAATTCCAGGTCCCAAGCTGTTCTGGTTGAACAAATGAAGACAGAGTATTGGGACAAAGGCTGTATAGAAGACATCCTCTGTGTGTGGTGGAAAGGAAAACAGATCATGGAACGTGAAGCACCATGGACTGAGGAAGGTATTCCTACATGGCAGTATAGCATATGGAGACACACACCACTTAGCATCAGGGATTGAATCATGGAGAAAAAGGAACAGGACTCTCAGATGGCAATAAATATCCTCTTCCACCTCATAAGAACAATAAAGTTACTGCCAGGAGCACAGGTAACATTGTTCTGAGGGTGAATAATGTCCAGATAGACCATGGTCTGAAGGCATGTGGCTCATTAACAACAAAGCCAGTGGAAAGAATCAATTCTTGATTTAAGGACCTGCCAAATAAATCCCATACCACAAAAGCCATTGCTAATAATATCATACATGCCACTAGTGAAATATCAATGACTATTGTTAGATTATCTACGTTTTTATAAAAAATAAAATCACTAGCAGTATACCAAAATCAGCATTCATTTTAGAACTATTACTGATTAGTCATTTGCTAGAAATGCATATATATATATATATATATATATATATATATATATATATATATATATATTATATATGAACATGGTGAGGCTCTGGACTTAAATCTAAAGGTTTGGTTTCTAGAATAACAATACTGGCCGGGCGGTGGTGGTGCACGCCTTTAATCCGAGCACTCGGGAGGCAGAGCCAGGCGGATCTCTGTGAGTTCGAGGCCAGCCTGGGCTACCAAGTGAGTTCCAGGAAAGGCGCAAAGCTACACAGAGAAACCCTGTCTCGAAAAACCAAAAAAAAAAAAAAAAAACCAATACTGTCCTAGAAAATGCTATTTGAATACCCTTAAGAAAACAATATTTATCATTTTCCCCTCTGACATAAAGATGCAGCTTTGAAAACATGTCTGGAATATGATGAACAGGAAATCTTGATTCAGATATGTTCCCCTGAGAATCAGTGATCCATAAGGTCATTTGATACTCATGCCATTTGTTGGCAAATCTTAAAGTGCTCTCCTGAAATGTTTGGTGTATTGTGTGCACAGCATAGAATAGAAAAGCTGGGCTGCTGGGCTTGCACTCGGCCTGGTGTGTCAGTGATAAATCAAGCTCCATCTCTTTAGGTAACAAGTCTAATTTGGCATCTTTTCATTTTTGTGTTTTAAATTTATTAGTAATAGCTCCATTAAAAAGCCAACATATTTTCTCTTAAGTCAGCATTGTGTATATCATGAAGAAGAGTGTACTGAGAAATCCCTATTTAATATGAAACATATTGCTCTGTCAGCTGAATGGAACATTGTTAGTACCAATTTTGATCTGATTTTTATCTAAAAGTATTTGTATGTATGGTCAATTCCATTTTTCTTCTACACTCATTTCCTATCTAGTTCATGTTTGCAACCATTTGCAAGTAAAGTTCAGCTAAGATGACTTAATTATTTCAAATCTCAAATATTTCTGTGAATGTCAGGAAATAATATTTTCACCCATAGGAAATATGATTAAATATGTTTGTCCTGGGTTTTAAGTAATAACCTAGACTAAGAGTAGATTTATTTTAAACCATGGTTTTACCATAGTCCTTTTTGTTTATGCTGTAGAGTGAGAAAGGAAATGGGCATGTTTCCAACCTCATGACCAAAATATTCTCATTTAAATCAATACACATTCAATACACCCACTGACAACACAAACCTCAACTTACCTGCGTTAAATAGATGACTGAAACCACATAACTCCAGAGAGAAAGTCTTCAAGAAAGCCAAATCCAAGATGCTCTTTGTATTGACATGATTCAGTTCCTCCCCATGTTTAAACTATCTCCTTGTTTTGTGCTGATTAACTGACCCTTCTGCAGGGAAACCCTTAACTGAAAAGACATGTGTTTATGCTGACCCCTGCTGGTCAGACTGTCAAAGTGATGGGCGAACTGGCTCTTTATCTAAGCTTACCTGAAATTTGTGTTGTTCTTTTATTTTCATCCAGTGTTCACAGCCCTTTTCCACAGTACTTGTTATATCTACTAACAATATATCCTCCCACTTCTTTTATTCTTTTCTAACTTCTCCAGGATTATATGTAAAATGGATTCTAGAAGCCTGAGGATAAGCAGCTACAATCATGGAGAATGCATTTATTACTTCTTCCATCCATGTACAGACCTAAGCATGCTCATGTGCCTAAGTGTACTGGTTATATTTTGTCAACTTGACACAAACATAGATATATCTGAGAAGAAGCAAGTTTGTTTAAAGAATTACCTTCATTAGATTGTCTTGTGAGCAAGTTTGTACTTTCTTAATGATTGATGTGGGAGGACTCAGTCTACAGTGAGTATTATCATTACTGGACAGATGGTCTTAGGTTGAAGTCCATTGTCTCAGCTTCAGTTCCTGCCCACGGGGTTCTGCATTAAATTCCTGCCTTGATTTAACGCAATGATGGACTATAAACAATAAGCTGAATAAAAGCTATCCTCTCCAAATTAATGGGCTAGGATTTGTTATCCTCATGAAATGGCAAATATGTGACTTCAGACAATAGAGGAAGGCCTGAGAACATTTACATGTAAGGTGGTGGTGATTAGGGGATGTTGAGTGCTCCTTGTGCAAGTTGATCCAGCCTCATCCTTCTCAACCCAGAAACTCTCCCAGAGCTGACTGTTCCCTTTCAGCCATGGCCATCCCTCTGATTCATTTACTCCAGTTTTTCTGTGTCATGTGAAGAAATAGGCCTCAGTTCAATTTGGGAGCCCATTTATACTCCCATTTTCTGGCCAACTTTGTTTTCTTTAATATGTCCCTGATCATCAAATTTATGATAGTTATGATCACACGTCTTAGAAAAGATTAACAATTATTTTTTTAATTTAAAAAATAAACATGGAAGGAGTCACAAGAGCTTTGATAGAACTAATGGCGACTCAGCTGGGGGATTGGTGTTGTTTGGAAATCACAAATATCAATTCCGTCTAGAGAACTCTGTAATGGATGGCACGAGAGCAGAAGGAAGAGGAGAACACATTCACAGAAGGCCACATCAGAATAGCAAACTCCTTCCTCTGGGTATTTGCAGGTAAATTGAAGATGGGAAGAGATGCCCCGGACACCTGCTGAGGCAGTCCAGAAAAGACATGCATTAAAAGAAATAGGAGAGAAGGGAAGGTAACATACAGCTTTTCTTGAGCTTTTAGAATCTGGTCTGAGAAAAAAAAATAGTGTCATGAAGCATTTCAACTTTGTTTTCCTTTATTATTTTCATAGTTATATATCTTAGACAAAAGTCCTCATTTTGATTTTTAGTAAGTTGCTTATAAATGCTCAATTTCCAGACAACAGATATTTTAGAATAAAAGGAAGGAAGGAAGAAAGGAAGGGAGGAAGGAGGGAAGGAAGGAAGGAAGGAAGGAAGGAAGGAAGGAAGGAAGGAAGGAAGGAAGGGAAAGAAAGAAAGAAAGAAAGAAAGAAAGAAAGAAAGAAAGAAAGAAAGAAAGAAAGAAAGAAAGAAAGAAAGGAAGGAAGGAAGGAAGGAAACCTATGTTCCAGACCAAGGAGAAATTTCTCCAAGGATACAAGTGTAGGTAAAGATTCACACTCTACAGGAGGCCACTCTGAGCCCCATGTAAGACACTGGCTACTTCACAATACTACCCCTTAAATCTTGCTAAGCAGTGCCCCTATCCTGGGCCACAACTGGAATAGAAGCCACATGCTCTACTGGAGGTCTTGCTGGCATTAGGAACCCCAGGTACCTGAAACCCTAGAGATCATATCAGTATTCAGATTCCCAGAGGCCATGCCAGTTTCCAAAACCACAGAACCTCAGAAACAAATCCTGAACCCTAAACCACAGAAGCAAAGAAGAAGAAAAAAAAAACAAACAAACAAACAAAAAAAAACCTAAGTGAGCAGCAACATACTACTAGACCTGAAGACACACTGGTCCAACAAACCACAGGTCACTCTGGCCAGAGTGTATAGAGAAGTACAGAGAAGAAATAGAAAGCAGGGGGGGGGGGGGTCTCTGAAAGCATGCAACCAACAAAGAAAAAAGTCAGAAGTCAGCATCTAAAGTGATAATAAATCAAACCAAGATGACTAGAAGTCAGCAGAAAAACACAATCAATACTCACTCATAAGTGGACACTAGATGTAAAGCAAAGGATAGCCCTGCTGATTTTCAGTGTAAAATAAGTTCTGATCTGAAAGTACCTGGGATCCCTGAGGCTCATTCGGAAACCTCTTCTATGTAGAGCTGTGGAGATGGACCTGGGCTCTGCAAGTGCCAACTCACAAAGGTGTCTCTATTACTGTTTTAGTGACTCCAACTAGCCTTGCATTTAACTGAAGCTGGCTCTCAGAGGATGACATGCAGGGAGACTGGAGTCTGTGTCATCACATTGTCACCACTGAAAGGTAAAAGGAAGGTAAGTGCAAAGTCATATAACAATTTTTATGAGAAATCTATAATCTCCTTTATTTTGAGTGAGATCTTTATATATTTAGACTTTTAACTTTTGTTTATGCACCAAATATGTTTTCACTAAAAAAGTAAATTGAAAGCCTTAATGAGACTCTAGATGCCACCATATCACCTACAACATCCCATGACATTGTGTAAGCTACACTATTGATTACTAGAATGAGAGGTTAATAGGCAGAGCCTAAACTATAACATAACCCAGACAAAAAAAATAAATGTTTAAAAAGTACTAAAGTATACTTCTCAAATAAGAAAGATAATATTATAATATATAATCTTATCAAGGAGATAAAAATGTTTGTCAACCAAGTTGGACCAAGGAGATGCTAAAATCAATTGACAAGAATTGGTTATTAGTTAAGACACCAATACAAAATCTAGTCCTCCAAAAGTTAAGTCAGAGGACATATAATATCATTACTGATTGATTATTTATTTACATATTTGCTTTTTATAAATTGGTTTATGCTACAGAGAGTTTAATCTATAACAGAACAATTAAATGCATTAAACTAAGTTAGACCTATAATGTATAACATATATTCATTCATGAAATGTTTTCTATGAACTGAGAAGAAGACATTTTGCATTATAAGGTTATTCTGCCATTCACAGGTCTTTCTATAAGGTTACATCTTATGTAAATGATTCTGAGCTATTTCATTTTAAATGCAGTGTCAGGAAGGGAGAGCACAAGCCCGCTCCTTTCTCTGAGTTTACTGTGTGTCCCTATGACGGTCATCTGATACAGTGCCAATGGTGATAGACATCTGTGCATGCTTCTCCAGATACAGGGTTGAGCAGAATGAACAGTCAAATGCAGTTCTTTTATGAAGGTGCAGCTTTGTTTTCATTTACACATAAGAGCATTTTGCTTGCATTTACATATGACAGTGAACATACCTGTACCCAATGTAGTCAGAAGTCATTAAATCTCGGAAGTGAGGTGCATTCTGGAAAGTAAACCCAGGTCTTCTGCAAGAGCAGCCAGTGCTCTTAACTGTGGAGGCATTGCTCTGGCCCTTCTTATCTCCTTTTCTAAGACGTCTAATGGTATTTCTCCCCTTTTCTCTTCAATTTAACTGTCCTTGATTATCCATGGAGTCACAGATCAAAAATATCTAGACATCTATGATCCCCTGAAGTCTCATTAATATCCTTAATGAATTTCAGGAGTCATAAAACGGTACTTATATAACATGAAATTTATTAAGATAATAATATATAGCAAAATAGAATAGAATATCTTAGGTTATTTATCTATGAATTAACAGTCTGTTTTGCATTATGGATGGATAGTTGAATGGGCAGATAGAGATTATCTGTCTATCTGTCTGTTTGTCTATCTATATGTCTTTCTCTCTTGTCTATCTATTCACATGTGCACACAAGAAATCCTAGAATCTGAGGTTTCCTAGCTTAAAAATTAGCTGTGTTGTCTCAAGGGTTATTTTTTTTCTATTATAAGCATCATAGCTATCATGATGGCTACCACATAGTTCTAGCTTTGAAAAAAAACTAAGGAATTAAGATAGTAAGCATTCACTGAGAGGAAACATTGGAATGAGTAAATGATCATACTATAATCCTCTTGCTCTTATGGGCATACACATGAAAAGAGAACTTAAAGAATATTTTTATATTAATGAGTGTTTTAACTGCATGTTTGTAAGCAAAATGTGTGTATGTCTGGTGCCCTCAGAGGCCAGGATAGGATGCAGAATCCCGTGGAACTAAAATTAAAGATAGCTGGGAGTCATTGTGTGGATGCTGAGAATTAAACCCAGGTCATCTTAAAGAGCATCGGCTGCTCTTTACCACTAGGCATTCTCTCCAACTCCATGAACCATTTTTAAATGTATTTCTTCTCCAATTTGCACATACAGTCAATGTAATACAACTCAAATTCCTTAAATAATTCCTGAAATAGATAAACTGAGTTTTCCTACAATTCATGTGGAAAGTCAAGGCACATCATAGCAAAGAAAATCAGAAGGCTAGAAAAGTAGTATTATATTTTCTAACTTATTATTCTCTCTTGTATTAACCTACAGTAATTAAGTCTGTGTGTACTGTTGGTGCACAGATAGACAAGTAGATGGATGGAACACCATAAAGAGACAGGAAATAGAGCTTACCCACACATGATATCTAAAAAAAAAAAAAAAAAAAAAGACAATGGAGTATAGATCTCTGTAGTTTATGAAGCTTTGCTATGGGATACAAGTTCTTCATTAATACTACTTCTGGGATCCTATTTAAGACAAACAAGTCTATATTCCACTTCACACAGTAGGTCAGAAGTTATGTGGCTGGATTGGTGTCCCAATCTGTCTACTGGTAGTCTTGCCTGGTCACAGGAGGTGGCCAATTCAGGCTAAGTATTCCCTTTTGCTAGCTGTCTTTGTTTGGATTATTTTGTAGATTCCTGAGCATTTCCTCAGCACCATGTTTCTACCTGGCCCTAAAATAACCCCCTTTCCTGTTGACTCTTTTGGTACTCTCCACTTACCTGCAATTTTCATGAAGTCATGGTTTTTAACAGTTGATTAATACTCCATTATGTGAATGTGCCATATTTTCTTTATCCATTCTTCAGTTGAGGGACATCTAGGTTGTTTTCAGTTTTAGGCTATTATGAATAAAGCTGCTATAGACATAGTTGAGCAAGTGTCTTTGTGGCATGATTGAGTATCCTTTGGGTATATGCCCAAGAGTAGTTCAGCTGAGTCTTGAAGTAAGTGGATTCCAATTTTCTAAGAAACCACCACATTGATTATCAAAGTGGCTGTACAACTTTGTATTTCCACCAGCAATGGAGGAGCGTTCACCTTGCTCCACATCCTCTCCAGCACAAGCTGTCACATGTGGGTTTTTTGTTTGTTTGTTTTTTGTTTTATTTTGCAATACAATTCAGTTCTACATATCAGCCACGGATTCCCTTGTTCTCCCCCCCTCCCGCCCCCCTCACCTTCCCCCCAGCCCACCCCCCATTCCCATCTCCTCCAGGGCAAAGCCCTCCCCACAAACTGAGATCAACCTGGTAGACTCAGTCCAGGTAGGTCCAGTCCCCTCCTCCCAGGCCGAGCCAAGGGACCCTGCATAGGCCCCAGGTTTCAAACAGCAAACTCATGCAATGAGCACAGGACCCGGTCCCACTGCCTGGATGCCTCCCAAACAGATCAGGCCAATCAACTGTCTCACCCACTCAGAGGGCCTGATCCAGTTGGTGACCCCTCAGCCATTGGTTCATAGTTCATGTGTTTCTGTTCATTTGGCTATTTGTCCCTGTGCTTTATCCAACCTTGGTCTCAACAATTCTCGCTCATATAAACCCTCCTCATTCTTGCTAATTGGACTCCCAGAGATCCACCCAGGGCCTAGTCATGGATCTCTGCATCCAGATCCCTCAGTAGTTGGATGAGGTTTCTAGCATGACAATTAGGGTGTTTGGCCATCCCATCACCAGAGTAGGTCAGTTCAGGCTGTCTCTCGACCATTGCCAGCAGTCTTTTGTGGGGGTATCCTTGTGGATTTCTGTGGGCCTCTCTAGCACTTTGCTTCTTCCTATTCTCATGTGGTCTTCATTTACCGTGGTCTCCTATTCCTTGTTCTCCCTCTCTGTTCTTGATCCAGCTGGGATCTCCCGCTCCCCCAAGCTCTCTTTCCCTTAACCCTTGCCCTTCACTACCCCCACTCATGTCCAGGCTGTTCATGTAGATCTCATTCCATTTCTCTGTCATTGGGCAATCCCCATGTCTTTCTTGGGGTCCTGTTTTCCAGGTAGCCTCCCTGGTGATGTGAGTAGCAGTCCAGTCATCCTTGTTCCACATCTAGTATCCTGCTATGAGTGAGTACATACCATGTTTGTCTTTCTGAGTCTGGGTTACCTCACTCAGGATGATTTTTTCTAGATCCATCCATTTGTCTGCAAACCTCATGATGTCATTGTTTTTCTCTGCTGAGTAGTATTCCATTGTGTATATGTACCACATTTTGTTTATCCATTCTTCAGTTGAAGGGCATCTAGGTTGTTTCCATGTTCTGGCTATTACAAACAATGCTGATATGAACATAGCTGAGCAAGTGCCCTTGTGGTATAGGATTGAGCATGCCTTGGGTATATGCCCAAGAGTGGTATAGCTGGATCTTGGGGGAGATGGATTCCCAATTTTCTAAGAAAGCACCATATTGATTTCCAAAGTGGTTGTACAAGCTTGCATTCCCACCAGCAGTGGAGGAGAGTTCCCCTAGCTCCACATCCTCTCCAGCATAAGGTATCTTTAGTGTTTTTGATCTTAGCCATTCTGACAGGCATAAGGTGATATCTCAGAGTTGTTTTGATTTGCATTTCCCTGATGATTAGGGATGTTGAGCAATTCCTTAAATGTCCTTCAGCCATTTGAGTTTCCTCTGTTGAGAATTCTCTGTTTAGTTCTATAGCCCATTTCTTAATTGGATTGTTGGGCATTTTGATGTCTAATTTCTTGAGTTCCTTATATATTCTGGATATCAGTCCTCTTTCAGATGTGGGGTTGGTGAAGATCTTTTCCCATTCTGTAGGCTGTTGCTTTGCCTTGTTGACCGCATCCTTTGCTCTACAAAAGCTTCTCAGTTTCAAGAGGTCCCATTGATTGATTGTTTCTCTCAGTGTCTGTGCTACTGGTATTCTATTTAGGAAGTGGTCTCCTATGCCAATGCATTCAAGATTACTTCCTAATTTCTCTTCTAGCAGGTTCAGAGTAGCTGGATTTATGTTGAGGTCCTTGATCCACTTGGACTTAAGTTTTGTGCACGGTGATAGATATGGATCTATTTGCAGCCTTCTACATGTTGATATCCAGTTTTGCCAGCACCATTTGTTGAAGATGCTTTCTTTTTTCCATTGTGCACTTTTGGCTTCTTTGTCAAAAATTACATGTTCATAGGTGTGCACATTAATGTCAGGGTCTTCTATTCAATTCCATTGGTCCACATGTCGGTTTTTATGCCAGTACCAAGCTGTTTTTGTTACTGTAGCTCTATAGTACAGCTTGAAGTCAGGAATCATGATGCCTCCAGAGGTTGTGTTATTGTACAGGATTCTTTCGGCTATCCTGGGTTTTTTGTTTTTCCATATGAAGTTGAGTATTATTCTTTCCAGGTCTGTAAAGAATTGTGTTGGTATTTTGATGGGGATTGCATTGAATCTGTAGATTGCTTTTGGTAAGATTGCCATTTTTACTATGTTAGTCCTGCCTATCCATGAACATGGGAGATCTTTCCATTTTCTGACATCTTCTTCAATTTCTTTTTTCAGGGACTTAAAGTTCTTGTCATATAGGTCTTTCACTTGCTTGGTTAGTGTTACCCCAAGGTATTTTATGTCATTTGTGGCTATAGTAAAGGGTGATGTATCTCTGATTTCCTTCTCCGCTTCTTTGTCCATCGTATATAGGAGGGCTACTGATTTTTTTGAGTTGATCTTGTATCCTGCTAGTCACATGTGTTTTTGATCTTAGCCATTCTGACAGGACTCGTGTGTAATCTCAGAATTACTTGGATTTGCTTTTCCCTGATGGCTAAGGATATGAAATATCTCCTTAAGTGTTTCTCTAGCATTTGAGAGTCTTCTGTTAAGGATTCTATTTTTAGGTCTGTATTCCATTTTTTAATTGGATTATTTGGTTTATTGATGTCTAGTTTCTTGAGTTCTATATCGTTTAGAAATCAGCCATCTGTTAGATTGGGAATGGTGAAAATCTTTACCCATTCTGTACATGACCATTCTGTCCTAGTAATAGTGTCCTTCACCTTACAGAGGCCTTTCATTTTCATGAGATCCCATTTATTAATTTTCAATAATTATGTCTCTACTATTGGTGTTCTATTCAGGAACTTGTCTGCTGTATCAATTTGTTGAAGACCATTTCCCAATTTTTCTTCTATCAGGTTCAGTGTATCTGGATTTATATTGAGGTCTTTGATCCACTTGGACTTGAGTTTTTTGCAGGGTGATATGGATCTATTTGCATTCTTCTACATGCCAACATCCAGTTAGACCAGCATCATTTGTTGAAGATTCTTTCTTTTTTCCATTGTATAACTTTGGCTTCTTAGTTGAAAATCAGGTGTCCATAGGTGTGTGGATTTATGTCTGGGTCTTTGATTCCATTCCATTAGTCTATCTGCCTGTTTTGATAACAATACCATGTGGGCCCGGCAGTGGTGGCGCACACCTTTAATCCCAGCACTTGGGAGGCAGAGGCAGGTGGATCTCTGTAAGTTCAAGGCCAGCCTGGGCTAGAGTGAGTTCCAAAGCTACATAGAGAAAACCTGTCTCAAAAAAAACATATACATGTATATATATATATATATATATATATATATATATATATATATATATAAATGTGGTTTTTATTAGTGTAGCTCTGTAGTAGAACTTGAAATCAGGGATGGTGATAACTCCAGAAGTAGTTTTATTGTACAGGATTGTTTTAGCTATCCTGGGCTTTTTGTTTTTCCATGTGAGGTTGAGTATTGTTCTTTCAAGGTCTGTAAAATATTGTGTTGGGATTTTAATGGGGACTGCAATGAATATGTAGATCGCTTTTGGTAAGATGACCATTATTACTATGTTAATGCTACCAAACCATGAGCTTTGGAGATCTTTCAATCATCATCTCCAATTTCTTTCTTCAAAGATTTGAAGTTCTTGTCATACAAGTCTTTCACTTGGTTGGTTAGAGTTACCCCCAAGACATTTTATATTATTTGAGGCTATTGTCAAGGGTGTTGACTCTCTGGTTCTTTGTCATCCCATTTATCATTGTATATAGGAGGGTTACTGTATATATATATATATATATATATATATATATATATATATATATATATCTTGTATCTGGACCCTTGACAAAAGTTGTTTATCAGTTGTAAGTGTTCCCTCATAGAATTTTTGGGGTCACTTATGTTCACACTAATCCTCAACAGGATATGTATATCCCTTCTTCAGGCTCAAGGGACATCTCCAACAGAATGTAGGAAGAATGAAAGAACAAAAGTAAAGCAAGGAACTCTGAAACAGTGGGTTCTGGACACAATCATTGTACTTATGAACTCACTGCTGTGGTTCCCTGCACAAGATTAGATCCATCATCATTTTATCATGAATGGAGGAGAGCCTGATGAGTTCCTACTCTTCAATAACAGACTATTGGCAGTTAATGGCTTCTGGGAAAAGTTATGCCATTCTCTTCAGTATTATAGGAATTATTGCCATTAGCTGTTAACAAGCTTCTATGTTTCAGTACATAAGACCCAACTCATGTTCATGCAAGCAAAGAAAATTAACTCACTGACTCAAAAAAAAATCATTACAGATAGAGGAGGTTGTTGAGAATAAGAGTTTCAGTGTTATAGGGAAGAAGATAATTGGGAGTAAAAATAAAAATATAAAATAATCACTATTTATGTTTTTAAATTTCCAAAGTATATACTGAATTAAAATAAAACAAATTTAAAATGAACAACACAGGCAGTATATGGGACACCACTGAGTGAATAGAAACTTATATTGTTAGTTTTATTAAAAGAGGAGTGAAAGGTAAATATACAGAAAACATAGTTAATGAAGTTCTATCTGAACATGCAGGTCCTGAAAGCTCAAAGACTCTCAAATAAATTCAATGCAAAACAACTATCCAAAATACCAAATCTCAGAGAGAGAGAGAGAGAGAGAGAGAGAGAGAGAGAGAGAGAGAGAGAGAGAGGCCTAAGTTACATTGAAGGGAATCCTACTAGACTGACATGAATTTCTTAATAAGAATATGACATATAGGAGATAATTGGGTAATACAGCCAAAGTTCTAGCAAGAAACAACAGCAAAATTTCCCTGCCCCCCAAAAAATACAATTAGCAGAAAACTTAAGAAATGAAAGAAAAATAAGCATTCTCAGGAAACTAAAGAAAAAGTAATTTAACCTGAAAATAGGCTTACATTAAATTCACCAAATTTACACAACTGTAGAAGAAAAAGTTAAAGCTTTATCAATACATAAAAACACAAACCAAAAACAAATTGGAACAATGGAAGGAAAATATTAAAAATAACCAGAAAATTCTAGTATGGATATGTTCCTACCCATCATTAACTGTGCAAGTACTTGGAATAAAACAGTCAAAATGGTAACAACAGCTGAAAGAAAATAAAAAGAACTATTTGTTCATCAGAAAGAAATACTTCATGAGTAACATAGTCTGAACGTGGGGAGCCAATGAACATGCTTTACACAAAGAGAAAACAAAGGAAAGGAGAATATACTATATTTATATTAATAAAATGGAACTTAAGTCAAAGGCACAAAATGTGACAAATGAAGTAATTATATAGTTAAGGGCAAAGTTTAACAAGGGAGTATCTCTCAATTTCCTGTCTATTTTACAGGATAGTTTTGAGTGATGAAGGCAGACAAGAACTATTCGAACAGGATGGGTTTTCACTCAGTCTTAGCCCAGTCGTTCATGGTTGCTGAGAATTCATGTGTTCACCATTCTTTCAAGACAATTTCATTGTTACTGCAGCTAAAGAGAACTGAGTTGCAGGACCCTTGAGGGGTAACCAAGTCAGGCACTCATGCTCCAAATCCCTCAGCTGAAAGCAATAATCTCGAGTTCTTCAACAGCTCTCTCTCACACAGACAAGTAACATATTTGACAGCTGGGCCACCCCAAGCAAGGATGTTTTTGGTTGGTGCCTGCATCACTGTGGGAGAAAGAAACAAACATTGCATGCAGTAATATACTCCTAAATCCTCAGGCTCCACTCTGATGATCTTGAGTGTGAAATCTGTGCCTGACCCACTGCCACTGAACCTGTCTGGGACTCCAGAAAATCAGTTGGAAATCTTGTATATCAGGAGCTGTAGAGACTGACCTGGCTTCTGCAGGTACCATTCCAAATACGTGTTTCCACTACTTAATACAAGGCTCTGACTAGACCTTCAAGAGATGGAGGCTTCATCTCCAAGGCTGACAGGCAGGGAGAGTGGAGTTTGGGTCATCATAACATCACCTCTGGAAGCTGAAATAAAAACAGAGAAGTGCAAAGTTAAGGACACACTTCATGAAAATCTTCATATATTCTTTTTTGATATTTATTTCAAATGAGGTGTTTATTTTTACATACAATTCTTTATGCACTAAAATTCCCTTATTGACAAGCCAAGTGAATTGAAAGCCCTAGGGGACTTCAAGGCATAAATTATACCATCCCATTCCATCTGTGTCATAATCTTCATTATAAAACAAGTTCTCTCCCATCTAAAACCTCTCACTAAAAGATGTAAACCTCACAGGCCTCATTATGGAGGATAAGACCACTCTGTCTTCTCATAAATGTACAGGATACATGTAATCAGCAGTGATACGAAGGCTCATCCTCCTTACCCATTCGGCTTTCTCACTTCGCCCTGTCCTCACCAGGAATCCAGAACACCAGCAGCACCAATAGCTGAACAGGCAACTTCATTTTGAGGAGGCAGTCTGTGGAGATGGATCAGTCGTCAGAGGATGCCAACTGAGCTTTTATCTCTGACTAGCAAGAGTGGGTCCTCCCTAGGGAGCAATAAGCAAAATTTGTGTTAGTGTTTCAATATAGATTGAGGAAAGAGTCATGCAGGCTTCTCATGATTGCAAAAATCATATAACATATCTTCTATGTCTGGATGACAATAATAAAATAAAATGTAATACTTAATACAAAAAGACCATAATAAAATCTGTCAATCTGTCCAATACTAGACACTTAATAAGTGCTGTATTACCGAAACACTGGGAGTAAAAATGAAGACTTGTATGCACTCATTCCCTATTAGTTGAATAATTATTCTGTTGCTCCACTTTCATTAACT
The DNA here is from genome assembly GCF_949786415.1 of Peromyscus eremicus. Classification (NCBI taxonomy): domain Eukaryota; kingdom Metazoa; phylum Chordata; class Mammalia; order Rodentia; family Cricetidae; genus Peromyscus; species Peromyscus eremicus. Next base: position 80,866,383 of record NC_081418.1, on the reverse strand, counting down.
TTACAGATAAATACCTCTTTTATGAATGATAAATGTAGAAGTTAGGAGCTACCTTTCCTGAGATTTATTAAATGTGTCTCTGTAGGAGCACAAACTTAATATAATAGGAAGGCATATCTTAAATGTGTATCATGGAAATGTAAAAGTGATGGATAGTAAAAAAAATTGTCACTGGATGGTGATGGTGTATGCCCCTAATCCCAGCACTGGAGAGGCAGAGGCTGGCAGATCTCTATGACTTCTAGGCCAGCCTATTCCAGGACAGCCAGGATTATTACACATGGAAAATATGGAAAAAGTTATTATTTGTGATGGCATAATTGCAACAGAGGTCTGTATTCCCAATACATAGACTGTAGTTCATCAAATAGCAATGAATAAATGAATAGGGAACTATGAATTAATTTTCCTGCTCCTGGTGCTGAACAAATAATCATAAGAAAATGACCATAAATGTAAAAACATTCTTTCTTTCTGTGTAATGTCTTTCGGTATGCTGTGAATATATGTTGCTCTGATTGATTGATAAATAAAGCTGCATTGGCCTATGACAGGGCAGGAAGGAACCAGGCAGGGAAATCCAAGAGAGATAGTGAGGGACAAAGGAGAGGAAGGAGACATTGTGAGCTGCTGCCAGGAGAAGCAAGATGTAAAGTACAGGTAATGCCACAAGCCAGGTGGCAAAGTATAGATTTATAGGAATGGGTTGATTTAAGATGTAAGAACTAGCTAGTGAGAAGCCTGAACCATTAGGCCATATAGTTTGAAAATAATATAAGTCTCTGTGTGTTTATTTGGGACCAAGCAGCTATTGGACACAGGTGGGAAAGATTCGTCCTGACCACAGGGCCCGGCCTGGGCAGGACAGGAAAATTTCTGACTACACAAGAAATGATTTTCCGTTGATTAAGGTATGAAAAGGATATGTATTCATTCTTTCAGTTCTTGAACAAGATACACATTTTTTTCTTATTAGCTACCTACCTTTTTTTATATATTTTCTTGTGAAGGGACTATTTCTGAGGATACAAGTTTTCATTATTTCAGTGTTCTTTATTTATTTTGTTCACTAGTTTATCCAACTTGCTTCATTTATAAGTCCTATCATAGGTTCTATCTTCTAAGTCATAGATGTTGCTAAAATTTATTCTTATTAAAAAAGAGTAACAAAGACAACATTGTGCCCACCTTTAGCCAAATCAAAACTAGTGTATTGAGGCTTCATCCCAAAAACATTTCCAAAGGAAAGATTTTCATCATAAAAACTAACAAATACAATAAACATAAGTGACAGTTCTTTCATATTAATAGATTTCAAACTATTGACAAAATAATCATTAAAAATGAAAGTAAAAGTATATCTTTCAGAATGAACACAATAATTCTTAAACTTAAAAAGAACCCTTTAAATAACTCAGTGAATCTAAACTAAAAATAAAACAAATTGAGATAAAAATAATATGTTACACATACACACAGTGATATGTTTCTCTTGGGACAAGCAACACATTTGAAAGTTGGGCCACACCAAGCAAGAAAGAAGTTTGTTGGTGTCTGTGTCACTGTGAGTGGAATATATATAGCATGCATGCAGTAATAAACTCAAACATTTTCTGCCTCTGATCTGCTAATTTTCAGTGTGAAAAATGATGCAGTACCAATGAATCAGTCAGAAACTATATACTCCTTGTTAGAAGCCTCATAGATAAGGAGATGTAATGACTGGCCAGTCTTCTACTATCAGTTCAAATCAGCAATATTTAAGATTATCTTCACCTCATGTATTTCAAGTGAGAACTTCACATGTTGTGGATAAAATTTTTGTCTGTGTAACCAATACATTTTTTAAAAAAATCATATGAGTACATCATTCTAAAGAGGTTCTCATGATATTGTAGACCAGGCCATTCAATTCCTTCTGTGTCAAAGTCTTCCCAGCATCACAGATACTGTCTCATCTGACATCTCACTTTCATAGATCTAAACCTCACACATTTGCATCCTTGAGGACAAGACCTTCCATTTCATATGTGGATAGTAAAGACTTGAACAGCAGGTACCCTAGAGCTCATCCTCCTTCTATTCTCCTACTGTATCCCCTTTCTCTCCTTACCAGGAATCCATAGTATTAGCAGCCCTAGGACCTGAAGATGGCACTTCATTGTGAGAAGATGAACTTAGAAAACTGAAGGATCAAGGTAAGATTACTAATGAATTTTTATCTCTGGCCATCAAGGGAAGTTCCTCACTGTGGAACAATATGCAAATATCATGGTGGATGCAAGAGTTTAGAAGGGAAAAATTATTTGGGATTCTTATGTTTGGAAAATCACACAGGAACCTCAGACCTTCGCCACTCTCTCTATTCCCCAGAACCCACTTCTCAGGGTCACCCTTAGCTCTGTAAAAGAACACCAGCTGCAGCTTTCCATGCCCCTGTGCACACCTCCTGATACCATAAACCAACCAACACCAGCTGCAGCTTCCTATCCACCCTGTGCACTTCTCCTATGGATCCCACAGACCATCCCCCACTGCCCTTCCCTTCTGGCCTCATCTCTGTGTCTCAGCCACCAAATTAGACAGGCAGCCCGTGCTTGACCACAGGCAAGCCATCCAGAAGACCAAGTAGACTACCTGCAGACCTTCCCTACTCTCTATTACCTCAGACCCAATTCTCAGGGTCGACCCTAGGTCTATCAAAGAACACCACGGGAAACTTCCCCTCCTCCATGCCTTCTTTGAATCCCTTACAACAGCTTCCCCTGAAATCCTCTCCCTCCAGCCTCCAAAACCAGCAACTATCCCCACTGCTTCCCTCTGCACCTTGAAAGCACAAGCCTAGCAGGCTAGTAAAACAGGCAACACTCAGCAAACACACTCTCTGAAAATCCAGAGAGGAAAGAGAAACAAAAGAAAACTCCGACTCAACCAAGACAAACCCCAAAACCAGCACCTAGACATAAAATCACCCCAAACCCAGATGCCTAGATGCCAGCAATAGAACACAATCAATAACAGTGGGGTACTTTGCCACCACCAGAGAACAGCTGTCCTACCACAGCAGGCTCCGAATATCCAACATAGCTGACACACAAGATAAACACCTTAAAACCAACTACATGAAGATGATAGTGTAATTTAAAGAAGAAATTAATAAATCTCTCAAGGAAAACATAAACAAATAATTCAAGGAAATTAATAAATCTCTTAAGTAAAACCAAGAACAAATAAACAATAGAAGGAAAAAAATAAAACTGTTCAAGACAAGAAAATGGGAATAGAAGCAATAAAGAAAACACAAACTGATTAAATCCTGGAAATAAAATATTTAGGAATTAAAACATGAACTATAGAGGCAACTTTTACCAACAGAATATAAGAGATGGAGGAGAGAAGCTCAGAAATGGAGATACAATAGAAGAAATGGATACATGAATAAAAGAAAATATTAAATCTGAAAAGTTCCTGAGAGGACTGTGTATCCTCTTTTATCAAAACAAATGAATCTCCATGAGCTTTGATAGAAATCCTGTGACCTGTGAGAAACAGTTTCAGTGACTGATTCATGAGGAGGAGCAGTTGGGGCAGCTCAGCCTCTCACTTCTGCTTCCATGGGGGTTTATGTTATGACTTGTATCACTGTGGGAGGGAACTCATCATACTGTAGACAGTAATAAGTGGCCATGTCTTCAGGCTCCAGGCTGCTGATGCTGAGAGAATATTCTGTCCCAGACCCACTGCCACTGAACCTCGATGGGATCCCATTGTCCAAGTTAGATGCACCATAGATCAGTCGCTTAGGAGCTTTCCCTGGTTTCTGCTGTAACCAGCTTAAATAACTGCTAATGCCCTGACTGGCCTTGCAAGTGATGGTGACTCTGCCTCCCAGAGACGCAGACAGAGTGGATGGAGACTGGGTCATCTGGATGTCACATCTGGCACCTAGGAATGGAGATATAATAAATACTCACATAGTTAAACATGGTAAGAGAGAAGTGCACCCAAATGCCAGTTGACACTGATCACAGTGTAACAGTGAAATTCCCATTATATTCCTTTTTTACCTGGAAGACAGAGCAGCAGGAGCCCTAGAAGCTGAGCAGGGGCCCTCATGTTCATGCTGAGTCCTGACTGCAATGACAACTGTACGGGGTGTGACTGGTATATGAAGAAGTCCTCAAGGCTGTGCAGTGAGTGCATGCAAATCACTGGGAACTAGTTAGGGTGGGCACAGCTGCAAAACTTGCTCATCTCAGCAACTTGGCAAAAGACCATGGTTCCTAGATACCCAAGGTCAGATGATATGCATGCCTCTGAAGACTGCATTTATTTTCAAGTTACATGACATTCCTAATGTATATAAACTCCACTTTGAAAAATAAAAATCAAAAATGTTTTGGGGGTAATATAGACAAACATCCTGTTGTAAGGAAATATACAACAAGGAAGGGACTATTAGATCTTTAACTCACTCAAATAATTCTGATCTGTTAAAAATACTGTTTTTCTTGTGAAGTGTTTGTGAGTTTGGAATAGTCATTTCTTTAAATCGAAAGGATAATTCATCAGGATCATTTTAAGGATTTATAAAAAGTAAGATTTTAGCGTGTTAACCATGCCTACTATGGTACAAAGAGGAATTACACAGGAGGTAAACATAGAGCAACTTGATCCCACAGCATATGCCACTTAGGGTTCCAATCTCTTATGAAACTGGAGGTACTTTCATACTCACAGAGCAAATGGTTTTTTTCTCAGTTTTGGATCCTCCATATTTGCTCTTTACTACCATTTGTTTCTATTTCCCATAATTCCTAATCATAAAGGGTTGACTAGTGAGGATAGACTTGAACATCTAACAGAAAACATTACTACTCAATATTTGGCTCTGCTGTGTATTACAAATGATATTTTCACCTTTCACTTTTGAGCAGTAACTGGAGTTATTATCCTAATTTAGGTGACAGCCTCACTGTCTGCATGTGTGTCTCTGTCTGCAAACAAACTGAGCAGCAGAAATGTTTGTACATCCTTATAACACAAATATTTGAATACCATAGATCACATATCTATGTCTTTGCCTTGGCCATCCAGCCTTATTTGTCATCAGAAGTAGAATCTATTGAGTCTTCAGTAACCTTGTCCTGGAGCCTGAGAATCCAGAGGGCCTTTTAGAAACATAGCTGTGAAAGGCCAGACAGTGTGGTAGCCTGAGCCTGACCCTGCTCATTTTCCACCATCTGGTGGTGAGTGATAGGTGTGAACAAACACCTAGAATTAAAGCAGCTTCTTCAGGATACAGGACACCCTCCCCATTGGGAGTACCACATAATAGCTTTTTCTGGGTTAGTAGGAATGCTGGTGTCTCTTCACTCTCTTTCTGCTGATATCTAACTGCTGTACCTCTGCCTCTCTGTGATCTTTGAGGTCTGGAAGACAGTTCTGCCTTCTCACACGATAGCCCCAGGATCTGGAGGAAGCCTCATTCAGTACATTTCAGTGGATGATAAGATGAGGATGGCAGTTCCTCTCAGCCTCAAACATCAAGCAAATCATTATTTTATAGGGCATCTGGGATCTGAGTTCTTACCACACTTCCTTTAATGTTGTGTGTAAATACGAAGAGAATTCCAGAAACATTCAACTTCCCTTTACCAATGGCCTTTAGACTGGATTTAGTAGTAAATAATTTTGTTTCTGGATTCCTAAGAAAATGTGTATTGATGGTACAGTTGTGAACATAGATGCCTTCTTAAAATAAATCCAACAACTTCTCTGTAATCTCAAACTCATACATGCTGAACAAAAACCTGTAGGCCTTGAGATTTGGGTATCTTCTTCCTCTGTTACTTAATAAATAGTCCTGATTTTTATTACTTCAAAAATGTCAGGTTTTAAGGAGTTAATTAGTTTTAAGGAGATGATTAGTAGGTTATTAGTTGGGAAATAATGGATCTCACTGAACATTTTCATAACTATCCATTAGTTTCTTTAATTTAGAAATTGAATGTTAACATGTCTAAATGACTTGGCAGATGTGGCTGAGTTGTGATTTTGAGATAGTATGGACATCCTGAAGTACATGGGTGAGATCAGTATAATCAATATATTGTTCTAGTAGAGAGAGAGGAGGTTGAGCTCTACAGAGTGGTTGTAATGATGGAAGACAGTGCCCATTGTTCAGGATTATACTCTAGGCCCTGGAATCTACAGGAATCCCACACTTATCCTAGAGTTTAATTGCTTCCACAGATGGTTCAAAGCTCTTCTGTCATCTTGGTCTGTGCTACAATTAGAGGAATTTTGTGTTCACATAGATTCTTGGCCCAGGCAGACGGAATCTACTAGGAAAAGACTCTGACTGAATTTTCACAGGAGCATGAACTTTCTTCACTGAGTGGACACATTCTAAGCCCTGAAAACGAGACGATTTCTATTAAGAAATGCTTTTTTATAATAATATAATTCTTTATTGATTCCTAGGGGATTTCACATCATGCACTGTAGGGGAACAGCCCCCACCTTTTACAGGGTTCCTATGAGGAGAGAAGAATAAGAAATATTAGTTAGAATGATAGGCCTAGCCAACAAGAGGAAAGACAGAAACACAGGACAGCTTTGGGAGGACCCGGATAATACCCACCAGTTCAGAACTTTATTCAAAAGGAATCTTTATAGCAATGTCAAGGGGTGAGGCAAAAGACCTCCCCCTGCTAGATTCAGCCAAGTGTAGCCCTTTCCAAATATGTGGTACCCAGGCCTGTGGTCCAATAATCCTCTTATGCAGTCTTTCTGGGTAAAGCAAGCGCAGATCTCACTAGGAAACCTCTGTGGGCTCCCACAATACACCCCAATCCTGTTCACCTCCCAGTTCCTCCATATCCTCTCCTCTGTGGTGATATTTTGTTTTACTTGTTAACAAATAAAATTTGTCTGAAGATCAGAGGACAGAGCCAGCCACTAGATTAAACATAGAGGCCAGGCCATGGTGGCACACACCTTTAATCCTAGCACTCAGGAGGCAGAGGCAGAAATCCATTTGGATCTCTGTGAGTTCAAAGCCACCCTAGACTACATGAGATTAATCAGGTCTAAAAGAAATAGTAGCACACACCTTTAATCCCAGCACTTGAGTGCTCATGCCTTTGCTACCAGTGTTTAGGAAGCACACATGCCTTTAATCCCAGCACTAGAAAGGTTGAGACAGGAAGTGATATGGCTGGGCAGAGAAAGGCATATAAGGAGACAGGAACTTGAGGCCTTTCAGCTGAAGACTCAGAGCCATTCAGTCAGAGGATTCGTGGAGTTGGTGAGGTGAGAAGTGGTTGTGGCTTGTTCCTTTGTCTCTCTGATCTTTCAGCATTTACCCCAATATCTGGCTCCTGGTTTTTATTATAAGAAAATTTTGATTTTGTGCCATAACCCTCACCCCTGCACCACTACTCAAAAGAACGATTATTTGAAAACAAACAAAAAAGCCACCCCACTCCTCCATTTTTCCTGTCTCTGTGACAACACTGGGAGCTGTGGTATGTCCAGCAGTATGCTCTTTTGTCCAATCCAGTCCCACCCACAAATGCTCATTGCTTTCACTGGTTCAAAACATCTGAGACACCATCATCATTGGACCCTCACCAAAACTCCTTTCAGATATGCTGTTGCCCTGAGTCATAGAAATCCTGCAGCTCTCTTTCTGCAGGACCAGTCCCTTCATGCTCTCCAGCAGGTTATCGTTAAGGTAGATGTTAGAGTGGGCCAACCCAAGGCCTAGGGTGTGGCTCTGGGTGGTAGCTGAGCTGGGCAGTCCTAGTCACAGGGACTGCCCCCCTCCGGCAAGGGGTGGAGCCAGCTCTCCTCACCTATGCCATCAGGACCACCTCTCCCACACCTGTGGTGAGGAGTGGGGCCATCTCTCCTGCTGCAGTGTCCAGCAAGGGCAGAGTCAACTTTTCCAGTGCAAATGAGAGGCACGGAGGCACAGCACGGCACTGCTAAGATTTCAACATGCATGGTTCCTATGAGCCCCTGTGGTGACACAGACAATGGACATCAATAAAGATCCCACCTACAGAAGAAACATGGACCAGACATGGCCCTGAGCAGCAGCTAGGGCCCAGATATCACCATGGCTCAGGTGGCAGTACAGGACACCCAGATTAATATGGCCCCAGCAGCAGCAAGGTCCTCAGACAACAACATGGTATCAGGTGGCTGACCTGACCCTGAGCATTTGCACAATCCTAAGTGGTAACAGGAACCACAGACATCAACTCAGATCCTGGCTAAAATGGCCATGGACCCAGGCATGGCCCTCAGCAGCAATCTGACCCAGACAAAAGCATGGTCCTGGGTGGCAGCCCAGCCCTCAGATGCCACATGGCCACAGATTATAGCCTAGGCCTTGGGCATCCTTCTAGCCTTTGGTTGCAATATGGGGAATGGATGTCAACACAGATCCCAGCTATAATAGGACTATGGACCCAGACAAGGTCCTGGGCATCAGCCCAGGCCTAGAAGCCATCATGGCCTCAGGTAGCGATGTAGGACACTCAGATCAGCATAACCCCAGTGGCAGTATTGTCTATAGACGCCAACATGGCCCCAGATAGTGGCCCAAACCCCAGGTATCATCATGGCCTTCAATAGTATCAAAAGCTAAGGACATCAAGAGAGACCCTGGCTGCAGTATGGCCACATACCCAGACGTGTCCCTCAGCCTCAGCCTGGTCCCAAGATGTCATTGTGGCACCTAGAGGTAGTGCAGGACCCTCAGATCTGTATGGCCCCAGCTGCAACGTGACCCTCAGGCCTCCACCTGGCCTCAGGTGACAGTGTAGACCCCAGGTATTTGCATGACCTTTGGAGATAACAGGAGCTATGGACATCAGCACAGACCCTGACCGTGGCAAGACCACAGACCCAACCATGACCCTAAACTATAGCCTGGGCTCAGATGTCACCACAGCCACAAGGGGGCAGCATAGGTCACTCTGTTCAGCATGGCCCAATTAGCACCTTGGCTTTCAGACATCAACACAAACTCAGTTAGCTGATCAGACCCTAGGCATCTGCACAAACTTCAGTAGTTACTGAAGCCATGGACATTAACACAGACCTTGGCTGATGTAGGGCCATGGACCCAGACATAACCCTTGACAGCAGCTCAGACCTGGATGTCATCATGTCCCCTGGTGGCAGCACAAGTCACTAAGATCAGCATGGTCCCAGTGGTATCATGACCCTTGGACACCAAAATGGCCAAAGGTGGCAGCCCAGATCCCAAGCATCCTTGTGGCCTTTGGTGGCAATACAGGGCATGGATTCCAACACAGATCCCAGCTGCGGTAGGACCACAGACCCAGACGTGGCCCTATACAGTTTCCCAGGCCTAGACATAACCCTGGCCCTGGGTGGCAAGTAGGCCACCCACTTCAACCTGCTCCTTACCACATTCGCTTCTTCAGATCTGCCTCTTTCCACAGCACATGAAGCTTCTCTTTCTCTCTCATTTCTCCATCATATATTACTCGACATAATGGCACCTCCCCACCCAGCACCACAAGGCAGACCTGCGGATGCCTTCAACAAGCCATGACTGTGAGAACTCAGGCTGGTCCCAAGTGTCTTTCACCTACCTGAGCTGATTGGCATCAGAGCAGCCAGTGGAAGCCTTCAGCCAGCCTGGAATTGTTGAGAAATTCTTTGTCGTCTTCTCTGAGAAATATTATTGTCTCTCTAGGTTGCAGATGTACAGTGAAGTCTCCAAGACTCTAAGGGTTTGGTAACGCTGATCTTTTCACAGTGTTTTACTGAGTGTGCCTCATCTACCTCTCAGGTGCTTACACTGCATATTCTACAGCTCAAATTTTCTTAAAAGCATGCCCTTCCCTCAATGGCTATCTTCCCTCAAATCACCCCAAGTATGTTATGGGAACATGATTAACCTCAGGTACTCATGTGTACTCTCCTGAGGTAATTAACATATGATTCAACCCACATTGCAATCTGACACTATTATCCCTAACCATCAGGTCAAACTGTAGAACTGGAATCTTGCTTAATGCACCTCTTCTCTCTGGGTCTGCATTTATATCAGGTCATATAATATTCAAATCCAAGCAATGGAATCTGTAATGATTAGAAATAAATAAATGCCAATTTTCATATTGTTTCACAGTACAATCCTAACTCCATAATGTTCCCATCAAAATATGTAAGCCACAGGCCCAGTACTGAGCAGTACCAGACAATATGCCTACCATGGTCTCACTTACCAAAACCTATCCAGTTTTCTGACTTGCATTTTCCTACAAACAAATTATCTTAATTTTCTATTTTCCAATAATATTTTGATATGCAATTCTTATTATCACACTAGAATATTTAACTTCTTGACAATTTGATAAAATGCCCCATTTTTATAATGTATCGTAGGGGAGAATATTCAAAGTTAATTCACAATGGTGTTTTGTAACTCTTTAAAACTACAATATCAAAGAACACTTAGAATTTTGAACCAGGTGATTTCATTTGGCAGTTGTACCTAGTGAAGTGACAGCTCCATACTGGAGACATATATGTGCTATGAGAAAGCAGAAGCAGGAATTGCAAAGTGTAAAGGGTTGAATGAATGAGAGAAATTAGGCATCTTCTCTTTGGATTGAAAGTCTTGTTAATAAAAATCATCTAAAAAAAAAATAAAAATCACCTAAAAACAAACTTGAAAGAAAGCTTATCAGAATTTAAGAGTCAAACTATACTGTAAGTGAAGTAAATGTCTCAAAGCTGACAGAAGATAGATTGAAAGAGGGAGAGAGGAACCAAGCCATGTAAGTTGACCATAGAGGTCAGGAGGCAACAAAGAGTATATGGAAGTATGCTTAGGAAAGAGCTATAAAGAGAGAAGGGTAAGTTGCACTCTGAAAAGCTAGTAGCCTCTCCATGGAGAGCTCTGCAGGAGACAGCACTGAGGGTAACCTGGGAAGGACAGATACATTGTCCCATTAAGGACTTGTCCCTCCTTCTGTGTTCTCATTGTTCATCTCTCTGCTGTTCTTAGCCATCCAGAATGTCAGGAATCTCAGGAACGAGTCAGGGTGTCTCAATCTTAGCATTTGAACTGAGGAGTCATTGATAATCAGTGCAAGGCTACAACTGAGCTTTGAACTCATACTTGTATGGAGATGATCTTCCTACAAAAATATGCAATTTACAGTGTTTGAGAAGAGCCAAGCATAAGTAAGGACTACCACTGAGAGAAAAATTGTTGAAAAATATCTTCTTGTTTTCAGCTCTGGACAAAAGTGACATCAGTGTGTAATTTACTATTACTTATGGGGTATTGGGTATATAAGGCCATGATTTTATAATAAAGTGTCAGAGGTCCATGTATTAGAAAATCTGGAAATCCTGTGGAATGTCTGCTTGGATTACAGCTTAATCTATGGAAACACAAAACACACACATACATATAAACACACACTTACTCTTATTAACACTTGAGAGATTTTATTCACTTACTCATGGACTCAAGCTTACAAAGATTCTGATACTTATTGCATCCAGGCATATTATCTACAAATCATAGGAACGGTCATTCTATATGACATACTAAATCTAACTCTGTAAGAACACTCAGGTGTAAAGAAGAGTAGATCATATAAATTTTTCCACTAACAGATAAAACAGCATTAAGATATTTTGCTGAGTATTCATGCATGCACATATCACCCTTCAGTTCATTGTCCTATATACCCTCTATACTCTCTTTCTTTGCCTTCCTGTTAATATATATACAATTCTGTCAGTCTCTTGTTTTTGGTTTTTCATGACAAGGTTTCCATAAAAGTGAGGATTCATGTAGACTGTGGAGAAATCATTCCTTAGGAGACCACAAGAGTATTGAACTTGGGTAATGACTAAATATCAGGAAGATTAATTATAGATAACTTTTACTTAACCATATAAACCAAAAAAGATTGAAAGAGTATAAACAATGTATTTCAAAGCATATAGAGCATATGAAGATAGATCATGAACATAATGAAGAGGTATCAACTGTCATTTTGCCCTATCCTTGTTCAATATTTGAATTAACAATCAAGATACTCCACTTGAATTCTCACTTGAAACTGTCCTGTGGAGAAAATCAGTGGAAGTTTCTTCCTATGACCATAATACACAGTATTATTTCATAAACACATTTCCCCCCTTTGGCACAAAATGAATGGTAATTAAAAAAAAGAAGAAAAATTTTCATGAATAATTATGATAAAAATCAGTAAGATGTTATCAACTCTAATAGTAATCTCTATTCTCTATGCTCAGAAGAAGAAGCAGAATCGACATTGTATGAATAAGTACAACAAAAACATGAAGGAATATACTTCTTTCTTCTCCTAAAACCATTAAGAGGATAATGATCCTGACAAATGGGAATTCTAAGTTAAAAGGGAAGATTTCAAAATGCAATATTACATCTAAATGAGATGAGGGAGGAAACATCCTAAGACCTTGTTGGGTAATGAAAGATGCTCAGTTTTAGAAGCAGTTGCTCTACCACACTTACTGTGTAAATCCACACACAGAAAGAGGATCTTTCCAGCTGTTAATCTTAGTTTCATCTCTGAAATCCATGGTCACTGGTTGGGGATCGACTTCCTCAACTTTTGGCCAGGAATCTCTTATTGAGCAACTTAAGGTTTTTTATTTTAGCCTACTAAGTTCTACAGTTCTGACCTGTCCCCTAGATTTTCACAGAGGGCTCTGCTTTCCTAATTCATAGAACTTGTAAAAGATAAATATGATGGTATTGACTGAAAAAGAAAAAAATCTTATGTGTCTATTACAGCTATCTGTTTTCCCTATGAAATGTTATATCACAAAGACTTTTTAGAAAACTTCTAGTTAATGGCTTCTGAAAGATCACAATATATAAAGCTGTAGAAGGAAGAAATAGATTTATCTCCAAATTTTATCTATAAACTTTGAAAAATCAGTATGGGTAAAGTTGAAAATAAGATATGAAACAGTGACTTGTTTCAGCTCCAGGTATCTGTTGGGGTGAACCAAACTCCTCCATATTGCTTGAGTCATAGCCCCATGTGTATCTGTAAGAAATAGGAAAGGATGGTGTTTTCTGGCGTGTCTTTTCAGTGGGCTGAGTTAGCTTTTCTTCAGAGTTATAGCATGTTGTGAGAAATATTGTGTTTTCCATGAGGGTAGTGAAGTGCACTGTCCTTAGGCTTCAGGATGCTGACACTGAACATGAAATCTACCATAGTTTCTCTGACACTGACCATGAGAGGATTCCAGATAAATCATGTATAGAACATCTTACAAGGATCTTTGGAGCCTGACCAGTTTTTACTGGTACCAGTGTCAGCTTGTGGCATGATTGGCCTGAAGACAATGGCAGCACTATACCCTGGAGCTACAGGCGAGAGTAGAGACTGGGTCTACACAATTGCATTTAAAATGTTTTAAGAACTTAGACTTTTCTTGACTGTGAGACATGTCTGTTCCTGGCATCACCAATTGCTTCAAAGAGGATGATGGGCACCAAAGTAACTCCATACGGAGTTTGGAGTTTGTTTCCTTTATGGCAAAAGCTAGCCATGTGGGCAAAGAAAGTAGCCCTGCCTTGACTGTTGACAGTATGCTGTACAAATTGGACAAGTAGGACACAAAAGAAAGTGACTACAGAACTTTGTCAAGACAAGGTGGGACAGTCCTTCAAAACTCCTGCTTCATAGATAAGTCTTTCAGACACACTAGGCCTGTGAGACGAAGATGGATGTCCCATCTTTGCAGAGTCTCTTTGCAGAGGAAATTTGGGTGACTGTCCAGGCAGGGTGATGTCCCTGTCATTAGGTAACATTACATCCTTCTGGAGTCTTTGATGAAGCTGAAGACTAGATAAAGTTTTCTTTAGTTATAATAAAAGACAAATTAGATACAAAACTTTAGACTCACCAAAATAAGATAGACAATTAAGTATTTTTTCTCTAATTTTGTGAAATGCAAATGGATTGGATATTGTTACTATAATTCTTACTTGATAACTATTTTTGCTTTACTGTATTGAGGTTAAAAACCTTCCTTTTTAATTAAACAAAAAAGAGTGGAAATGCTGTAGGATAATGCTCTTGTACACTGTAAAGATTTGTCATTCAAATTGGTCTAATAAAATGCTGATTGGCCAGTAGCCAGGCAAGAAGTATAGCTGGGCAAGAAAACTAAGAATGCTAAGAAGAGGAAGGGCAGAGTTGGGAGTCACAAGCCAGACACAGAGGAAGCAAGATGAGAATGTCAAACTGAGAAAAGGTACCAAGCCACATGGCTAAACATAGATAAGAATTGTGGGTTAATTTAAGTGTAAGAGCTAGTCAGTAATATGCCTGAGCTAATGGCTGAACACTTATAATTAATATAAGCTTCTGTGTGGTAATTTGGGAAGCAGCTGCTGGGTATTTGGGAGCTGTTGGCAGAACAGAAACTTCTGCTTACACACACACACACACACACACACACACACACACACACACACACGCACGTAATCTATGCATGGACACAAGGTGGGAACAGTTAAGAAGACATACCAGTCTTCTATCTCTTCCTTCATGCTGGTTGTTCTAAATTGCAAATGGCTCTGCTGCCTTCTGCTACTTACAACCATCATAGCAGTTGACAGAGAAACCAGGATAACTTCAATGCAACCTTGATAATGCAGCAGCTGTGAACACTCCCCATGAGTGAATAAGCCTTCGTCTCTTATAGGAGCCTGAAGGATCTGTTGTGCTCTCTAGAGAAAAACGTGAGGGCAGCCACCCACCCAAGCACAGAGCATTTTATTCAGAAGTGTATTACCAGAGGAGGAAGATGTATACCTTGAAAGTAATAATAAGCCCCCCAATTATCAACATCCATCCTATTAATTTTGAGAGGGAAATATTCCCTGCCTTACTGCCACCAAATCTGTCTGGTACCCAGGAAAATGGGTGGAAACCTTATAGATCAGGAGCTGTGGAGACATGCCTAGTCTCTACAGGTACCAACTTAAATACTGTGTAGCAGGTTCTGACCCATCTTGCAGGAGATGGATGCTGACTCTCCAAGGGTGATGGCCAGCAACAGTGGAGTCTGTGTTAGCACAACATCTCCTCTAGATCCTAAAATTATAGAAGCAGGGAATAGATGAGGTTTGAAACAAACATATAAAGATATATTTATGATTTTTATTTCATTGTTTTGCATCTCTTGTTATACTTCTGAGAATACATAATATAAAAATGTATTTGGATAAGAAGATAGGGCATTTAGAGGCCTGTATTAATTTTTCAACATCTATCAGTGCCAGAGTGCACCCCAGAATATGTCCTTCTGTGTAGTAACACAGGCCCATACAGTTAGGAAACTGGCTCAAACCAGTTGCCAAGGCATGCACATAATGTACTTCCTTATGAGCCAACCTGTAGTTTGCTTGAAGGCCTAGCAAAAGGAGCTGTCAGAGTTCCTGGTCACTGTCAATGTTCTTGATCATGGTCAGGCAATAAGGGAGACCATGCAATGCCACCAGATTGCAACACAGAATGGGTGTTGGGAGAAGGTTATATAAGGTGTAGATGAATTTCTATGTGGTCTTATTAAATAAGAAACACAGAGCCAAATATATGGGTGAAAGCCTTAGAGATCAGGAAAATAGTGAGAGCCACCAGCTAGCCTTAACTCACCACACCACCATAACTTCCCAAGAGAGCTACTTCCTGTCTACCCAGGTTTTCGTTGCCTTGCTGTTCTGCCCTCTCATTGGCTCTTAGCCCAGCTACCTCACTTCCTTGTCACTGCCTGTCTTTACAGAACTCCAGGTCTCCATGGTTGGTACTGAAATTAAAGACGTGTGTCACCACACTTGGCTGTTCCCTAGTGTATCCTTGAACACAGAGACTCTGCTTGCCATGTGATCGGATTAAGGGCATGTGCCACCACTGCCTGACTTTCGTGTTTACCTTAAAATGGCTTGCTATTCCCTTTGATCTCCAGGCAAACTTTATTTATTAACATACAAATAAAATATCACTACAATAAGGCCTTCCCTGTTATTAAATGAATGAGTTTGTTGTTTGCCTTCAACTGACTCCAGGTGTCTGCACCATTGACCCACACCTTCTCACCCCCTCCCCCAAGGGAGCCATTAGGATCCAGCAACATCTGGCACTTGAACTTGGACCTTGACAGCACCATGACAGTGTGTTTCGGTGAGAAGGTCCCTCAGTGTTGTGTTCTTTCAGTCCCTTTGACAGTTAAGCATTGGGACCCCCATTTTTTTCCTTCTTTTGTGTTGTCTGTCATGTTTGTCTGCCTATCCTGTTAGGAAGGCACATTTTTGTTTCTGTTTAAGTTCACCTGGCACTCCACATAAGGACTGACCCAGCCCCCAGAAGGCTGAACCAAGACTTGGCTCCTAAACACCATCCCATTTCCAGACACACCATGTGGGCATACAGTCGTGGCCTAAAAAACTACGGTGTATCCCCCTAAGCACATACATAAGGGTCTTATACAAATTATACCCCTGTTGACTGTCATCTTCTGACTGTTGTTTGCTTGCTGTCTCCCTCTAAAAGACGGGTAATCTTTTCATCACCTCCACCACTTCCCTGTCGGATATCTCTATAATATTCGACGATGATGAGACAGATAGTTTGGGCCCCGATAAATCTGTCAGCTTAGGCTCCATGAAATCTGTCAAGGAGAATATAGCTGTCAGTTTGGTCCCCCAAAATCTGTCAAAGAGAATGTAGCCGTCAGTCTGAGGCCTGTGAAATCTGTCAAGGAGAACTTAGGTGTCAGTTTGGGCCCCACGAAATCTGTCAAGGAAATGTGAAGTCAAAGGAAAGGATTCTCACCATCCATCAGCACCTGTCTTGTGATATGTCACATGCAGACTGAAGCATCAACAGTGTCTCCTTAAACTTCCCAGATGTATCCAAGGACCGCACAGTTAGGCAGTTTATTGCCTTTGTGGTAGATGCACACTGAGTGCAGGCAGAGGACCACAGAGAGAAGGATTACTATGCAGATATCTGGGCACTTTGAAGCAAAACTATTTCTTGATATGCAAGCAGTATGAGCACACAAACAAGGAGCAGCCACGGGACAGCACAGCCTCCAACTTGTACTTCCCGCCGTGGTTTATGTCATGGCTTGAATCACTGTGGGAGGAGCACTGTAATACTGCAGACAATAATAAGTTCCAATGTCTTCAGGCTCCAGGCTGCTGATGGTTAGAGTGAAACTTTTCCCAGAGTATTGACCACTGAACCTTGATGGGACACCAGATTGCAAACTATTTGCATAATAGATCAAAAGTGTAGGAGCTTGTCCTGTTTTCTGCTGGTACCAGCTTAGTGCATTGCTAATGCTCTGACTTGCCAGGCAGTTGATGGTGACTCTGTCTCCTAAAGATACTGACAGGGAGGATGGAGATTGTGTCACTTGAATGTCACATCTGGCACCTGACAGTAGAAAAACAAACAAACAAAAAAAAACCACAATTAACAATGTTATAGTAGGAATTCTCTGATTAGAAAGGAAGTGATGGCTACTCTGGACTGAATAATTTTTCTATCCTATGCAACTTACCTGAGAACCAGAGAAGCCAAATTGCCAGGACCTGAGCAAGAGACTTCATGGTCATGCTGTGTCCTGACTGGACTGACTCCTGCAGGGACTGTGAAGTCAGCTAAGAATCTGTCAGTTAAGGGGGAAATGCTCTGGGCACATGCAAATCAGCAAAGTTTTTCAGTCCTAGGGACAGCTGCAGGGTTTGCTCAGTTCAGTAACACAGGAAGTCTCAGTCTATAGGGACCCTCCACCAGACCCGGGAGACACACACTTGCTGCTGAGAAATGTTTTCCCCTTAGGAACTACAGGATATAATTAGTCTAGAGTACTTTAAATGGGACGATTTTGTTTTGTTTTGTTTCTTACTACATGGATAACATCATACTTTTCTTTTTAACTTTGAATATAAGTTAATTGGAGATGAATATAACTTTGAATATAAGTTAATTAATTCTAAAGTTGAATATAAGACAATTGGAGATTTAATTCTTTGGAAACTGCAAGAAATTTAAGTTGAGGATAAAGTGTTTTCTTTTTTCTTCTCTGGGGTTTTGTGTGATAAATCATCAGGACAAGTGATGAACAGAGATATAACTTTGGCTAAAAGTTATATGCATAGAAGGAAACAAAGGGAGGTCAGTATATGCATACATTTATAGCTATATGGTAAAATAATGAAATGTGAAAACACCATATGATAAACATAGTTTAATGATCTGTAGGGAAGGACCTAGATACTGAGTGTCATAACTAAACTGTCACCCTCACATAAAGGTTTTCCTCTATTTCTCAAGGCCTTTTTTCACTTACCTATTCTCTGCCTTTTCAAAGTCTCTGGAATGTCTCTTTCTCTAAGAACACTAAATAATTCCCAATTCAATGTCTCTTATACTCTAGGATAACCACTCATGATCTTTCTTATTCAGACTTTTCCCTGTTAGAAGAAGAGGCATTCTATAGACTGAGTCCATTTTTGAAATCACTCTGATCCACAAACCTGCAAATTCCACATCAAATATCTCTTCTAGTACTATTTCACACCATGATGATTATTTTTATGTCAACTTGACACAAGCTAAAGTCATCTGAGAGGCGGAAACATCAATTAAGTATATGTTTCCATAAGATAATGCTGTATACAATCCTATACATAATTTTCTTAATTAGTAATTGATGAGGGGAGGGCTCAGTTCATTGTCGGTAAGGCCATCCCAGGACTAGTGGTCCTAGGTTCTATAAGAAAGCATACTGAGTAAGCCATAAGGAATAAAACTGCCCCATGGCTTCTATATCAGCTCCAGTCTTCAGGATCCATCCCTGTTAGAGTTCCTCTCCTTTCTTCCTTGGATGATGTACAGTGCTGTGGAAGCCTGGTTTTGGACATGGTCTTTCATCACAGTAATAGTAACCCTAACTAAGATATACATTAAAAACAATTTTTTCCTGGCTTTTTGGAGCCCACTACCTATGGTGAGACACCTTGTACAGCCTCGAGGCAAGGGGAGGGGCTTGGACCTGCCTCTACTAAATGAATGTCCTCATAGGAGGCCTTACCTTCTTGTAGGAAGGAATAGGGGAGAGGGGGAAGCTGGAGGGATGGGAGAATGAAAGAGAGGGATCTTTGATTGGTATGCAACATAAATTTTAAAATGTTCTTAATAAAAAAGAAAAAGAAAATTTTAATTTTCTCATGCTTCCTAACAAGGAACTCTGGTGTGTCACCAATCTGTAACATAACTAAATTATCGTATCTTTGTTCCATAAGAATTTACATATCTAATTATGTTTTTCTTAATTCCTCACAGTTTTGTACATTGACTTAAACTTTTTAAGGAGAAAGTTTTTAATTTAATGGGCTTTACTGTTCATTTATAACCAGTGAGCTTTTAAAGTCCGTTTAGGATTCCCCCATGCCACTGAAAGACACTGCAAAACTTCCACAGCAGGATATAGAGGCCCTGCTTACTTGAGCATCAGGGCAGAAAATACATGAAGTAAGAGCCACAGAGGTCAGCTCTCCAGGAGGAGGCAGCAGAGCAGATTCCACGGTGAAAAGGATTTTAAGTAACTCGTACTGTTTTTGTTTTTGTTCTTGTTTGCTTGTTTCCCCTGGCATTGTATGTCTGTGGCAATTAACATGGTGTAGTTTCTCCAGTGTCAGTTCTGTGTTGTTCTTGCGAGAAATCTGCATCAAATCCAGTTTCCCCACCAGGTTCATTGTGATCTGATAATGCTGTGGGCTTCCTGCAGCAGGAGGCTATAAACAGGGCAGACACATGGGCTAAGGCTCTGCAGAATTTCCCCCTAAGACTACTGGGTTTCTGTTCCCCTATTGGCACCTAAGCTGTTCTTAACACAGTGAGAGACTGAATCAATAACATGCTCCATCAGCAAGTGCGTGCCTCACACACCCATCATCATCCAAACTGCAAGACTCTTTGACACTCAGGTTAAGAGGACTTGGTTTAGATACCCCTCTATTTTTGTGGGATATTTGATCACATTGTGAACCCTGAATTTGTATTAATTAAATAAAACCTTGAGTCAGAAGGTGGAGCCAGCAACTATTGGATAGAAGGTAGCTATAGAGAGTTAGAAGGAGTCCAGAAACTAGATAGAGAAACACCCAGGAAGTAGTAGGGAGGGACTTTGAGTTTGGCCATCTTTTTTGGTTTAGTATCATAGAAGTTTTAGGATCATGGAAGAGAATCTATCATTCTCAGTTGCTGTCTAAGGAGGAAGGCAGCTTCTCTGCCTTTCTGAGCTAGCAGGATTTCACCCCAGCATCTGACTCCTGGGTCTTTATTGGTAAAAATAGAACTATAGAGAATTAGTCAAAAACTAAATTTGGCTGAAGAGTCAAAGGCAGTTCCAGCACAGTTCACACAAACCTCCTGTCTGAGCAGTGGGGCAGTGATTGAGGAGCCCCAGTCAGTAGCTGAAATAGCAGTAGATTCAGGTGCAGCCACTGTGACGACGATAAAACCACCTTCCATAATTGGATCCAGACCAAGGTCGGATAAAGCACAGAGACAAATAGCCAAACAAACGGAAACACATGAAATATGAACCAATGGCTGAGGGGTCACCAACTGGATCAGGCCCTCTGAGTGGGTGAGACAGTTGATTGGCCTGATCTGTTTGGGAGGCATCCAGGCAGTGGGACCGGGTCCTGTGCTCATTGCATGAGTTGGCTGTTTGAAACCTGGGGCCTATGCAGGGTCCCTTGGCTCAGCATGGGAGGAGGGGACTGGACCTACCTGGACTGAGTCCACCTGGTTGATCTCAGTCTGTGGGGAAGGCTTTGCCCTGGAGGAGATTGGAATGGGGGGCGGGCTGGGGGGAAGGTGAGGGGGGCGGGAGGGGGGAGAACAAGGGAATCTGTGGCTGATATGTAGAACTGAATTGTATTGCAAAATAAAAATTTATTTTTCTGTGAAAAAAAAAAAAAAAAAAAATTTGCTGAAGCTGGCAAAAAAAAAAAAAAAAAAAAAAAAAAAAAAAAAACCACCTTCCATTCCATGCTGTCCTTAATCTTACAGAGAATCTGTATCCTGAACTGTCACTCCTCCCTTTAAATGCAGAAGATCACTCTAAAAATACTTACTGTGCGTTTAGCAATCACTCATTTTAGAGAATATTATTGATAATTCAAAAATATTTTCAGAGTCTCTGTTTCTCTGCCTCTGAATCTTCATCTGTCTCTTTCTCTGTCTCTCTCTGTCTCTGTCTCTGTGTGTGTGTGTGTGTGTGTGTGTGTGTGTGTGTGTGTGTGTGTGTATGATGAGAACATCATCTCCCAGCACTCTTGGAAGTGGCCTTGATCATCTGTATCTTACAAACTTTTCTCCCCTCTTCCTTGGTGTTGCAGCTGGACAGGAGCTGGATAGGACTGTAGACTCCTTTTCTCCACTGGGAGCTTTCCAGTGAATTTAAAGAGAAATTTATTTTTAGTCTCTCAAAAATTGGGGAAGCATCTAGCAAGAAGCAACAATCTGTGGAGGAATGATGAGAACACTCAGTCCCTGTAACAAACAGTTCAAAGGCCACAAATCACACTCATCCATCTTTCATACGTATTAAAATCCCTGGTGGTTTTTAAATTATTTTATTCTTTTTAGAGAACAATTGTCAGGTTAAAAGGTGAAAGAGATATTTCTTTGATGACTGGTGATGTGGACAGGAGGAGACATATTGAAAATGTGGTTAGAGATTATGCTAGTTTAGTTAAGTGTGAGTTGTGGTCTCCAAGATCCTGGGCCTCACTAACTCCAGGGAGTTGACTGGGTTTCCACTACCAAACATGATTTTCCTTTTTGTTTAATGGGCCCTGTACTCAATTAAAAAGCTGCTGATTACCTCAAGCTATGTAGACCACTACTAAACTGCACACTTAGTCACACTGTCCTGGTCACTTTTTTAGTTCATAGTCATCACAACTGGTAGGACTATTGGTGTCTTCCCTCCCTTAACAGCGTGCATAGCACATTCTGAAACCATGAAAGCTAATATCTTGAATGATGCTTGCTATAATTTAATTATAATTAATTTTATAATTAATTTTAATTTCAAAATAAGTGTTTAGGCTGAAGAAAAACATAAAATTTATAAAGTCTCTATCACAAAATGTATCTATTACGATGTATGGAAACTAAGAATACTGCATTTCAATTAGTTAAAAAAAATATAAAAAGAAATTTGGTATATGACATAAAATGGTTGAATATTTTGAATACATAGGTTAAGATCAGTATACTTACGAGGTCCTCGTACCATTGGTGGAGAATAAGGAAGGAGACACTACACTGAAGAGGCATGTTGTAATTAGGTGAGGGGACCTTAGAACAGAGCTTGGGGTGTCTTGGAGATGAGAAGGCAGAAACAGATTCTCTTATTAGTGCACTAGATGAAGCACAGCCATCCCACATCTGATTTTAGCTCAGACAGAGTCCTGTACACTAGTACTATGAGATCATCACTTTGTGATTCTGGAAGGTATTTAGGTTGTAGTCATTTATCACAGGAGATACAAAAAACAAATACATGCAGTGTCCTTTTCCCCTTTGAGAGAAAGGTTGCCCCATGATTTTGGAAATCTTGCCACATGATTCCATCTTAGGGGGAAACCTTCAATTTGAAATGTACACTAAGAGAAAGAAGTAAGAAGCTTGAAGAGGAAAGAGTGGTAGTATTTTATTTATATCAAATAATTTCATGTAAACCAGTCAGATAAAAATACTTGACAGAAAAGAAAACACCAAAAATTATTCATCTACATCTATATCAATATATTTTAAATTTGGCTACCATGAATCATCTTTCCCTTCAGCAATGCATCTATGCTCATGAACAAATTCTGAAATTGTATTTACAAAAGGTAGGGAGGATTTAAAACAGACAAAAAGTCAGCTTTTCTCTCTTCATGCTCAGCTGATCTGAAGGCCTTTGGACCCTCTTCATGTTGCTGCTTCTTATATAATAAAAGAATGTAGGTATTGGCAGGTGGTTCCTAAGGAATAGCCAAGGCCTTTCTTGTCTACCAGTCTCAAGTTTAACCTACTCCCTGGATGTTTCAGTCTGATCCTCCTATACATGCTTGAAAATCCTGCTGTACTGTTACCCAAACTAAAAACACATGAGGCAGCTGAGCCATCTAAGGCAAGATTTTTTTGGAGTTTGTATCACAGTGGCAGAAACTGTCGTAGAATCCATGAGACCATAAGCTTCCCAGCAATTCAGGCTTCACTAAGTTAATTTGTAATATGAAATTGGCCATTGACTCGATGTCAACAAATTGGTCTGTGATGCCAAGAAACTGGTTGGAAATTCTGTAGCTGAAGAGCTGCAGAGACTGGACTGGCTTCAGCATGTACCAATGTAAATTGTGTTTCCATTGATCTGTATTAGGTCCTGACTTGATCTGCAGATACTGAAACAGCTTCTCTAGGGCCAACTGGCAGAGTGAGCAGAGTCTGGGTTATCATGATATTACCATTGGATACGAAAAGAATCATAATAGAGAAATGTTATTTAATATAGACATAGAAAAATATTTAAAGATTATTTCCTCTTATTCTTTATTTCCTACTAATCACACCCACAGCTTTTGTTCATATTCTAAAAGGTAGTTCATTCAAAAAGAAAAAAAACAGATATTTACAAATCATAAAACATGATCCAGAATTAACCTGTACCATACTCTTCCATCTATGGCAGAACTACGACCAGGACACAAATTCTTGTTCATTACGGCTTCCCTCTCAGTCACATATCTAAAACCACAGAACCATACTGGAACACTAGATGCCATCTCACACACTAACAGATCATGAATGAGCAGTGGTGAATTCTCAGAGCCCATTTTATGCTAGGAACCTAAGTATTTCATTTGCTGCAAAAAATGACCAAAAAGCAGTTTTAGGGAGTAAACAGTTTAATTGGCTTATACTTCAGCATTGCTGTTCATCACCAAAGGAAGTCAAAACAGGAACCCAAACACATCAGGATCCTGGAGGCAGGAGCTTATGTAGAGCCCATGGAGAGAAATGGCTTACAGGCTTGCTTTTCCTGGCTTGTTTATCCTGCTTTCTTACAGAAACCAGTACCACCAGCCCCAGGACTACACCACACCCATGGCCTGGGCCCTCCTCATTGGTCACTAATTGAGAAAATGCTTTACAGCTAGATTTCATGGAGGTATTTCCTCAACTGAGGCTCCTTTCTCTCTAATGGCTCTAGTTCATATCAAGTTGACAGACAAAACCAGCCAGTACAGCATCCATCTTGGCACCTATTCGCCATCTGTTTCTGACTCCAGTTCCTGAAAGTTAAGTTCCCAGTAACTCTAACTCAGTCACCCCCACCCCAAAAATGTGCAGCCATGAATATCTACTTGTTATGATATCACGTGTTCATTCTCATGAGTGAATTATACCTATGAACTGTCATATTTAAATTATTAATCTAGAGTCTGCAATGTTGGAATAGAAAGCGTTGACTAGAGAATGATTGAGAAGAGAACATGAGGGGAGAAAATAGTAGAATGTGAGTGATGTGAAAGTAGACAGTAAGAATAGTAGGGGCCAAAAAGTTTAAGTAGAAATAGGACAGGGAATAGGGGAGAGGAGAAGTTGTTGAGTAACCAAAAATAAGAGTGTATTTTACAATGGTCGAGATACAGCCCGAACTGACCTACTCTGGTGATGGGATGGCCAAACACCCTAATTGTCGTGCTAGAAACCTCATCCAACTACTGAGGGATCTGGATGCAGAGATCCATGGCTAGGCCCCGGGTGGATCTCTGGGAGTCCAATTAGCAAGAATGAGGAGGGTTTATATGAGCAAGAATTGTTGAGACCAAGGTTGGATAAAGCACAGGGACAAATAGCCAAATGAATGGAAACACATGAACTATGAACCAATGGCTGAGGGGTCACCAACTGGATCAGGCCCTCTGAATGGGTGAGACAGTTGATTGGCTTGATCTGTTTGGGAGGCATCCAGGCAGTGGGACCGAGTCCTGTGCTCATTGCATGAGTTGGCTGTTTCAAACCTGGGGCCTATGCAGGATCGCTTGGCTCAGCCTGGGAGGAGGGGACTGGACCTGCCTGGACTGAGTCTACCAGGTTGATCTCAGTCCTCGGGGAAGGCTTTGCCCTGGAGGAGGTGGGAATGGGGGGTGGGCTGGGGGGAAGGTGAGGGGAGCGGGAGCGAGGAAGAACAAGGGAATCTGTGGCTGATATATAGAACTGAATTGTATTGCAAAATAAAAATTAAAAAAATTTAAAAAAAGAGTGTATTTTAAAAAAAACTGTGGAAACACACTATTTTCTTACTCTATTTTAAAAGGAGACTCGATGATCAATGAAACACACTGCATGGTAGATAATCCTCCTCTAGAAACCACAGGTTATAAAACAAAGATCCTAGTATCGTGTATAGAAATCCTCATTATGAGAGAGGCCCTAAAGCTATAAAACAATACAGGATATTGCCAGGTTTTTTTGATTGCCCACCAAAACTAGGGCACAAATACTACTGATAAAGACACTATACATCTTAGTTGCAGAACATAGAGAAATGGTGCTGGAATTCACCTTAAAATCTCCTCCTGGGTGGTTAAATTTTTCAGTTCTGGAAGTTGCTCTGCATAACCCTGATGTAGAAAAAAGTTATCAAAAGTCTTGCTCAGCTGTGGACTTTATAACCTACAATAATGGCGATCTGCTTGGCAGGATGCTACCTGCTGCAATGATCCTTATCCCCGTGCTAACATAGAGCTTTCTGGTTAGATCTGTGACCCACTCACTGGCAGAGAACTAGTGTCTGGTATTTTAAGTCCATCCCAGAGTCCATGGCTAGGGATGTCATACAAACTATGAGGTAATATACAATTGGTGTTTTTCTGAATAGGCATCCTGTCAAATTGTTTTCTTAATTATTATGTTTAAACCTAAAGATTAGTGATGTTATCAGCCTTCATCAGAGAAACACCTTTATGTAGTGGGTGGTACTTAGTGTAAAAGCTCACAACTCTTGAAAGTGCTGGGAATAACTATGGTGTGTGCACACTTATCCTCAACAGGATAAGTATATCCCCCATTCAGTCTCAAGGGACATCTCCAACAGGATGTAGGAAGAATGTAAGAAGAAAAGAATAGCAAGGAACGCTGTCAAACAGTGGGTTCTGGACATGATCATTGTACTTGTGAACTCACTGCTGTGGTTCCCTGCACAAGATTGGATCCATCAACATTTTTTCATGAATGGAGGAGAGCCTGATGAGTTCCTAACCTTCTCTAACAGACTATTAACAGTTAATGGCTCTGGGAAAGGCTGTGCCGTTCTCCTCAGTGTTGTAGCCATTATTGCCATTAGCCAGGAACAAGCTGCTCTGTTCCAGTGCATAAGACCCAACTCATGTTCATGCAAGCAAAGCAAGTTAACTCAGTGACTTAAAAAAAAAATTATAGTTTGAGGAGGTTGTTGAGAATAAGAGTTTCAGTGTTAGAGGGAAGAAGATAATTCGGAGTAAAAATAAAAATATAAAATAATCATTATTTATGGTTTTAAATCTCCAAAGTATATAATGAATTAAAATAAAACAAAATTAAAAATGAACAACACAGGCAGTATATGGGACACCACTGAGTGAGTGAATAGAAATTATATAGCTGGGTTTATGGGAAGAGGAGAGAAAGGTGAAGATACAAAAAACATAGTTAATGAAGTTCTATCTGAACATGCAGGTCCTGGAAGCTCAAAAACTCTCAAATAAATTCAATGCAAAACAACTGTCCAAAATATCAAATCTCAGAGAAAGAGAGCAAGAGAGACAGACAGACAGAGACAGAGAGGGCGAGACCTAAGATACATTGAAGGGAATCCTACTAGATTCACACTAATTTCTTAATAAGAATATAACATGTAGGAGATAATTGGGTAATATAGCCAAAGTTCTAGCAAGAAACAACAGCAAAAGTTCCCTGCCCCCACTGATGACAGCTTATGTTGGAGAGGATTCGGAGCAAGGAGAACACTCCTCCAGTGTTGGTGGGTGTGCAAATTTGTACAGCCACTTTGGAAATCAGTATGGTGGTTTCTCAGAAAATTGGGAATCAATCTACCTCAATATCCACCTATACTACTGTTGAGCATATGCTCAAGGAATGCTCAATCATACCACAAGAACAAATGCTCAACTATGTTCATAGCAGCATTATTTGTAATATCCAGAACCTGGAAACAAACTAGATGCCCCTCAACCAAAGAATGGGTTAAGAAAATGTGGAATACTATTCAGCAGTAAAAAACAATGATGTTATAAAATTTGCAGGCGAACGGATGGAACTAGAAAAATATCATCCTGAGTGAGGTAACCCAGACTCAGAAGGACAAACATGGTATTTACTCATTCATAAGTGAATACTAGATGTAAATCAAATGATAACCAAACTATAACCCACAACTCCAGAGAAGCTAGCTAACAGGAAAGACCCTAAAAGGGACACATTGATCAACTTGGGAAGGGGAAATAGATGAGATCTCCTGAGTAAACTGGGGGTGGGGGGTCAATAGAGAGTAGAGGATGGAGGATGAGAACATAAGGGAACAGGATGGTGGAGGCTGAACAGAGAGGGAGTGAAAGGGCAATAAAAGAGATACCATGATAGAGGGAGACATCATGGGGATAGGTAGAAACCGGGTGCTAGGGAAGTTCCCAGGAACCCACAAGGATGACCCAAGCTTAGACTACTAGCAATAGTGGAGAGGGTGTCTGAACTGGCTTACCCCAGTAATCAGATAGGTAAATACCCTAACTGTCATCATAGAGCCTTTCTCCAGTAAATGGTGGAAGCAGAAGCAGAGACCCACAGCCAAACACCATGCTGAGTTCTAAGAGTCAAGTCAAAGAGATAGAAAAAGGGTTCTATGAGCAAGGGGCATCAATATCATGATGGGGAAACCTACAGAGACAACCAAACCAAACTAATGGGAACTCATGAACTTTAGATTAACAACCATGGAATCTCCATGGGACTAGACTAGGCCCTCTGCATAATTGAGACAGTTGTGTAGCTTGATCTGCCTAAGGGGTGCCCTGGCAGCAGGATCAGGATCCATCCTTGATTTGTGAGCTAACTTTTTGGAGCCTACTACCTAGGGTGGGACCCCTTGCACAGCCTTGATGCAGGGGGAGGGCCTTGGACCTGCCTCAACTGAAGGTACCAGGTTCTGCTGACTCCCCATGGGAGGCCTTACCTTGTCTAAGGAGGGAATGGGGGCGTGTGTTATGGGGAAAAGGCTGGCGGATAGGAAGAGGGAAGAGAGCGGGATCTGTGGTTAGTATGTAAAATGAATAAAAAGTTTCCTAATTAAAAAAAAGACCAATAACCTGCTTTGTATTCAGCCTGTTTTCCTTGCATTTAAGAGAACATTGTCACAAGCTGCCTTGCTTCCCTGAGTTTCGAAAAACTGAGCATTTACAAAAAAAGAAAAAAGAAAAGAAAGAAACAACAGCAAAGTTCCCTGCCCCCAAAAAAATACAACTAGTGGAAACCTTCAGAAATAAAAGAAAAATAAGCACTCTCTGGAAACTAAAGAAAAGTAATTTTACCTGAAAGTAGGTTTACATTAAATTCACCACATTTACACAACTATAGAAGAAAAAAGTTAAAACTTTTTCAATACATAAAAACACCAAACAAAAAACAAATTGGAACAATGGAAAGAAAATATTAAAAACAACCAGAAAATTCTAGCATGGATATGTTCCTGCCCATCATTAACTGTGCATGTACTTGGAGTGAAAATAAACACGGAATCAAAATAGTAACAACAGGTAGATGGAGATTAAAAAGAACTATTTGTTCATCAGAAAAGGAAGACTTCATGAGTAAAATATATTCTAAACTTGAGGAGTCAATGAACATACTTTACTCAAAGAGAAAACAAAGGGGAATAGAATATACAATATTTATATTAATAAAAATGGAATTTAAGTCATAGGCACAAAATGTGACAAATGAAGTAATTATATATTAAAGAGGAAAGTTTAATAAAGCAATACATCTCAGTTTCTTGTCTGTTTTATAGGATAATTTTGAGTGATGAAAGCAAACAAGAACTATTCGATCAGAATGGGTTTTCACTCAGGAAAGTCGTTCAGGGTTGCTGAGAATGCATGTGTTCACCATTCTTTTAAGGCAATTTCATTGTTACTGAAGCTGAAGAAAACTGAGTTGCGTGACCCTGGAGGTGTAACCAAGGCAGGCACTCATGCTCTAAATCCTTCAGCTGCAAGCAATAATCTGGAGCTCCTCAGTGCCCCTCCCTCTCTCACACAGATAAGTAACATATTTGGCAGCTGGGCCTCCCCAAGCAGGGTTGTTTTTGTTAGGGTCTGAATCACTGTGGGTGGAATAT
The DNA here is from genome assembly GCF_949786415.1 of Peromyscus eremicus. NCBI lineage: Eukaryota > Metazoa > Chordata > Mammalia > Rodentia > Cricetidae > Peromyscus > Peromyscus eremicus. Next base: position 80,836,830 of record NC_081418.1, on the reverse strand, counting down.
ATGAACCTTGCATGCAGTAATACACTCCTAAATCCTCAGGCTCCACTCTGCTGATCTTGAGTGTGAAATCTGTGCCTGACCCACTGCCACTGAACCTGTCTGGGACTCCAGAAAATCGGTTGGAAAGCTTGTATATCAGGAGCTGTGGAGACTGGCCTGGCCTCTGCAGATACCATTCCAAATACGTGTTTCCATTACTTAGTAAGAGGCTCTGACTAGACCTGCAAGAGATGGAGGCTTGATCTCCAAGGCTGACAGGCAGGGAGGTTGGAGTTTGGGTCATCACAACATCACCTCTGGAAGCTGAAATAAAGACAGAGAAGTACAAACTTAAGGACACACTTCATGAAAATCTTCATATATTCTTTTTTTATATTTATTTCAGATGAGATGTTCATTTTTACACACAATTCTTTATACACTAAAATTCCCTTATTGAACAACCAAATGGATTAAAAGTCCTAAAGGGCTTCAAGGCAAGAATTATACCATCCCATTCCATTGTGCCATAATCTTCATTATAGAACAGGTTCTCTCCTATCTGAAACCTCCCTCCAATAGATGTATACCTCACAGTCCCCATCCTGGATGATAAAACCCCTCTGTCCTCTCATACATGGACAGAATATATGTGATGAACAGGAGCTCAGGGTTCATTCTCCCTACCCATTCTCCTTTCTCACTTCCCTCTGTCCTCACCAGGAATCCTGAGCAACAGCAGCACCAATAGCAGAACAGGCAACTTCATTTTGAAGAGGCAGTCTGTGGAGACTGATCAGTCGTCACAGGATGCCAACTGAGCTTTTATCTCAGACTAGCAAGGGTGGGTCCTCCCTAGAAAGCAATATGCAAAGGTTGAGGTTAGTGTTACAGTATAGATGAAGGAAAGAGTCATGTAGGCTTCTTATGATTGCAAAAGTCATGGAACATCTTCTATGTCAGGGGTGACAATAATAAAAGTGTGCGTAACAGAAAAAGACAATGCTAAAAACTGTCAATCTGTACTACAGTAGACATTCAATAAGTGCTATATTCCAGAAACACTAGGAGTGGAAATGAAGACATGTATGCAATCATTCTCTATGAGTTGAATAATCATGCTTTTGCTCCACTCTCATGAGTTTTACAGAGAAATCCCTCTTTTTACGAATGGTGAATGTAGAAGTTAGGAGTTGCCTTTCCTGAGGTATATTGAATTTGTCTCTGTAGGATCACAAAATTAAATAAACATACCAGGAAGGTATATCTTAAATTTTTACCATATAAATGTTAAAGTGATGGACACAAAATTAAATAAACATATTTGGAAGGTATATCTTAAATTTTATCATAAAAATGTTAAAGTGATGGATATTAAAAATAATTTTTCTTGGGTGGTAGTGGCACATGCCTTTACTCCTAGCACTTAGGAGACAGAGGCAGGTGGATCTCTGCGAGTTAGAGGCAACCTGGTTTACATAGCAAGTTCCTGGACAGGCAGGACTATTACACAGAGAAACCCTGTCTCAATAATAATAATAATAATAGTCATAGAAAAGATGGTTTGAGGAAGGGTCCCTGATGTTTATGTCTATTGATATTTAACAGGTGAATTTCAACTCATTTGTTTTATATGAATTAAATATATATATAATTTTTCATCCAGCATTATACCTCAGTAAAATTATATTTTCTCATTTATGTATTTATAATGTGTTTGTATGCATGTGTGAAAGTATGTTCATCCCATGGCACACAGGTGGAAGTCAGGAGACACTTGTAGGACTCAGTTCTCACCTACCATGTTGGTCCAGGGAAAACTGAAGTTGTTTTAATCACCTTAATGAATTTAAGGAGTCCTAATGAGGTACTAAAATGATATAAAATTTAATAACAACATATAACAAAATAGAATAGAAAATCTTAGGTTATTTTCCATAGATTAATGATCTGCTTTGGTTTATAGAGGGATACTTCGATGGCCAGATAGATAGACATTATCTATCTTTCATCTATCTGTCTAACTAGTCACCATGTGTGCATTGGAAGTACCAGAACCTCAGGGTTACTAATTTAGAAATCGCTGTGTTGTCTCAGGTCTTACTGACTTTTTCCTATTATACACATCATTGCTGTAATGATCACTAGCACATTGCCCTAGCTTTGAAAATAGCTAAGTAATTAAGAAAGTAATATTTACTGAGATGGAAACACTGGAAGGAGTAAAACTCATTCTCTGATCCTCTTGCTGTTATGGCTAATAACCACAGGAAGTGCACACAGTAAACAGAGACCAATATGGCTCCCCTGAGAGATGAGCATATGTCATTACTACAACCTCTGACATCATAGAGAAATGTTGTTACTTTATTAAAAATGTCTTTTTTAAATCATCCCTGAGTGAGGAAACCCAGATCAATAAAGACAAATTTGGTATGTACTCACTGACCAGTGGACATTAGGTGTAAAATAAAGGAAAACTATGCTACAATCCACAGACCTAGAGATACTAGGTAACAAGGAAAGTACATGGGGAGATATCCAGATCTAGATGGAAAGGGGATATAGAAGAGATTTCATGAACGTACTGAGGGCAGGTGGGGATGGGAGCATGAGCAATAAGGTTGGGGGAACATGGAGGGGTACAGTGCTGAGCCAAACATTAGGTGGAGTTTGAGAATCCTGCAGAGGAGGAGAAGATAGGAGTGTAGGGGCCAGAGGGATCAAGAGCACCATGGGAAGGCTCACACAATCAACTCACGTGGGCTTATGGGGATCACAGAGGCTGAACCAAAAACCACGGAGCCTGCATAAGACTGACTTAGGCACTCTGCATATATGTTATAGTTGTGTCACTTGGTCTTCTTATGGGACCCCTAACAGAAGGAAGAGGGGCTATCTCTGTTTTACTGGCTGTGGAGATCCTACTTCTCATACTGGGTCACCTTACCCAACGTTAATACATGGGGATGTTCTTATTCTTACTACAACTTGATGTGCCAAGTTTTATGATACTCATAAGAGATCTGCCCTTTCCTGGATGGAGACAGAAGAGTAGAGGGTTGAGGGTGGGAGGCAGAAATGGGGGAGAGGGATTGGAAGTGGAGGATTGGTGAGAAGATGGGACTGGGATATAAAATAAATAGATGAAAAATAAATAAATAATGAATAAAATGTCTTTTCTAACAAAGTTGTTTGACTGATGTGTAAAGTGAGACAGGGATATAGAGGAAAGGGATAAATTAAATTTTATTTTAGTATCTCTTCCTCATGATTCTGCTCCTCTTGTTTCCCTTCTGATTCTCCACCTTCACCACCTTGTTTCCGTGGGATGCATCATGACCTGGTTGAATGTATTTCACAAGACAAAGACCATTTTTACATTATAAATTATATCCAGATAGTTCATCCTTTTGACAATAAAGATGGATTGTATAATTATCTCTATATTGTTTTAAAAATCATTTCTATGCGAGTCAATAGATAATTATGATAAATCTCTAAGAAAGCAAAGCATAGTGTCAAATTATCTTACTGTCATATGCTGTCTATAAAGCTCAGGCAAATATAATACCTAGTGTTTAAAAAGTTGGGCATTTTATACCTCAGATTACAAAAAAAAAAAAAAGACCGAAATGTCTGCTGTTACCTCTTGTATCTAAGCTAATAGCACAATGTACAAAATGTAGTAAGAAATAAGCAATGGGAGAAATAAAATAAATTATTTGCTAATAGATCTGCATACAAATTCATAAAGAAGGAATGTCAACATAAATATTTAGGAGTAATCACAATAAAATCTCTACATACATCAAGGACAACAGAGTTGCCCTTGTACATTAAAAGTCGTACATGTGAATAGTGAATATGTCTGTGTTCATAATAAGAACCACTCTAAAACTGTATTTTCCTATGGAAGACTATTTTCCCTGCATGTTTGTAAGAACATTATGTGCATGTCTGGTGCCCTCAGAGGCCAGAAGAGAGCCTGGATCCCATGGAACTGGAGTCAAAGATAGCTGTGGGTCACCATGTGGGTGCTGAGAATCAAACCCAGGTCCTCTTCAAGAGCAACAAGTGCTCTTAACCGATAGTCATTCTCACCAGCTCCATGAAGCACTTTTAAATGTATATTTTCTCCAATTGGCACATAAACTCAATGTAATGTAACTAATATTGCTGTATGGGTTTCTAAGGCTAATTAACTCAGTATAGAATTTATGTAGAAAATCAGACAACGTAACTAAGAAAATCTGAAGCCTATGAAAGTGTTATCATATCCTCTGACTTGATGGTCCTCTTTTGTATAAAACTGTAGTAATTAAGTTGTATGTACAGTAGATGTGCAGGTAGGTGGGTAGATGAATGGGACATCACAAAGATACAAGTAATAGATCTTACCCACAAAGGATTTCTAAACTGAAATAAAATATAAAGAATAGAGTATAGATCACTGTTATTTTATTGTTTTTTTTTTCTTGGAAAGGGTATTGAGACAGGGTTTCTCTGTGTAGTAGACCAGACTAGCATTGAACTCATAGAAATATTCCTGCCTTGGCTCCCAAGTGTTGGAATTAAAAGCATGTGCCACCATTGCCAGGCTTTGTTTTGTTCCGAAAATTATGCTCTGCAATATCAATTTTTTATTTTTTTAATTTTAAAATTAATTTAATTTTACATATCAGCCGTGGATCCTCCTGTCTTCCCTCCTCCCCCGCCCTCGACCCTCCCTCCGTTCCACCTCCTATTCCCATCTCCTCCAGGGCAAGGACTCCCCTGGGGAGTCAGCTCAGCCTGGTAGATTCAGTCCAAGCAGATCCAGTCCCCTCCTCCCTTCACCCAGGCTGAGCAAAGTGTCCCAGAATAAGCCCCAGCTTCCAAAAAGCCAGCTCATGCACTAAGGACAGGTCCCAGTCCCACTGCCAGGGGGCCTCCCAAACAGTTCAAGCTAATCAACTGTCTCACTTATCCAGAGGGCCTGATCCAGTTCCATGGGTGCTCCTCAGCTATTGGTTCATAGTTCATGTGTTTCCACTAGTTTGGCTATTTGTTCCTGTGCTTTTTCCAATCATGGTCTCAACATCTCTCGCTCATACAATCCCTCCTCTCTCTTGCCAATTGGACTCCCGGAGCTCCGCATTTGAAAAAATCCAACACCCCTTCATGATAAAGGTCTTGGAGTAATCAGGAATACAGGGAACATACCTAAACATAATAAAGGCAATTTACAGCAAGCCAACAGCCAACATCAAAGTAAATGGAGAGAAACTCAAAGCGATTCCACTAAAATCAGGAACGAGGCAAGGCTGTCCGCTCTCCCCATACTTACTCAATATAGTACTTGAAGTTCTAGCCAGAGCAATAAGACAACATAAGGACATCAAGAGGATACAAATTGGAAAGGAAGAAGTCAAGCTTTTGCTATTTGCAGATGACATGATAGTATACATGAGTGACCCCAAAAATTCAACCAAGGAACTGATACATCTTATAAACACCTTCAGCAACATAGTAGGATACAAGATTAAATCAAAAAAATCAGTAGCCCTCCTATATACAATTGACAAAGAGCCTGAGAAGGAAATCAGAGATACATCACCCTTTACAATAGCCACAAATGATATAAAATACCTTGGGGTAACTCTAACTAAACAAGTGAAGGACCTATATGGCAAGAACTTTAAGTCCCTGAAAAAAGAAATTGAAGAAGATGCCAGAAAATGAAAAGATCTCCCATGTTTATGGATAGGCAGGATTAACATAGTAAAAATGGCAATCTTACCTAAAGCAATCTACAGATTCAATGCAAATCCCCTCAAAATACCAACACAATTCTTCACAGACCTGGAAAGAATAATACTCAACTTCATATGGAAAAACAAAAAACCCAGGATAGCCAAAAGAATCCTGTACAATAAAACAATCTCTGGAGGCATCACGATCCCTTACTTCAAGCTCTACTATAGTGCTACAGTAATAAAAACAGCTTGGTACTGACATAAAAACTGACATGTAGACCAATGGAATTGAATTGAAGACCCTAACATTAATCCGCACACCTATGAACATATAATTTTTGACAAAGAAGCCAAAACTGTACAATGGAAAAAAGAAAGCTTCTTCAACAAATGGTGCTGGCATAACTGGAAGTTAACCTGTAGAAGGCTGCAAATAGATCCATATCTATCACTGGGCACAAAACTTAAGTTCAAGTGGTTCAAAGACCTCAACATAAATCCAGTTACTCTGAACCTGATAGAAGAGAAAGTAGGAAGTAGTCTTGAATGCATTGGCATAGGAGATCACTTCTTAAATATAACACCAGCAGCACAGACACTGAGAGAAACAATCAATCAATGGGACCTCTTGAAACGGAGAAGCTTTTGTAGAGCAAAGGATACGGTCAACAAGGCAAAGCAACAGCCTACAGAATGGGAAAAGATCTTCACCAACCCCACATCTGACAGAGGGCTGATATCCAAAATATAGAAAGAACTCAAGAAATTAGACATCAAAATGCCCAATAGTCCAATTAAGAAATGCACTATAGAGCTAAACAGAATTCTCAACAGAGGAAGCTCAAATGGCTGAAAGACATTAAGGAATTGCTCAACATCCCTAAACATCAAGGAAATGTAAATCCAAACGACTCTGAGATACCACCTTACACCTGTCAAAATGGCTAAGATCAAAAACACTGAAGACAGCTTATGCTGGAGAGGATGTGGAGCAAGGGGAACTCTCTTCCACTGTTGGTGGAAATGCAAGCTTCTACAGCCTCTTTGGAAATCAATATGGCACTTTCTTAGAAAATTGGGAATCGATCTCCCCCAAGACCCAGCTATACCACTCTTGGGCATATACCCAAGGAATGCTCAATCATACCACAAGGGCACATGCTCAGCTATGTTCATAGCAGCGTTGTTTGTAATAGCCCAAAATTGGAAACAACCTAGATGCCCTTCAACTGAAGAATGGATAAATAAAATGTGGTACATATACACAGTGGAGTACTACTCAGCAGAGAAAAACAATGACATCATCAGGTTTGCAGGCAAATGGATGGATCTAGAAAAAATCATCCTGAGTGAGGTAACCCAGACTCAGAAAGACAAAGACGGTATGTACTCACTCATAGGTGGATATTAGATGTAAAACAAAGATGGTGTCGTTTGCCCAACAGATAAATGGATGATAGCTACATGAGCAAACTAGACGTGAGAGGGGGGTTAATGAAGGGCAAGGGTTGGGGGAAAGAGAGCTTAGGGGAGCAGGAGATCCCAGCTGAATTAAGAACAATGAAGGAGAACAAGAAATGAGAGACCATAATAAATGAAGACCTCATGGGAATAGGAAAAAGCAAAGTGCTAGAGAGGCCCCCAGAAATATACAAAGATACCTCCACAATAGACTACTGGCAATGGTCAAGAGAAAGCATGAACTGACCTACTCTGGTGATCAGATGGCAAATTTTTTTATTAAAATTACTTATGGGAGCATGTTTAAGACAACCCTTACAACCCATACGATGTCATATAGACAAATGTATATTCTACTTCATGCAGTGGGACTAAAAGTCATAGAAGTGTGGTTCAATATTATTTGATTTTTGTAAGCAGACCAAAGAACATAGGAGCCATTAAAATTCTATGTAGAGTGCTGTAGACAGCTGAAAGCATCAACACCCACTGCTGGAATTTCAAGACATAGTAAAGGATCATGGTTAGACAGCCTCCTCCTTTCTCTGATACTTGTGCTCTAGCTTTTATGAGAAAACCAGACATCCTTTCTGCTGTCAGCTTCTCTCAGTAAGATTTCTTTGCCCTTTAAATACTGGCATTTAGAAACTAATTTTCTGTATTTAAATGTGTTCTGAAATGTTCACAGTAGTTTCTACTGTTCTATATTGGGGATATAGCTAAGGATACTATGCAGAATCCTCATGGAGAATGGCTGTGTCCTCTATTAAGGCAGAAAAGGCATTGGTACTCTGAAAGGCTCGAGATGAAGGGGAAGAATGATAGGGTACAGAGAGGACTTTTAGCTTCTTTTGTAAAAACAATGACTCTCCATGAACTTTGCTAAAAATCCTATGACATCTGCAAAACAGTTTCAATGAGTGACTCATGAGGAGGAGCAGCTGGAGCTGCTCACCCTCTCACTTCTGCTTCAATGGAGGTTTATGGTATGACTTGTATCACTGTGGGAGGAAACTGAGCATTCTGTTGACAGTAATAAGTTGCCATATCTTCAGGCTCTAGGCTGCTGATTCTGAGAGAATAATCTGTCCCAGACCCACTGCCACTGAACCTCGATGGGACCCCATCTGCCAAGTTGGATGCACCATAAATCAGTTGCTTAGGAGGTTTTCCTGGTTTCTGCTGTAACCAGATTAAATTACTGCTAATGCCCTGACTGGCCCGGCAAGTGAGAGTGACTCTGTCTCCCAGAGATGTAGACAGGGAAGATGGAGACTGGGTCATCTGGATGTCACATCTGGCACCTAGGAGTGGAGATAAAGTAAACAACCACATAGTAAATCATTATACAAAAGGACCTCCCCCAAATGCCAGTCAACACTAATCAGACTGTAACAGTGAAATTCCCATTTTAGTCATTTTTTTACCTGGAAGACAGAGCAGCAGGATCCCAAGGAGCTGAGCAGGGGCCCTCATGTTCATGCTGAGTCCTGACTGCAGTGACAACTGTACAGGGTGTGACTGGTATATGAAGAAGTCCTCAAGGCTGTGCAGTGAGTGCATGCAAATCACTGGGAGCCAGTTAGGATGGGCAGAGCTGCAAGACTTGCTCATCTCAGCAGCTTGGCACAAGTGCAGGGTACCTAGATGCCCAAAGTTAGACTGCATACATGTCTGCAAAGAACACACTTCTTCAATTTTAAAATTGTACATGACATTTCTAATGTATAGCACCTCTATTTTGAATAATACATTTCAAAGATACATTGGGGTAATATTGACAAATATCCTGCTTTGAGAAAATATACAACAGAGAAGGGACTATTAAATCCTTAACTCACTCAAATATTTCTGATTGGTTGAAAAAATACTTTGTGATTTCATTGTGAAATATTTGTTAGTTTGAAGTAGTCATTTATTTAAATCAAAAGGACAATTTACCAGGATCATAGGATCATTTTAATGATTTAAAAATAAGATTTTACAGCTCTAACCATACTTACTATGGGACAAAGAAAGCAATTATACAGTAGGTGCACATATAACAACTTGATCCCCAAAATCTGTTTACTTGGCAGTCTAACCCCTTATGAAAATGGAAGTACTTTCATACTTACAGACTAAAGATGTTGTATCATCTTTTCCTCTGTTTGAGATTCTCCATATTTCCTCTTTCCTACCATTTGCTTCAATTTCCCTCAATTCCTCATCATAAAGTATTGACTAGTGATGACAAACTTGAACACTATAACAGAAAACATTACATTACTACTCAATACATGGCTCTGCTGTGTATTACAAATGATATTTTCACTTTTGCTCTTGAGCAGTAACTGGAGATATTATCCTAATTTAGGTGGCATCCTCACTGTCTGCAAGTGTGTCTCCATCTCCAAACAAGCTAAGAAGCAGAAATGTTTGTGCATCCTTATAACACAAATATTTGAATACCACAGAACACACATATCTATGTTCTCACCTTGGCATCCAGGCTTATTTCCCATCAGAAGTAGAGTCTATTTAGACTTTAGTACCCTTGTCCTGGAGCCTGAGGATCCAAAGGGTCTTTTAGAAACATAACTGTGAAAGGCTAGACAGTGTTGCAGCCTAAGCCTGACTGTGGATTCCACAGAGGCTATCTAGAAGATCGGCTATCTAGGAGAATCTGAGCTTGCTCTACCCGGCTGTGTAATGGGATGATTTGACCACGGGTGTAGTTACCAAGAGTTTGGAAAGGTCTACACTTGGCTATAAGGCGAAGGTCTTTTGCCTCTCCCTTTTGCATATTATAAAAAGCCCTTTTTAACAAAGAACGAGGCTGTTGGGTACTGATCCAGGCTCTCCTGAAGCTATCCTGTGTTTCTGTCTTCTCATCCGCTAGGTCTCTCTTTCTATCTGATATTTTCCTATCCCTCTCCCCTCCTCCTAATAACCCTTCAAAAGATGGGAGATGTACTCCCACACCTGACCTGGCTGATTTTCCAGAATCTGGTCTAAAGTGATGGGTGTGAACAAAACCTAGAATTAAAGCAGCTTCATCAAGATACAGGACACCCTCCCCATCAGGAATACCACACAGCAGCTTTTGGTGGATCAATAGTAATGCTGGCTTCCCTGCCTCTTCACTTCACTCTCTTTCTGTTGATCTACCAGCTGTACTTCTGCCTCTTGTGGTGATATATTGTGTCCCCCAATATATTGTTCACCCCAATAAAGCTTATCTAGGGATCAGAGGACAGAGCTAACCACTATATTAGACATAGAAGCCAGACAGTGGTGGCACACACACCTTTAATCCTATCACTCATGAGGCAGAAATCAGTCTGGATATCTTTGAGTTCAAGGCCACACTGGAAAACAGCCAGACAGTGGTGGCACACACCTTTAATCCCAGTACTAGGAAGCATACACCCCTTTAGTCCCAAGAAGTAATATGGCAGGACATAGAAAGGTATATAAGATGTGAGGACCAGGAACTAGAAGCCTTTAGGCAGTTCAACTAAGACCCTCTCGGGTTAGAACTCAGAGGCTTTCAGTCTGAGAAAACAGGAACTCTCTTGAGATGCTCTTGGGCTGAAGATTTCCTAGAGGTAAGACATAGCTGGTTTGCTCTGACACCCTCTTCTGGGCTCCGTAGGCACCAGGCACTCATGTGGTGTACATCCTGGTAGAATACCAGTACACATAAAACAATAATTTATTCTTAATTTACAGTATTTTTTATTTTACTATTTCCCATAGGTTTATATATTTGTTGTTATTTTATAAAGTTTATGGAGCATTGGTATCAAATCTTTTTAATAAAATCTCTACAGAATAGTTTCATTATGCTTAAAAAATGAGGAAAAGGGATATGTAATATTTATAGGAAACTTTAGAAGACAACCACTCTTGGTGACACTCACTGTATTGAGGCAGGAGTGTGAACAGTTTATACTACATGAAGGAACTTGTCTTAAAAAGCAAGAAAATAATGATGACCCACCCAAAATTTTATTCTCAATATTGAAGTTTTCAATTAGTGAATTAAATAAATACTAATTATTTTGATATGTTTTTTATGATTATTTGATGCTTTTAAATTTTATTTTGCCAATTTCACTGTAGACAAATTTTATATTTTTCCTAAGATTGAATATGAGATATTTAATTCTCTGAGTTTATAATTATGTTACCTTTTTATTTTAGTTACATAAAGTTGGTTGTATTTTTAACTTTTAATCAAATTATTTTATATTCTCTTGTAGAGTCTAATAATTTAATTATAAATTAATTTGCATATTTATAGATAATCCTTTCACCTGTGAAGTATGATAGTTTCCATCTTCTTTCCATATTTGTCACTTGCTGTTAAGGCTGCTCTATCACCACGGCATGAGTAACTTCAAAGGTATCTGTTCAAATATGTTTAAGTAAAATATCCAGGAGTGATAGAGAAAATCTTGTCAGCAATGGTCTTGACTGTGGAACCATCTGTCTACCTTCTTAGCTAATCTTCATGGATTTCCAAGCCCTTTCCCCCTTTTCTTTTGAACTTAGCTGTCCTTAGTTATTTATGGTGTCACATGTCAAAAAATTCTGAATGTCTGTCTTCCTCCAGAAGCCCCAATGGTCTTAGTTAGTGGTGGAGGTCATAGTTCTCCTCATTTCTAATGATTTTGCTTTAATTAACAAATCCCACAAGCTTTAAGTCTAGAATTTTCTCAAGTATTTTCTTATTTATGTACTCTCAAAACTTTGTCTTCCCCAAACTCACTCATCCTCCAAGACCACAGATGCTCTCTGAGACACAGACTCTGCCAGCTCCAATAGACCAAGAGTGTTTCCCTGAGACAGAGACACTATTTGCACCAATTGGAGAAAAAAAAGGTAGAAGCCAGTGCAAGAATATATTCAACAACATAAAGAGCAATATGGCACCACCAGAATCTAGTGGTGCTACACCAGCAAAACCTGAACATCCCAACGTAGAAGAAACAGAAAAAAAAAGACCTTAAAAATGACTTTAAGACAATGATAGAGGCATTTAAGGAGGAAATGAAAAAATTCCCTTAAAGAAATTGAGGAAAAGACAAAAAATGGAAGAAATCAATAAATCCCTTAAAGAAAGCCACACACGCACACAAAGAAAAAGCAATTAAACAGGTGAAGAGATAGTTCAAGACCTGAAAATAGAAATAGAAACAATGAAGAAGACAAAAATTGGGGAAATGCTAGAAATAGAATATCTGAGTAAATGAACAGGAACTACAGATGCAAGCACAACCAATAGAATACAAGAGATGGAAGAGAGAATCTCTGGCATGGAGGATACAATAGAGGAAATAGATTCATCAGTCAAAGAAAATGCTAAAGCCAGAAAGTCATAACACAAAATGTCCAGGAAATCTGGGATACCATGAAAAAGTGAAACCTAAGATTAATAGGGATAGATGAAGAAGAATACCAACTCAAAGGCACAGAAAATATATTCAGCAAAATCATACAAGATAACTTTCTCAACCTAAAGAAGGAAATGCCTATGAATATACAAGAAGGTTACAGAACACCAAATAGACTGGACCAAAAAAGAAGTACCCTTGCCACATAATAATCAAATCACTAAACATATAGAATAAAGAAAAATATTAAGAGCAGCAAAGGAAAAAGGCCAAGTAACATATAAAGGCAGACCCATCAGAATAACACTCAGTGGAGACTCTGATAGCCAGAAGGTTCCACAATTATGCAGATACTAAGAGACCATGGATGCCAGCCAAGACTACTATACCCAGCAAAACTCTCAATTGCCATAGATGGAGTAAACAAAAAATTTCATGATAAAAACAGATTTAAACAATACCTACCACAAATCTAGCCCTACGGAAAGCACTAGAAGGAAGAATCCAACCTAAGGAAGTTAGATGCACCCATGAAAACACAGGCAATAGATAATCCCACACCAACAAATACCAAAGAAGGAAAATACACAACACTACCACCAAAAAAAACAGGAATTAATAATCACTGGTTATTAATATCCCTTAATATCAATGAATTTAATTCACCTGTAAAAAGTCACAAGCTAAGAGAATGGATATGAAAACAGAATCCATCTTTCTGCTGCATACGAGAAAAACATCTCAATTTCAAAGACAGACACTATCTCAGAGTAAAAGGCTGGGGAAAAGACTTTCCAAACAAATGGACTTAAGAAGCAAGCTGGTGTATCTATCCCAATATCTAACAAAATAGACTTCAAACTAAAATCAAAAGAAATTAAGAAGGACATTACATATCCATCACAGGAAAAATCCACCAAGATGAAGTCTCAATTCTGAACATTTATGCCCCAAATAAAAGGGCACCCACATATGTAAAAGAAACATTACTAAAGCTTAAATCGCACATCAAACCCCACATATTAATAGTGGGAGTCTTCAACACCCCACTCTCACCAATGGACAGATATGCCAGATTAAAACTTAACAGAGAAATAAGGGAAATAACAGATGTTATGAGGCAAATGGACTTAATAGAAATCTACATAACATTTCACCAAACACAAGAGAACATACCTTCTTCTCAGCACCCCACAGAACCTTCTTTAAAATTGACCACATACTTGGTCACAAGGCAAATATCAAACAATACGAAAAAATTGGAATAACCTCCTTATTTTATCAGACCACCATGGCTTAAAGTTAGATTTCAACAACAACACAAGTTACAGAAATTCTACAACCTCATGGAAATTGAACAAGTGTCAACTGAATCACTTGAAGAACTAGTCAAGGCAGAAATAAAGAAATTAAAGACTTTCTAGAATTCAATTAAAATGAATGTACAACATACCCAAACTTATGGGACACTATGATAGCAGAACTAAGAGAAAAGTTCATAGCTCTAAAGGCCTACATAAAAAAGTTGGAGGTATCTCACACTAGCAACTTAACAGCACACCTGAGAGCTCTAGAAGATAAAGAAGCAAACTCACCCAGGATGGGTAGATGCCAGGAAATAATCAAATTGAAGGCTGAAATCAATAAAATAGAGAACGGTACAAAGAATCAGTGAAACAAAGAGTTGGTTCTTTGAGAAAATCAACAAGATAGACAAACCTTTATCCAAACTAACTAAAAGGCAGAGAGAGAACATCCAAATGAACAAAATCAGAAACAAAAAGGGAGACATAATAAATGACAATGAGGAAATCCAGAAAATCATCAGGTCATACTTCAAAAACTTGTATTCCACAAAACTGGAGAATCTAAAAGAAATGGACAATTTTCTGGATAGGTGCCATATACTCAAATTAAATCAAGACAAGATAAACAATTTAAAGAGACTGATAACCACTATGGAAATAGAAGCAGCCATTAAAAGTCTCCCAACCAAAAAAATCCCAGGGCCAGATGATTTCAGTGCAGAATTCTAACCAGAATTTCAATGAAGAGCTGATACCAATACTCTTCTAATTGTTCTAAAGAATAGAAACATAAGGAACATTGCCAAACTCTTTTTATGACGCTATAGTTACCTTGATACACAAACCATACAAAGATGCAACAAAGAAAGAGAATTATAGACCAATCTCCTACATGAACATTGATGCAAAAATACTCAATAAAATCCTGGCAAACCAAATCCAAGAACACATAAAAAAAATCATCCATCATGATCAAGTAGGCTTCATCTCAGAGATGTAATGATGGTTCAACATATGAAAATCTGTCAATGTAATCCATAATATAAACAAACTGAAAGAAAAAAATCACATGGTCAGCTCATTAGATGCTGAAAGAGACTTTGACAAAATCCAACACTCCTTCAAAATAAAGGTCCTGGAGAGATCAGGAATACAAGGAACATGCCTAAACATAATAAAGGCAATTTACAGCAAGCCAAAAGCCAACAGCCAACATCAAATTAAATGACAAGAAACTCAAAGTGATTCCACTAATCAGGCAAAAGACAAGGCTGACATCCACTCTCCCCATATCTATTCAATATAGTACTTGAAGTTGTAGGTAGGCAATAAGACAACAAAAGGAGATCAAGGGGATACAAATTGGAAAGGGAGAAGTCAAATTTCTCTATTTGCAGATGAAATGATAGGTTATATAAGTGACCCTAAAAGTTCTATCAGGGAACTACTACAACTGATAAGCACCTTCAGTAATGTGAAAGGATACAAGAATAACTCAAAAAAATCGGTAGCCCTCTTATACACAAATGATAAACGAGCTTAGAAAGGAATCAGAGAAACATCACAATAGCCACAAATAGTATAAAATACCTTGGGGTAACTCTAACCAAACAAGTAAAAGACCTATATGACAAGAACATTTAAGTCCTTGAAGGAAGAAATCAGAGAAGCTATCAGAAAATGGAAAGGTCTCCCATGCTCATGGATAGGTAGTATTAACATAGTAAAAATAGCAATCTTACCAAAAGCAATCTACAGATTCAATGAAATCTGCATCAAAATCCCAATGCAATTCTTCACAGACCTCAAAAGAGCAATATTCAACTTTGTATTGAAAAAAAAAAAAACAGGATAGCTAAAACAATCCTTTACAATAAAGCAACCTCTGGAGGCATCACCATCCATGACTTCAAGCTCTATTATAGACCTATAGTAATAAAAACAGCTTGGTACTGGCATTAAAAAAAATGACATGGGACCAATGGAGTCGAATTGAAAATCCTGACCTTAATCCACACACCTATGAACACCTGATTTTTGACAAAAAAGCCAAAACTCTACAATGGAAAACAAAAAGCATCTTCAACAAATGCTTGCAAAACTAGATGTCAACATGTAGAGGATTGCAAATAGATCCATATCTATCAACATGCACAAAACTCAAGTCCAAGTGGATCAAAGACCTCAACATAAATCCAGCTACACTGAACCTGATAGAGGAGAAAGTAGAAAATACCCTTGAACGCATTGTTACAGGAGACCACTTTCTAAATATAACACCAGTAGCACAGACACTGAGAGCAACAATTAATAAATGGGATCTCCTGAAAATGAGAAGCTTCTGTAAGGCAAAGGTTACAGTAAATTTTAATTTAACAAAATTAGAGCCTATAGCACGGGAAAAGATCTTCACCAACCCCACATCTGACAGAGGGAGGGCTGATCTCCAAAATATATGAAGAACTCAAGAAACTCGACAGCAAAATATCAAATAATTTAATTTAAAAATGGATGACAGAGCTAAGCAGAGAATTCTCAACAGAAAAATCTCAAATGGCCAAAAGACATTTAGGGAATTGCTCAACACCCTTATTCATCAGGGAAATGCAAATCAAAATGACTCTGAGATACCATCTTATACCTGTCAGAATGGCTAAGATCAAAAACACTAATGACAGCTTATGTTGGAGAGGATGTGGAACAAGTGGAACACTCCTCCACCTGGTGGTGGGAATGCAAACTTGTACAGCTACTTTGGAAATCAGTATGGCAGTTTCTCAGAAAACTGGGAATCAATCTTCCTCAAGACCCAATGATACCACTCTTGGGCATATGCCCTAGGGATGCTCAAGCATAAAACAAGGACATTTCCTCAACTATGTTCATAGCAGCATTATTCATAATAGCTTAGAAGCAACCTAGATGCCCCTCAACCAAAGAATGGATAAAGAAAATGTGGTACATATACACAATGAAGTATTACTCAGCTGTAAAAAACAATGACACCATGAAATTTGCATGCAAAATGATGGAACTAGAAATATCATCCTGAGTGAGGTAACTCAGACTCAGAAAGACAAATATGGTATGTACTCTGTGGTGATATTTTATTTTTATGTTAATAAATAAAGTTTGCCTGGAGATCAGAGGACATAGCCAGCCATTTTAAAATAAACATAGAAGTCAGTCAATGGTAGCACACGCCCTTAATCCAATCACATGACAGGCAGGGTCTCTGTGTGTTCAAGGACATACTAGGGAACAGCCAAGTGTGCTAACACATGCCTTTAATCCCAGTACCAACCATAGAGACCTGGAGGTCTGTACAGACAGGCAGTAACAAGGAAGTGAAGTAGCTAGGCTAAGATTCAATGAGAGGGCAGAACAGCAAGGCAATAAAAGCCTGGGTAGACAGGAAGTAGCTCTCTTGGGAAGCTACAGCAGCATGGTGAGTTAAGGCTAGCTGGTGGCTCTCACTATTTTCCTGATCTTTAAGGCTTTCACCCCTATATTTGGCTCTGTGTTTCTTATTTAATAAGACCATTTAGAAATTCATCTACAGTACTCATTCATAAGTAGATAATAAATGTCAAGCAAAGGAAAATCAGATTACAACCCACAGCTCCAGTAAAACTAGGAAACAAGGAGGACCCTAAGAGGGATGCACAGATAACCTTGGGAAGGGGAAAGAGAGGAGATCCTAATGAGTAAACTGGGGATGAGGGGAGACAATGGAGTGTAGGAGACTGGGGATGAGAACATGAGGGAACATGATGGTCGAGTTAGGGAAGGGACGGAGTGGGAGAGCAATGAAAGAGATATCTTGATAGAGGGAGACATGGGGTTAGGGAGAAACCAGGTGCTAGGAAAATTCCCAGGAATCCAAAAAGACGACCGCAGCTTAGACTACTAGCAATAGTGGAGAGGGTGCCTGAACTGGCCTCCCCATGTAATCAGATTGGTGGGTACCCTAACTGTCATCACAGAGAGTTCATCCAGTAACTGATGGAAACAGATGCAGAGATCCACAACAATGCACAAGACTGAGCTCCAGGAATCCAGTTGAAGAGAGGGAAGAGGAATTACATGAGCAAGGGAAGTCAAGATCTTGATGGGGAAATCTACAGAGACAACTGAACTAAGCTCAAAGGAACTCATGAACTTTAGACCAACAGCTGTGGAAGCTGCTTTGGACCAAACTAGACCCTCTGCACAAGGGAGACAGCTGTGTAGCTGGGTCTGTTTGAGGGGCCCCTGGCAATGTGACCAGGATCTATACTGGGTACCTGAGCCAGCTTTCTGTATCCCATTACCTATATTTTGACACCTTTCTCATCCCTGATAAAGTGAGGAGGGGCTTGGTCCTGCCTCAACTGAATGTACCAGGCTTAGCTGTTCCTCCATGGGATAATTTACCCTTTTGGAGGAGGGAATGGGAGGAGGGCAGGTGTGGGAGCGGAAGGAGGGATGAGAGGGGGATCTGTGGTTGGTATGTAAAATGAATTAAAAAAAACTTCAGAAAATGATCTGTGGCATTGTTCTCCTGTCTTACACACTCTTCATTCAGCTTTATTATAATTATTCACTGACGTTTACCCCATGGCTTGTGTTACCGAAAAGTGACTATTATCATTCTGGTGCACATGGTATGATTTCCTCAAATAATTCCTTCATGATTTTATCATATATTACAGTTAAAAGCAATTCAATAGCATAATGTTTCATATATTATGACTTTTTATAAATCACTGATATGATTAATTTAATTTATAACTTTCCTTAGTTATTCATGGTACCACATGTCAGAAACCTCTAAATGTCAATCATCCTCCAGAAGTCCCATTAATCACCTTAATGAATTTAAGGAGTCATAACAATGTACCTAAGTGACAAAAATTTTAATAACAACCTTGTTGAGGACCAGCCCCCACTTTTACAACCCAGGATACTCTTGAGTAAGAAGAAATGAGAAATATTAGATAGAAAGAGATACCTAGATGATGAGAAGAAAGACAGAAACACAGAATAGCCTCTGGAGGGCCTGGGTTAAAACCCACCAGCCTCGAACTTTATTCCAAAGGACTTTTTATCATAATGGCAGGGGGCAAGGCAAAAGACCTCTGTCTGCTAGATACAACCAAGTGTAGACCCTTCTAAACACCTGGTACCCAAGCCTGTTGTCCAATCATCCTCTTATGCAGTCCTGCTGGGTAAAGCAACTAGGAAACCTGGGTGGGCTCCAACAAAACCTATAGCAAAACAAAATAGAAAATCTTAGGTTATTTTCCATAGATTAATGATCTGCTTTGCTTTATGGATGGATAGTTGGATAGACAGATAGATGATAGATATCTATCACCATGTGTGCTCTGGAAGCCCCAGAACCTGAGGGTTACTAACTCCAAAAATAACAGTGTTGTCTCAAGGCTTACTGACGTTTTTTTCTATTATACACACCATAGCTGTAATGATGGCTACCACATCACCCTAGCTTTAAAAAATAACTAAGGAATTAAGGCAGCAAATATTCACTGAGATAGAAAATTGAAAGAGTGAGGCATATACTATGATCCTCTTGTTATCATTAAGGACCACAGTGAATGCACACAGTAAACAGAGACCAATATGGCTCCCCTTAGAGATTAGGAGATGTGATTATTACATCCTCTGACACCATAGAGAAATACTGTATTTTATTAAAAATGTATTTTCTAACAAAGTTGTTTGACTGGTATGTAAAGTGAGATAGTGACATAGAGTAAAGGAATAAATTAAATTTTATTTTACTATCTCTTTCTCATGTTCCTGCTCCCCTTGTTCCCCTTCTGATTCTCCACCTTCACCACTTTGTTTATGTGTGATGCATCATGACCTAGTTGAATGTATTTAACAAGACAAAGTCCATATTAATATTATACACTCTACCACATAGTTCATCCTTCTGACAATTAAGATGAATTGTATTAATTATCTCCATAGTGTCTTAATCATTTCTATGGGAGTTAATAGGTATTCATGATAAATCTCTAAGGAAGCAAAACATAGTGACAAAAATATCTTACTGTTATATGCTGCCTATAATGCTAAAGCGAATATACAACCCAGTTAAAAAATTGTTGGACATTTTATACCTCAGATTACAAATAAGATCAAAATGTCTGCTGTCACCATCTGTATCTAAACCAACAGCACAATATACAAAATGTAATAAGATGTGATCAATGAAAGAAATGAAATAAAATATTTGCTAATAGATCAGTACACAAATTCATAAAGAAGGAATATCAACATAAATATTTAGGAGTAATTATAATAAAATTTCTATATACACCAAGGGTAGCAGAATTATCCTTGTACATTAAAGATAATACAAGTGAATAGAGACTATGTCTGTGTTCATAATATGAACCACTTAAAAAAATAATTTTATATGTATGACTATTTCATCTGCGTGTTTGTGGGAACATTATGTGCATGTCTGGTGCCCTCAGAGACCAGCAGAGGGTGCTGGATTCCCTGGAACTGAAGTCAAAGACAGCTGTGGGTCATGATGTGAGTGCTGAAAATTAAACCCAGGTCCTCTTCAACAGGTACTCTTAAGCAATAGGTGTTCTCTCCAATTCCATGAACCACTTTTAAATGTATATTTTCTCCAATTGGCACATAAACTCAATAATTTAATGTAACTAATATTCCTGAAGAGGTTTCCAAAGTTGATTAACTCAGTCTAGAATTTATGTAGAAAATCAGACAACAGTAACTAAGAAAATTGAAAACTGTAAAAGTGGTATTATATCTTCTGGCTTGATTGCTCTTTTTTGGATAAAAATATAATTAAGTCTGTGTGTAGTGTCGGTGTATAGATAGGTGGATAGATAAATGGGACATCATAAAGGGACAGGAAATAGATCTTACCCAAAAATGATTTCTAACATAAAATAAAAAGAATAGGGTATAGATCACTGTTATTTTGTTGTTGTTATTTGGGGTGAGGGGCTTGAGGCAGGATTTCTCTGTGTAGCCTTGACTGTCCTGAAATTCTCTCTGTAGACCAGGTTGGCCCTGAAGTCACAGAGATCCTCTTGCCTCTGCCTCCCAGAGTCCTGGAATTAAAAGCATGCACCACCACTGCCCAGCTTTGTGTTGTTTCTAAAGCTATGCTCTGGAATATCAATTCTTCATTAATATCACTTACAGAAGCAAATGTAAGACAATCCTTTACAACCTATATGATGTCATATATATGAATCCGTTTTCCACTTCACACAGTGAAATTAAAAGTCATATGAGTGTGATTTGGCATGATTTGATTTTTGTAAGCAGACCAGTGTGCATAGGAGCCTTTAGTTCCTATGTGAAGTGCTGCAGACAGCTGAGAGAATCACGACTGGAATTTCAAGACACAGCAGAGAATCTTGGTTAGACAGCCTCCCCTTTCTCTGACACTTGTGCTCCAGATTTTACGAGAAAACCAGAATCCTTCCTGCTGTCAGCTTCTCTCAGTAAGATTTCTCTGCCCTTCAAATACTGGCACTTAGAAGCTAATATTCTGTATTTAAATAATGTGTTCTAGAATATTCACAGTAGTTTCCACTGTTCTGTATGAATCCAAGCTGGAGATATAACTCAGATTCCTTATAAAGAATGACTGTGTCCTCTTGAAAGACACTAACCCTTCAAGCTTACACGCCCCCCCCCCAAGCCCCAGGAGAATGAGGAACTATAAAGCTAATTCCAAGGGCAAACTGGCTCAGCCACCCCTGCCATAATGTAACAATGTAAAGAGATTTCTGTTAAGAGACGCGCTCAACTGTGACTTTGATAACTGCAAGTGTTCCAGGAAGGACCACTGTAACCTTTGTGTAAACTTCACTCCCACCCTGATACCCCCTTTGAGGTTTTGGGAAGAATGTGCATGTGGATGTGACTGTACCCACCCTGTGATCAGGCCATGATCTTGTGAAATTAGCCTCTAGACATAAATCAATCGAAACAAAATTGTATGGGAATTGTAATCTTATGGCTTTTATTGGCTTTTCCTTTAAAAGTACCCATGTGGCTGCAGTAGGCGCGACTCTTGCTCTCAGGACAAAAGTAGCCCGACTGTACAGCCGCATCAATAAACCTCTTGCTGTTTGCATCCACTGGACCAGAGTCTGGGTTCTTGGGGTGCCCACTCAAGAAGGTAGTACCCTAGGTCTGGGGTCTATCATTCTGTTAAAGCAGAAAGGTCATTGGTACTGTGTAGTGCTGGAGATAATGAAGATATTTAGGGTACAGAGAGGACTGCTTAGCCACTTTTTTTTTTTTTTTTGGTTTTTAAAGACAGGGTTTCTCTGTGTAGTTTTGCGCCTTTCCTGGAAGTCCAGGCTGGCCTCGAACTCACAGAGATCCACCTGGCTCTGCCTCCCGAGTGCTGGGATTAAAGGCGTGCGCCACCACCGCCCGGCTGCTTAGCCACTTTTATCAAAACAAATGACTCTCCAAGAGCTTTGCTAAAAATCCTGTGATAGCTAAGAAACAGTTTCAGTGA
Source organism: Peromyscus eremicus (assembly GCF_949786415.1). Classification (NCBI taxonomy): domain Eukaryota; kingdom Metazoa; phylum Chordata; class Mammalia; order Rodentia; family Cricetidae; genus Peromyscus; species Peromyscus eremicus. Next base: position 80,814,431 of record NC_081418.1, on the reverse strand, counting down.
GTGATTCATAAAGAGGAGCAGCTGGGGCAGCCCAGCCTCTCACTTCTGCTTCCTTAGGGGTTTATGTTATGACTTGTATCACTGTGGGAGGGTACTGAGCATACTGTACACAATAATAAGCTGCAATGTCTTCAGGCTCCAGGCTGCTGATGGTGAGAGAATAATCTGTCCCAGACCCACTGCCACTGAACCTCGATGGGACCCCATCTGCCAAGTTGGATGCACCATAGATCAGTCGCTTAGGAGCTTTCCCTAGTTTCTGCTGTAACCAGATTAAATTACTGCTAATGCCCTGACTGGCCTTGCAAGTGATGGTGACTCTGCCTCCCAGAGACGCAGACAGAGAGGATGGAGACTGGGTCATCTGGATGTCACATCTGGCACCTAGGAGTGGAGACATAATAAATACCCACATAGTTAAGCATGATAATAAAGAACCTCCCCCAAATGCCAGTCAAAATTAATCGCTATGTCACAGTGAAATTCCCATTTTAGTCCTTTTTCACCTGGAAGCCAGAGCAGCAGGATCCCAAGGAGCTGAGCAGGTGCCCCCATGTCCATGCTGAGTCCTGACTGCAATGACAACTGTACAGGGTGTGACTGATATATGAAGAAGTCCTCAAGGCTGTGCAGTGAGTGCATGCAAATCACTGGGAACCAGTTAGGATGGGCACAGCTGCAAGGCTTAGTTATCTCAGTAACTGAGCACAAGTATTGTGTCCCCAGATGCCTGAGGTCAGACCACATACATACCTCCAAAGATTACATTTCTTTTTCAAGTTTTAAAATTATACATGACATTTCTAATGAATATAAGCTCTATTTTGGATAATATATTTCAAAGACATATTGGGGTAACATTAAAAAATATCCTGCTCTAAGGTAATACACAGCAGAGAAGGAAATATTAAACATTTAACAAACTCAAATAATTCTGATTGGTTAAAAAATAACTAGTGCTCTCCTTGAAATGTTTGTGAGTTTATAGTAGTCATATCTATGAATTGAAAGAATAATTTATAAGGAACATTTTAATGTATTAAAAAATAAGGTTTTACAGCTTTAACTATGCCTACAATGAGAGGAATTACACACCGGGTACACATATAACAACTTGATCCCAAAAATGTGTGTCACTTGGATTCCTGACTCCATCTGAAGATGGAGGTTCTTTCATATTCACAGACTAAATGGGTTGCATCTTTTTCTCAGTTTAGGATCTTCCATATTTTCTCTTATCTACCATTTACTTCTATTTCCCACTATTCCTCATCATAAAGTATTGATTAATGAGGACAGATTTGAACACCATAACAGACAGCACTGCTACTCAATACATGGCTCTGCTGTGTATTACAAATGATATTTTCACTTTCACTCTTGAGCAGTAACTGGAGCCATCATCCTGACTTAGTCAGCAGCCTCATTGTCTTCATGTGTGTCTCAGTCTGCCAACAACCTAAGATGCAGAAATGTTTGTGTATTCTTATAACACATACATTTGAACATCACACATCTCACACCCGTGTCTTCGCCTTGGCCATCCAGCCTTATTTGTCATCAGAAGTAGTATCTATTCAGTCTTCAGTACCCTTGTCCTGGGTACTGAATCCCAAGGGTCTTTTAGGGGATTAAAAAAAAAAAAACTGTGAAGGTCAGACAGTGTTGCAGCTTGAGCCTGACCCTGCTGATTTTCCAGCATCTGGTCTTGAGTGATGAGTGTGAACAAACACCCATGATTAAATCAGCTTCTTCGGGATATAGAACACCCTCCCCATCAGAAGTACCACACAGCAGTTTTGGTAGATTAATAGGAATGCAGGTTTCTCTGCCTCCTCACTGTCTTTCTGCTGGTATCTACCAGCTGCCTTCATGTCTCTCTTTGATCTTTGACACTTGGAAAGACAGTTCTTCCTTCTCACATGATAGTCAGGAATATGAAGGAAGCCTCATTCAGGAAACTTCAGTAGATGATAACAGGAAGATGACAGTTCCTCTCAATCTAAAACAATAAACAAATCATTATAATTTTGCATGGCATCTGTGATCTAAATTCTTACCACACCACCTATAATGATATGTGCAAATATGAAGGGAATTCCAGAAACATTCAACTTCTTTTTACCAATGGTCCTTAGATTGGATTAAGACATAAATGCTTCTGTTTCCTAATAAAATGTGTTGATGGTATAGTAGTGAGCATAGTTGCCTTCTAAAAAAAAATCCAATAACCTCTCAGGAATCTCTAACTCATACATACTGAATAAATACCTGTACACCTGGAGATTTATGTGTCTTCTTCCTATGTTCCTTAATAAATAGGACTTCTGATTTTTGTTGTTGTTGTTGTTCTTTAAAAGGTCACGTTTTAAGGAGAGGATACTAGCTATTGGTTGAGGGATAATGGATCTCACTGAACCTTCCCATAACTTTCCAAATTTAGTTTCTAGAAATTAGAAATTGAAAGTTACATGTCAAAATGACTTGTCAGGTGTGATTGTGTTATAATGGTGAGATGGTATAGACATCCTAAAGTATATGGGTGTGATCAATATAACCACAAATGCTTTTCTAGTAGGGAGAGAGGAAGTTGAGCTAAGCAAAGTGGTTGTTACGATGGAAAAGATAGAAGACTGTGGGAGCTAGTGCCCATTGTTCAGGGAATGTGGTAGTTTCTTGGAAGAAAAATGTTAGCATTAGATTCTATGCCTCGGAACATGGAGGAATCTCACAGCCCTACTTATCCTTGAGTTTAGTTCGGGAGACTGCTGAACTCCAGAGCTGTAAGAAATTGTTTTCTGGATTAATTCTGAAGATATTGACATTTAGCCACAAAAAAAAAAAAAAACTAATGGAAAACACAGTCTTTGCCTTCTCTATGTATATGGCTTTCCTTAATATTCCAATATTCCTGGATTTCTCATCAGTTGGTGTCATTGTGACAAGAGAGTATGGCTTCACATTAATAAGTTAGTTCCAGAATTAATCATGGCTATAAAAACTTGTCTGTCAGCTGTGAATAACTGAAGAAAAAAACAGAAAAAAAATATTAATTTAAAGGAGGACATTTTTTTTCTCTCTCACAGAATCCCAGGTGCCTACATGTGATGGCAACAATGTATTCTTTCTGGGCCTGAAATGAGACAGAGCATGGTGACAGAGGGTATGCGAAGTAGAGCAGCTTTGTTAAAAAAAAAAATGAAAGAGGGAAAGAGATCTAGAGTGGTGATGAAAGATTATAGGACAAAGGCTAGTGGGAGGAAGTAACCTACTCCTCAGAGACATGCTGTAGTTACTTTCTTCTCCTAACTAAATGCAATCCCTTAGTTTCTTCCACTTCCTAGTGGTGCAATCAACTATGGATGGAGTTTTGAACACAACATTTGTGAGAACACTATAGACACAAATTATAACATTCCTTCTCTGGCCCCAAACGTTCATGCTTGTCTCAAAATGAAAAATACATTAAGACAGTTTATGACTGTCAATTCTCACAGCTTCTGCATTTTGTAAAAGTGAAGTCAAAAGCCACTCCTGAAACTCAAGACATGATTTTAGCCCTAATAATATATAAAAATCTGTGAAAAGAGAAGCTGGTTATTGTGTTTAATGGCTATAATCATGGAATCCCTGACACTTATTGAGGAGGATAATCTGTGTGAATCTAGCCTGTGCTACATATAGAGCTCATGCCTCAAAATGGAACGAAAGAAGAGAAAGCAGAAAGTGAGCTATCCACTTCCAACAGACAATGAAAAAGGGTGGGAGCCTGCATGGGACTGGACTAGGCCCTCTGCATAGGCAAGATAGTTTAGCTTGACCTACTTAAGGGGCCCGTCAGGATCTGTCCCTGCTGCATGAGAGGGCTTTTTGGAGCCCACTGCCTATGGTGGGACACTTTACACAGCCTTGGTTCAGGGGGACAGCCTTGGACCTGCCTCAAGTGAATGTACCAGGCTCTGCTGACTCCCCATGGGAGGCCTTGCCTTGGAGGAGGTGGGAATCAGGGGAGGGTTGGTGGGAGGAAGCTGATGGGGAGGGAGGGGAGGGACACCTGTGGTAGGTATGTAAAATGAACAGAAAATTTCTTAATAATAAAAAATAAATAATTTCTTAAAAAAAGAAAAAAGGGGGGAATATTCCCATTTGTTTTTTTCTTAACAGCATAGTTTTTTTTAATTTTTTATTCATTTTACATACCAACCATAGATTCCCCTCTCATCCCTCCTCCCACTACCCTCCTACCTTCCCCCCTGACCTACCCTCATCCCCTCCTCCAAAAGGATAAGGCCTCCCAGGGGGAGTCAGCAAAGCCTGGTACACTCAATTGAGGCAGGACTAAGCCCTTCCCCCCTGCATCAAGGCTGATCAAGCTAGCTCATGCACGAGGGATAGATCCGATCCCACTGCCAGAGGCCCCTCAAACAGACCAAACTACACAACTGTCTCCTGTACCCAGAGGGCCTAGTCCTGTCCCATTCAGGTTCCACAGCGTCTGTCTAAAGTTCATGAGTACCTAGAAGCTTGGTTCAGCTGTCTCTGTAGATTTCCTCATCATGATTTTGAAGCCCCTTGCTTATATAATTTCTCTTCCCTTTCTTCGACTGAACTCCCGGAACTGGCCTGGTGCTTGGCTGTGGATCTCTGTATCTGCTTCCATTAGATACATAATTGTTGCATTCTCCATTTCTGCAACACCAGCACCATGTAGCAGTAACTCTAGTTGTACAAAATTTCTCACCCTATGACAGACAAGAAGCAAGACAGTGAGTGAACTAGAGAGTGAGGACAATATGCCCTGAGTGACACACCTTCCAACTCAGTCATCTTCCTTCAGATCCCACAGATTTCAAAAGCATCATCACCTGAGGAAGAAGATTCTATCCATGAGCCTGGGACCCACTGCAGACCTGAACAGTACTGAATTAAATACTTCCATTACATTTATGATTTCGGTAGATGAGAATCTGAATATTAAAACTCTGTAGAAGGCCAATGTTTTCTTCTTTCTTTTTCTTTTTATTATTGACTCTGAAAATTTCATACAGTGCCTCTTGATCATATTTATTCATGCACCCACAAATTCTTCCATAATCATTCCTTTTCTCTCCACCTCGTTCCTCATTTCTTCCCTTATGTTTTTTCTATTTAAGCCACATTCTATTTATAGTATCTCCTAATATGATGAGTCAAGAGTCAGAGATTTAAATGAAAGAAAGCAGCCATACTAGGGCAATGTCAGGTATGCTGTGCCACAGTTCTAAACTTCCTTCAGTTCCTAAATCTGTTTTTGTCTTTTCTAGCATTCTATTGGCTTGAGTCACATAGTGGAGAAATGTGTCCCCAAGCAAAGAAACTGTAGAAAGCAAGACATGTCTTCATTCAAATGCCATTCCCAGCACCCACTGACCATGTAACTTCTAACAAACAATTTGTGGGCTTTGATAAAATCACAATCTATAGCAAGTATGTGCTCAGTTTTGAATAAGATGGTACACCATGTAGAGTAACTTTAAAAAACATTTGTGTATTTATTGATTGATTTTTAACATGTGTCTGTTTGAGCCTGAATGAGTATATGTGCAGCATGAACAGGCAGGTTCCAGAGGAGTCCAGAAGAGGGTAGTTGTGAAACACTTGATCTGGGTGCTAGGAACAAAAAAGACAGATCCTCTGCAAGAGCAGTAAACACCCTTGACTGTGGACTCATTCTTCCAGCCCCCAGTTTTTAAAGAGAATCACACAAAGGGCTGTGTACTATGCACTCATGTAACATACAACTGGACAGTTGCAGCTAGTACTGTGTGAACAGAAGTTCCTGAAAAGAATCATGACTTCCACCGAGTCTTCTGCTAGGCTGATTAACAGTCAAGAACTACAGTGATTGTGGAGAAACAGGAATGTTGTCAGTCCAGAGAATTAAAATTTATTTTGAGAAAACTTTAGAACCCTTAACAGCCAAACTTCCTTGCTCACCTCCCTGACTGACCTAACGTCTTTCACTAAACAAGTAAAAGGGTTTGTTAACAGACCCTGAGCTACCACCAATCACCAAAGTAAGAATGTTATCAAGTAGCATCTGAGGCCTGCAGCAAAGCTTTTTCTGCTTAGGTTTAATATTATTAGTGTTTCCACCAATGCATTAAAAAGTGGCTCAGAATCCGGGCGTTGGTGGCACACACCTTTAATCCCAGCACTCGGGAGGCAGAGGCAGGCAGATCTCTGTGAGTTCAAGGCCAGCCTGGTCTACAGAGTGAGATCCAGGACAGGCACCAAAACTACACAGAGAAACCCTGTCTCGGGGAAAAAAAAGAAAAAAGAAAAGAAAGAAAGAAAAAAAAAAGTGGCTCAGTTCATAGCTTTCTTTGTTCTGTTAACTATAAAAACTTTATCAGACTGTTATTACTTGGTAGGAACATGGAATTAGGGGTAATCTAAATCTGTGTTCCCAGGCTAATGTAGCTAGAGTTTTCCTGCCTGGCCCACAGTCAGAGCAAATCTCTCTCACCTGCCAGTCCCACAGCCACTCAGACCCAACCAAGTAAACAGAGAGTTATATTGGTTACAAACTGTATGGCCATGGCAGGCTTCTTGCTAACTGTTCTTACAGCTTAAATTAATCCATTTCTATAAATCTATACCTTGCCACGTGGCTTGTGGCTTACCGGTACTTTACATCTTCCTTGTCCTGATGGCGGCTGGCAGTGTCTCTCTTTCAGCCTTCCACTTCCCAGAATTCTTCTCTTTGTCCCGCCTATACTTCCTGCCTAGCCAATGGCCAATCAGTGATTTATTTACTGACCAATCAGCAACACACTTGACATACAGACCATCCCACAGCAGGCTAAGGTTATTCATACTCAGCTACAGAACAAACTATCTCTTATACTTTCTGAGATATGAATAGTGTTTGTGTGTTGACAACTGGGACATCTCATAGTAGTGAAGCATGTATGCTAACAGAAGTGAAAGTAAGAAGGCTAGGGAGGAGAGTGAGGAGTAAACAATGGTGTGTTAATTACAAAATATCTTCTGCTGCATGTATCCTACCAACTGGTTGATCATGGCTCTGGTCCTGAAATAACGTAATAATTTTATTTATAAAAGTTAGCTAGGACTAGAACAAGTTTACAAGTTAATTCTTCGTTTCTTCATGCCTTATTGTTCTGAGCACACTTGCAACCTTTTTATTCTGAAGATACTTATATCCTACCAAGCATGTAGGACATAACAAGTAGTCTTAGAGATATGCTACAAGATCTACAAATAATCCCTGAGTTATGCTACAATATCTAAGAGATAACAAGTAGTCCCTGAGTTATGTTACAAGATATAATAATTGCTGATAGTCAAAAAACTTCCTTTGGAAGAATTGACATGAGTATTAAATTAAAAATTTTTATATCTGTTTTTAAAGATAAGACATACATGATCTACAATTCTGGTACAAATGTGATCTCTTTTATTATTATCCAAATTCTGGTTCTACAACATAATCCCTGTTATTGAGTGTATAAATTAACTGTAAGAGATGATTGCTCCTACTGGATATGTGTATTTCCTATTGGACAAGTGCCCTCCCTTTACATATGAATAAATTACATCTGTGTCTTTAAATGTTTTATTTGTAAATGAATGTATATATATATATATATATATATATATATATATATATATATATATATATATATACACACACACACACATATACATTTTAAGAATTTTAAAGAAATTCTTGATGGCCTCTTTAAAAACAAACAAATGAAGAAATGGGTTTTTCAGGATCCTTATTACAGACAGACCTATGTAAAAAAAGAAACACTCATATGTATATCTTAGAATACATGGCTTCTGTCCTATCTTCCAAGTTAAAGGACTGCCATCCTCATACCTGTGGCTGTGCTGACTTAAAATGATCACAGCAGGACTTGTTAAATATCAATACTCCTTCACAAAATGAGGAGATGAACTGGATATCCCAGCCAATTTAAAAACACAAAAAGTAAATGAAACTAGAAAATGTCCTCATACATACTGAATAAAGATTTTTAAGTGGGACTGCTTCTGGGTCACTCACTTTCACATCAATAACTCCTTACCAATTATCTGTAAGTAAGCCCAACAAATTCATTAGAACCCCAGGGAGAACTTTAATGAATTTGAACTTTGATTTGTCATGGAGACCTTATGAAGAGGGGATAAACATTACTTGGCTCCCCTACCCAGGGACAAAATTCTCACAATAATAATAATAATAATAATAATAATAATAATAAACAGATAATAGATAATGGTTATAAATTCATTTGTTAATAGTACTATAGCTCATGGTACTATAAAATAAAAGTATTAGAAGGATGTAAATATGGAAATTATTTTAGTAAAGAAGGATTTATATAACAATTAAGATGGATGGATGGTTTCAGAATAAAAAATATTAGAAAGCTTTTGCAGGTTAGGAAGGTCTGAGTACATTATTTAAGGAATGTAAAGGATGAGACTTAGAGATAATGTGTATGGTATTAAAGGTTCTAAGATCTAAGATCAACGATTACAGAAGCTGGCTAAGCTGTATGTCCATTCAATGCTTATTTAGAAGTATCTGACTATTGAAATATTAAACAGTAGTTAAAAGAACCAGACTGCTGTAACTGATCTTCTGGATGTTTAATAATCATACCTGAAAGCTATTCTAATGTGATCAGAAAGATTAAAAGAGAGAATATTTTCTTCCTTGATTTCTAAAGTCACTGAGGTCTTAGGAGGAAGTCTAGAGATGTTCTGCATTCATGGGAAATAAACTGTTCTCTCATTGATGGAGGACATGGGGACTGCACTCAATGGTCTAATAGGAATCTGTAGCTAAAGTTTTCCAGCCTTGCCCACAGTCAGGACAAACCTGTCTACTGCCAGTCCCACAGCCGCTCAGACCCAATCAAGTAAACACAGAGACTTATATTGCTTACAAACTGTATGGCCATGGCAGGCTTCTTGCTAACTGTTCTTATAGCTTAAATTAATCCATTTCTATAAATCTATACCTTGCCATGTGCCTTGTGGCTTACCGGCGTCTTCACATGCTGTTTGTCATGGCTGTGGCTGGCAGTCTCTCCTCCCACCTTCCTGTTCTCTCAATTCTCCTCTCTGTTAGTCCTGCCTATACTTCCTGCCTGGCCACTGGCCAATCAGTGTTTTATTTATTGACCAATTGGAGCATTTGACATACAGACCATCCCATAGCACTTCCCCTTTTCTTTCTTTCTTTTTTTTAAAAAAAGGAAGGTTTTTAACTTTTAAACATCTCCAAAGCCACCTTGGTATATTTGGGAATTTGGGAGTAGCTTCTCTTAGTACTTCCTGCTGGAGGGGGTTGCTGTATCTTATGGGGACACAAAGAAAATTTTAAGATTATGGAGCAGACCATGAGGGTGTATCATCTGAGCCAGTTGCCTTGAATCTGATCTGGATGTTGGATGGGCTATGGTGTCATCAGAGACCTTTCAGGGAGTCTTGGCTGGCCAAACCTGATGTATCTTAATCTGGAACAAATCCATAGCCTCTGGCTTTCTATAGAAACAAAAGCAGAGCCTCCTTTCCAAAGTAACATATCCTTACATCCAAATTTTGAAGTCAAGGTACCTTTAAAATACACATTTTGGCATAACTCAATAGCTTTTGCAATCAAGTGTTTTTCTTCAGTTATGAATATCAAAGAGAACATAATCCATATTCTCTGTGTGGTAGCCATCTTTACATGGCTTATTTTTTATATTACCTTGAGCCTATTGCTTTAAACTGCAGCATTCTAAGACAGAAATGGCGCTGTGGTTGCTGGCTCTGCCCACTTCATCTTCCCAACATGGCGGTGGTACGTTTTCCGCCAGCTCTGGGAGCCATCAACTCTCAGAAATAGTGGGTCTATGTTTCTATCAAAGCAGTGTGCAGCCCAGAAACCTCTTTTTGTTTTGTACTAGCAAAGGCTAAATCCACCATGCAGCTTAATCTGCCACTTGCAGAGGACTCATTCCCGCCATACTGCAGATCAAGTGTACATGCCAGGAACCAGCCATAGTGGCTCAAACATGCAGGCTGCTACTAACTTGAGAGAAACAATTAGGAACTGTTTTTAGCTCCGTTTTAAAAATCTTTTTCTCAGGCTTTAGGTGGAAACTCTTGCCAACACGTTGGGTGCCATTTGTAGCTAAAGTTTTTCTGCCTTGCCCACAGTCAGGACAAATCTGTCTACCACCAGTCCCACAGCCGCTCAGACCCAATCAAGTAAACACAGAGACTTATATTGCTTACAAACTGTATGGCCATGGCAGGCTCTTGCTAACTGTTCTTATAGCTTAAATTAATCCATTACTATAAATCTATACCTTGCCACATGGCTCATGGCTTACCGGCATCTTCACATGCTGCTTGTCATGGCGGTGGCTGGCAGTCTCTCCTCCCACCTTCCTGTTCTCTCAATTCTCCTCTGTGTTAGTCCCGCCTATACTTCCTGCCTGGCCACTGGCCAGTCAGTGTTTTATTTATTGACCAATCAGAGCATTTGACATACAGACCATCCCACAGCAGGAATCCATCCTATAAAGAGTAAGGTCAAAACAGATGAATGATTTACTCAGTGATTCCAGGGGAAGCAACACCAGGACAAGCATGGCCTTTGACTTATCCTCACAAAGATGGACAACTGGTAAAAGAATGGCTCAGAGTTAGAGATCCCTCTCAAGCTCAAGTGACTCATGAAAACTAGATCTTTAATTGTTCCTAACAGTACAAAAACAAAGAATAATTTTGGCCACCTATTGTCTAAACACCTAGAAGGAAAGTACAGTCAACATTAAGATGGTAGGTATGTTTCTTTAACAATTCAGGGAACGACAGTCCTCAGACAGTATATGTAGCCATATGAAAAGCTTTTTAGACAGTTATTTCCTCATTAATGATTCTCTTCTTGATAAGATCTGCATTGACTTACTTCAGTTCTACAGTGTCTATCCACAGCTGATAAACAGGCTTATCAGCTTAAATGCTGAAGTCTAATCTAAAAGAGGTTCTCTACAACTATGAAGCACTATCTATTTCTGGAAGAGTACTTCTCATAGATATAATGTGTCCTTCCATACTGTCAACATTCTGTTCACTGAGTAAAGGAGACTGCCAGATACACATAAGCCAAACTCACAGGTTTGGGAAATTATTCAGGATATCCAAAGGTGTTCTCAGGATTTTGCTAAACAATCCTATAAAAGGACTCAATAGGCTGCCATGTCTCTTTTAAATTGTCGGTCAAGATGCTGACTTTAACTAATTCCTCTTACAAAGCGCATAGATGATTGTTCCTTATACCATAGTCTTATGTGACAAACAGTGGGTTTCAGTCACCTTATTCTACAGAACTCTGGTACATGATTCCATTACATTTATTCTCACTAAATGAGAATAGAACTTGCATTAATATTAATGTTAAAATTTTTCCTCATTAACTTTGTCTCTTAATGTTCCCCACAATTTGTACAAGTAATACCTCCCTCACACAGCGCAATCCAGAATGCATGCTATGACCCAACAGTTGACTTATGTTCTGGATCTTTGGCATCTGTTAAGTTTTATTGTGGTCCCATAGATGGACCCTCTTCTGAGGCACTCTAATTGTTACCCCTTTCCGCATCACCCCTTTTGACATCTCTAAGCAGTTAGGAAAGAGGTGTCCTCAAACTCCTATCTTGGTTTGAAAGATAATGACCCTCAAAGGAAGTGGTAATACTAGGAGGTGAGGCTTTGTTGGAGTATGTGTGGCCTTGTTGGAGGAAGTGTGTCACTGTGGGGGTTGGCTTTGAGGTGTCCTATGCTCCAGCTACTCCCAGTGAAACAGACCACTTTCTGTTGCCAGCATAAGATGTAAGTCTTTCTCCGTTCTCAGCTCCTCTTCAGCACCATGTCTATCTGCATGCTGTCATGTCACACCACAAAGATAATAGACTAAACCTCTAAAATTGTAAACAGCCCAAGTAATTCTTTTTCTTTATAAGAATTGTCGTGGTCATGGTGTCTCTTCACAGCAATAGAAACCCTAACTAAGACAGAAGTTGGTACCAGGGACTAGGGTATTGCTGTGAAAGGCCTGACCCATGTCTTTGTATGAAGGAATATGGACCTTGGAACTGTGGGTTAAAACAGCAGTTGAACGCTTTAAGTGTCTTATTAGTAAGGGCATGGAAGACTGAATGTAATTTGATGAACTCTGGGGGCCTTGCTCAATAGGTTACAGAGAAGAATATTAATATGTGGCCTTGAGTTCATTCTTGTGATATTTTGGTGAAGAATATGTCTGCTTTTTGCCCTTATCCAAAGAGTCTGCTTGAGGATAAATTGAAGAGTTCTAGATTCATTCTGTTGGCAGAGGAAATCTCAGCCTAGCGTAGACTCTGTCAAGTGGTTATTAGTGAGAACTCTAATTGAGATTCGTAATGAAAATGCAGAAGTCACACAGGATATAAACAGATTAAGAAATGGAATAAAGGGAGTGGTGACATTGGGGCAAGATCCCACCCAGCTAAGTTTCCAACTTATGAAAAAGAATTAAAGAAAAGCTCAAAGCCAGGTGCAGTGGTGCACACCTTTAATCTCAGCACTCTGAGGCAGAGGCTGACAGCTCTCCGAGTTTGAGGCCAGTCTGGTCTACACTGCAAGCTCAAGGACAGCCAAGCTTAGACTATGAAGATAGCCATGAAAAACAGAAAGCTGATGAAAGTGTAATCTAGCCCCAGCAAGCAGCAGAACTTGGAAGCTTCAGCCACGTAGTTCTGGCTTTACTCAAGGAGCAACTCAATAAAGCTGCTGAGGCCAGGCATAAGTCAGAAGTATCCCTGAATGGAGGCCTAGGGAGGTCATTGCATGAAGCTGTGTAGCTGAAGCCTGGATTGCCTTGGATATCCCAAGATGCTAGAGATGCCAGAGCCATAAGATACCTGCCAAGGAAAGGTGAAAACAGGGAATGAAACCAGCCCCAAAGAAAAAACTGTGTTGCAATCAACAAAGCCAAAAGGAGTTGGAGATCTGAAGAGTACTTTGACATCAGACATGAAGATGCAGTTTGGAGTTTGCCCCAGCTGGCTCCTTCCCTATGTTTTGGAATGGTAATATATATGTGTGTGTGTGTGTGTGTGTGTGTGTGTGTGTGTGTGTGTGTCTGTGTGTGTGATCTGCTTTTGATTTTGTTTTTTTTTCTGCTTTTGATTTTGCAGGGGATTACAGTTAGGAGACTGCATGAATCTAAAAAGAGACTTTGAACTTTGAACTTTTACGTAGTCAGAGACGTTACAGATTATGAAGACTTTTGAAGTTGGACTAAATGTATTTTTGCATTATTATATGGCTCCAGCCTTTGGAGGCCATGGAATGCAATATGGTGGTTTAAAAGAATATGGTCCCCAAAGTGAGTGGCACTATTAGGAGATGTGGCTTAGTTGGAGTAGATATGGTTTTGTTGAAAAAGGAGTGTTACTGTGGAGGTGGCCTTTGAGGTTTCCTATGCTCAAGCTACTCCCAGTGAGACAGAACAATTCCTGGTGCTTGCAAGTCAAGATGTAGGACTCTCAGCTCAATTTCCAGCACCATGTCTGCCTGCATGCTACCGTGTCAAACCATATGATGATCGACTAAATCTCTGAAAATGTACGCCATCCCAACTATATGTTTGTCTTTTATAGGAGTTGCCACAGTCATGGAGTCTCTTCAAAGCAATAGAAACCCTAACTAAGACAACTCCTAAAAGCATTTCAGGTATTCTCTGGAAATGAGACTAATGAGCCATCCAACTCACCCCTCTTCTTGCCACTCTGCACATTGTTTTTTCAGGACCTAAAACACCTGACCTGAAGATACCTTTGCATCAGTTAACCTCTCTGTCTCACCATCTCTCAGAAAAAAATTAAAGAAATTTCAAATTGGTTTAATATTCTTCAGCACCAACTTGATTCTTTGGTTGCTGCAATACTCTAAAAGTAAATGGGACTGGATCTGAAGACTGTTAAGAATGGGAATTTTGCCCTCCTTAAACAATGCTGCTTCCTTGTCAACAAATCCAAAGGGTTTTGAGATGGGTCCCAAAGACACGGGGACCAGAAGAAAAATTCAATGACATGGCTCTACCTATGCATGGGCTTTTTTCCCCTTCCATGCAAACAATTCCCTTTGATCAATCCTTTCCTCATTATTACCCTCATGGTCACATTTTTGTTATTTCCTTTAAATGTTTTACTTACTGCACACGACTTCCTTAAAGCAGATTCCTTCTATAACTGAACAGGAATGCTCCATGGAAGTTCTCCCCACGGCTCTCACCCTAAAACAACTTCATTCATTTCTGGGGAATCTGCTAGAAAACCTTTTGGACACTGAAGAGGGGCTCTGGCTGCAAGGGACCTTCACATCTTTCACCCAAGACCTTTCATCAGTCCTATATTTTCTCCTCGTCCCTTCCTTCCAAGCTCTGCAGACCCTGTTGCTTCTGCTAGCTCACTTGTGTGCAGCACATGTGGCAGTGCAACTAGTCACTAATTTCCTGAATGACTGAACCTAGAAGAAAAAAATTCTCCCAACATTCTTTTATCTCAATTGTACTACAGTCCTTAGCTTCATTCACTGCCACCCTTACTTCACCCTCTTAGGGTGTTCCCCCATCTCTAACTTTTCAAAGTAAAATATGCTTTTCACTAGACAGTCCTTTTTACCTGATCATGATCATTCTGTGGACTCTACTCTTGCCTCAACCCTTAATCTCTGCACAGGAGAGATGGATACCCTGTTAAACAGAACTCACCAGTTCCTAAAGGTGTACAGTTCCACTGACTCATCCAACTGCTGGGGCTATCTGTCCATTAAGGTCAAGTGCTCTTGGGCTGTCTCTGCCTCCCTGTCACTATAGATCTGCACTCCTCTCATACTGCATATATACATAATGACTGACTCCATTCTGGGCCTATACAGATAGGATTGATTAATCAGCTTTCTCCATCCTCTACCATCCCATACTGTTTTCTTAATCCCAAATGGTGAGCTATTTTTCTCCACCAAGTTATCAGTTCTATTGACATCCTTCCCATTCTGAACCAACTCAGCCCTGCCAAATGCCTACAGACAATTGAGACACAATATGGAATCCTTCCCCACCCTATATGGGAGCATCTATGTATGGAAACCCATCTCTTCTTTCTGGCTTCTCTCTGTATCTCCCACCTCTACTTTACCCCTCCCTGGGAAACCTGTTTTACACTGTGTTAAAATCGTATATATTTAGCCCTCTAACTGTTATTTATCTAAAGTTTCTCTAGGAGTATATTATGGTAATCACATGATTTACCAAAGCTGATCAAGTTAAATCTGTCCTCCTGATATATGAAGTTATCAAACCTGTGCTTCTTAGACCCTGATGACAAAGCCCAGCTACTCCCATCAACCCCCTTATGAAAGAAGTAGCCAATAGGAGACTACTACATCACCCATCCCTTCTTTTTATCTGTCATCAGGTTTGGAATGAAGGATTAATTACCTAAAAAGCCTCAGCCGACTGAGAAGCTCTGAATAACAAAGTTGACTTGACGAATAATACCTGTGGAAGCTTCTGATCGGGAGATGAACATACCAAACCCCTGGTGTCTACCACTCCCAGACTGCAGGGGAACTGATCTGCAGATGGACCCTTCCATCCCCAATCTTCCACCTTTTCCATCCTATAAAACCCAAGATTCCCATGCCGCTTGTGCTGTCTTCACTTCCTCGGAAAGACTGCAGCCCTTCAGTCATCCTTATTCAAGAACAATTCTAGTTCTGGAGATGTTGGACTGCCTTTTTAAAAATTTCAGTGATACTTCCATCAATCCCAATCTAACATTGGATAACCTTAAGCAAAGTAAGAGAGAGAGACAGAGAAACAAGAAGAGCTAGGAAGGACAGGGACAGTAGATGAAAAGAAGGAAGAGAGAAGAAAGATTAGAGAAAAGACAAAATGAAATAGTGAGAGAGAGGGTGTGTGTGTTCCAAGATCATTACAATAAGAAAAAAACAAATGAATCAGGTGATATTAATGCAAGTTAACAATTTTCCCCATACAATTAGACTACTGCTGTGGAGCACACTTGGAGTCAGGTGGAAGATTGCTTTTAATGATATTGTTTGTGATAGTTAATCTTCATGGTCACAATGGCTGGACTTAAAATCACCTGAGATACACACCCAGAGGTGATGCCAGAATGTGTTTCTAGAAAATATTGAATGAAGGGGAAAATTCACCCCAAATGTGGACTATTTTACCCATGGGTTTGACTGAATAAAAAGTGGAAAAAAGGAAATGGACACAAATTTATTTATTTAAGTCTTTCTGTATATCCTAGGGGACCTGAGCTGGTTCCTAACACACAGGGGGAAAAAGCCAGGTGTGGTGGAGTCAGGTGGATTGTTGGGAGTCACTGGCCATTCAGCCTGACCAAATGTGTGATTTCTAGGTAAAAATGCAATACCTTGTCTCAAAACAAAAACAAAAACAAGCTGAAAAGTGTCCAGGGAATGACATCTAGAGTTGAGATCTACATTGCACACACCACACACACACACACACACACACACACACACACACACGTGCATGTGCCATGCACATGCACACTTACACCAAATCTATCATTGAACATGAATGCAGAAACACAAGAACACACAAGCAAAGGGAGAAAAGGTGAGTAGCATGCCAGTTTACCTTCCTCCCTTTCCTGATTGGCCTAGATTTGAGCAAACTCTCATTGCCACAGTAGGAGCTTCCAGACCAGTACGTCTTCTTCACCATAATGATCTGTATCCTTTGATACATGAATCAAAGCAAATATTGCCTACCTTAAGATACTCATTGCCTGGTATTTGATGACAGCAAAAATAATACCAACCAATACCACCTGGAGCCTAAACCAGATTCATTGAAGTCTTTGATTTGATCTCAAAGGTGGAAATGAGTGGGGCAATGGACAGGAAATTACATCCCTGGAAAAACGATGTAAAGGCTGTTTCAGTCTCTTTCAAGTAAAGTGTGTCAGGAACAGAATAGAGGGCTGTGGAGGCTACTGAACTGAAAAGGGAAGTAAGAACACGTGTGGTGGAGGGAATAAACACCAAAGGCTGCCAGGTTTGCACACTGAACAGCTTCAGTAGCAGCTGAGGCAGTGTGACAGACAGCATCTGCAGGTTTCTGTAAGAGGATATATCACTGTGCGAGGGTGATTATCGCTTGGCTGACAGAAGTACATTGCAGCATCCTCAGACTGCACGCCATCAATTGCCATGCTGAAATCTGTTCCATAGCCACTGCTGTTGAACCGGAGTGGGACTCCAGAAACACGGGTATTGCCTTCTGAAAAGAGGAGCGTAGGATCTTCCCCTGTCTTATGCTGGTACCAGTTCATATCATCATCAATATCTGTGCTGGTTCTGCAATTGATGGTGACTTTTTCTCCTATGGCCATGGAAAGGAATTCTGGGGACTGGGTGACAGCTGTTTCTGCCCTGGAATCTGTTCATAGAAGAAAAATAAGAAAGACAAATCAAATGTGCCGTATTTATATAGACAAAAGTCTCAACTCCTTTGGAAACTATAGAATTCTATGGGAATTATGAACACTTAACGAATGTCAGGAAGAAGGGAAACTGTTTCCCTTACCAGAGATCCAGAGGAGGAGGAGGCTGAGGAGCTGAGCGTGGGACAACATGGCCATGGCCTTGGGTCCTAGCTAGTTTCCCACTCAGTGTGACAGCACATATTATATGCCATCAGAAACTGAGGAGGTAATGGGACATGCAAATTATATTGAATATGACAGAGGTTGGGAAGGCAGAGTTGAATGACAGTGTAAACCTTCACATAGAGTCTACCTGCTAATTTCTCCACAGCTATGTTGTTGATGCTCACAAGGCTGGTTTAAAATGTTGCCTCCTAGGCTTTTATCTTTCCTCTCCTTTAATCTTCTACCAGATTCTGTGTTTCAAGGTTCAGTGTTACAGTGACTGACCTGACAGAGGAAAAGTCCACAGTGACATCATTGATAATGTCCATCTTTCACCTCCCAACATCCTAATGTTTGTGATAGAAGGGAGCTAAGAGAATCAAATAATTCACATGACTTTTGTCTGGATACTAGATACTCCGATTATCAGTTCTACTTTCAGATGATGTTTCCAAACATCCATATTCTTTCTGAAATTCATCACCTTATAGCAGAATGCAACTGTCTAGTAAAGGCCATGATTTTAAATTTTATTTTCTTTGAAATCAGTGAGCAAGTTAGTGAGTGGGTTACCAGTGGAACTGGTGGGAGTTGCATCTTGCATACAGTATTTTCTGCTTACTATAGATTTGTATTTTCATATGCTACATTCAGGATTTGAAAATGGAAATGATAATTACTGCTACATAAGAGGACAAAATATGCCCGGACTTCCCTTCTGGAGCACAGGTGAGTGCCCTAGCTGGGCCCGGACCCCATCCCTGGGCACCAGCCACTCCGGGGAAGACCTGTCCAACTTGGCCCCAGGTTCAGGCCACCAGGCAGGTTCCCTTCTAGCCCCACCGGGAAGGATCCCCTTCTCCACTACCCCTGGCAGACCCTGCAGTCTCCACGCCCTGCCCCCATGCCCATCCACCCGAGCCCCCAGCCTCTTCCTGACACTTAGAGGCCGGCCCCCAGCTCCCATCTTGCCCCAGACTTCCCTTTTGGAGCACAGGTGAGTGCCCTAGCTGGGCCCGGACCCCATCCCTGGACACCAACCACTCTGGGGAAGACCTGCCCAACTTGGTCCCAGGTTCTGGCCACTGGGCAGGTTCCCTTCTAGCCCCACCAGGAAGGATCCCCTTCTCTAAGACCCCTGGCAGACCCTGCAATCTCCACACCCTGCCCCCACACCCATCCGCCCAGACCCCAGCCACTTCCTGAGACTTAGAGGCCGTCCCCCAGCTCCCATCCTGCCCTGGACTTCCCTTCTGGAGCACAGAGAGAGAGAGAGAGAGAGAGAGAGAGAGAGAGAGAGAGAGAGAAGGAGAGGGAGAGAGAGAGAGAGAGAGAGAGAGAGAGAGAGAGAGAGAGAGAAGAGCTCCCATCCTGCCCAGGACTTCCCTTCTGGACAATAGCTCCCATCCTGCCCCGGACTTCCCTTCTGAACAAGAGCTCCCATCCTTCCCTGGACTTTCAATTTGGACAAGAGAGCTCCCATCTGGACAAGAGAGAGAGACTTCCTGAATCTGTCAGCTCTGTCTGAACCAAGTGTGTGGATAAGGCCAAGAACGAACCACAAGGAGATGGGCAGACATCAAGGCAGAAACACATACAACAAAATGAATAGCAATACAGCATCACCAGGCCCTAGCTCTCCTCCAACACCTAGACCTGAACATCAGAAATTGGAAGAAGCAGAAGAAAACAGCCTTATGAATGACATCATGAAGAAGCTAGAGGCTTGTGTAGAGGAAAAGACAAAAAAAATGGGAAGAACACTGTAAACAACTAGAGGAAAGGGCAAACAAATTAGAAGAAATCAATAAAGTCCTGGAAGAAAACAATAAAGTACTGAAAGAAAATCAAGAAAAATCAATGAAACAAATGAAGGAAACAGTCCAAGACCTGAAAAGGGAAATAGAAAAAATGAAGAAGACACAAACAGAGGGAATGCTGGAAATAGAAAATCTGAGTAAACGATTGGGAAATTCAGATGCAAGTGTAATCAACAGAATGCAAGAGATGGAAGAGAGGATCTCTAGCGTTGAAGATACAGTAGAAGAAATAGATTCATCAGTCAAAGAAAACACTAAAGCCAACAAAGTCATGAACCAAAATGTCCAGGAAATTTGGGACACCATGAAAAGACCAAACCTACAAATAATAGGGGTAGAAGAAGGAGAAGAATACCAACTCAAGGGCACAGAAAATATATTCAACAAGATCATAGAAGAAAACTTTCCCAACTTAAAGAAGGAAATGCCTATGAAGATACAAGAAGCCTATAAAACACCAAACATACTAGACCCCCAAAAAAAGTCCCCTCGCCACATAATAATTAAACAACTAAATGTACAGAATAAAGAAAGAATATTAAGAGCAGCAAAGGAAAAAGGCCAAGTGATGTATAAAGGCAAACCCATCAGAATAAAACCCGAATTCTCAATGGAGACTTTGAAAGCCAGAAGGACCTGGACAGATGTAATGCAGACACTAAGAGACCATGGATGTCAGCCTAGACTAATATACCCAGCAAAACTTTCAATCATCATAGATGGAGTGAACAAGACATTCCATGACAAAGCCAGATTTAAACAATACTTATCCACAAACCCAGCCCTACAGAAAGCACTAGAAGGAAAATTCCAACCTGAGGAAGTCAGATACACCCTCAAAAACACAGGAAATAGATAAAGCCACAGCAGTAAACCCCAACGAAGAGAAGTACACACACATCACCACCAAAAAATAACAGTAATGAACAATCACTGGTCATTAATATCCCTCAAAATCAATGGACTTAATTCACCTATAAAAAGACATAGGCTTACAGAATGGATACAAAAGCAGGACCCATCTTTCTGCTGCTTACAAGAAACACATCTCAAATTCAAAGATAGACACTACCTAAAAATAAAAGGCTGGAAAAAGACTTTCCAATCAAACGGTATTAAGAAACAAGCGGGTGTTGCCATCCTGATATCCAGCAAAATAGACTTCAAACTAAAATCAATCAAAAGAGATCAAGAAGGGCATTACATACTCATCACAGGAAAGATCCACCAAGATCAAGTCTCAATTCTGAACATTTATGCCCCAAACACAAGGGCACCCACATATATAAAAGAAACATTACTAAAGCTTAAATCACATATAAAACCCCACACATTAATAGTGGGAGACCTCAACACCCCACTTTCACCACTGGACAGATCTCCCAAATTGAAACTTAACAGAGAAATAAAGGACTTAATTGATGTCATGACTCAAATGGACTTAATCGATATCTACAGAACATTCCATCCTAACAAAAAAGAATATACCTTCTTCTCAGCACCCGCAAGGAACTTTCTCTAAAATCAACCATATACTTGGCCACAAAACAAATCTAAACAGATACAAAACAATTGGAATAACCTCCTGTGTTCTGTCAGACCACCATAGTCTAAAGTTGGATTTCAACAACAAAAACTACAGAAAACCTACAATCTCATGGAAACTGAATAATAGCCAACTGAATCACCAATGGGTTAAGGAAGAAATAAAGAAAGAAATTAAAGACTTCCTAGAGATCAACGAAAATGAAGACACCACATATCCAAACCTATGGGACACTATGAAAGCAGCACTAAGAGGGAAATTCATAGCACTAAATGCCCACATAAATGAGCTGGAGAAATCTCACACTAGTGACTTAACAGCACACCTGAAAGCTCTAGAACAAGAAGAAGCAAAGTCTCCCAGGAAAAATAGATGCCAGGAAATTATCAAAGTGAGAGCTGAAATCAATAAAATAGAAACAAAGAGAACAATACAAAAAATTAATGAAACAAAGAGTTGGTTCTTTGAGAAAATCAACAAGATAGACAAGCCCTTATCCAAACTAACCAAAAGACAGAGAGAGAGCATCCAAATCAACAAAATCAGAAATGAAAAGGGGGACATAACAACAGACATTGAGGAAATCCAGAGAATCATCAGGTCATACTTTAAAAACCTTTATTCCACAAAACTGGAAAACCTAAAAGAAATGGATAACTTTCTGGATAGGTACCACATACCTAAGTTAAATCAAAACCAGATAAACTATTTAAATAGTCCAATAACCCCTAACAGAATAGAAACAGTCATTAAAAGTCTCCCAACCAAAAAAAAGCCCAGGACCAGATGGTTTCAGTGCAGAATTCTACCAGATCTTCAAAGAAGAGTTAATACCAATACTCCCTAAATTCTTCCACTGTAGCTAGAGTTTTCCTGCCTGGCCCATAGTCAGGACAAATCTCTGTCACCCGCCAGTCCCACAGCAGCTCAGACCCAACCAAGTAAACACAGAGACTTATATTGCTTACAAACTGTATGGCCGGGGCAGACTTCTTGCTAACTGTTCTTACAACTTAAATTAATCCATTTCCATTAATCTATACCTTGCCACGTGGCTCGTGGCTTACCGGCATCTTCACATGCTGTTTCTCATCGTGGAAGCTGGCAGTGTCTCTCTGACTCAGCCTTCCACTTCCCAGCTTCATTCTCCTCCTTGTCCCGCCTATACTTCCTGCCTAGGCAATGGCCAATCAGTGATTTATTTACCAACCAATCAGAGCAACACATTTGCCATACAGAACATCCCACAGCACTTCCCCCCCCTTTTTTTTTTCAAAAAGGAAGGTTTTAACCTTAACAAAGTAAAATTACATATAATTTGGGAATTTGGGTGTAGCTTCTCTTACTACTTCCTGCTGAAGGGGGGCACTGTATCTTATGGGGACGCAAAGAAAATTTTAGGATTATGGAATAGTCCATGAGGGTGTACCTTCTGAGCCAGTTGCCTTCAAACCATTCTGGATGTTGGATCATCTGGGCCATGGTGTCATCAGAGACCTTTCAGGGGGTCTTGGCTGGTCAAACCTGATGTATCTTAATCTGGAACAAATCCATAGCCTCTTGCTTTCTGTGGAAACAAAAGCAGAGTCTCTTTTCCAAAGCAACATATCCTTATATCCAAATTTTGAAGTCAAGGTACTTTTAAAATATACATTTTGGCATAATTCAACAGTTTTTACAATCAAATGTTTTTCTGCAGTTAAAAATCCCAAAGACAACACAATCCAGATTCTCTGTGTAATATTCATCTTCACGTGGCTTATTTTTATATTAATTTTACTGTCTCTTTAAACACTTTATTTTTTAAAACTATGTATTTGTTTATATAACTGTATATATCACCTTTTTTGTCTTTTTCAAGCCTACGTATATTTTACACACATTGTAAACTATTACATCTGAATCTGTCTTATTGTGAATCTATTGCTTTAAACTGAAGCAGCTGTGGCTGCTGGCTCCACCTACCTCAGCTTCCCAACATGGCGGTGGTACGTTTACCACCAGCTCTGGGAGCTATCATGGGTCTATGCTTTTATCCAAGCAGTGTGTAGCCCAGAAACCTCTTTTTTTGTTTTGTACTAGCAAAATCTAAATCCACCATACAGCTTAATGTGCCACTTGCAGAGGCCTCATTCCCGCCAAACTGCAGGTCCAGCGCACACGCTAGGAACCCACAATTAGCTCAAACTGGCAGCTGCTGCTTATTTGAGAGAGACAATTAGGAACTATTTTTAGCTCTGTTTTAGAATCTTTTTTCTCAGTTTTTAGGTGGAAACTCTTGCCACCACGTTGGACGCCATTCCACACAATAGAAACAGAAGGAACATTACCAAACTCCTTCTATGAGGCTACAATTACCCTGATTCCTAAACCAAACAAGGATACAACAAAGAAAGAGAACTACAGACCGATCTCCCTCATGAACATTGATGCAAAAATACTCAATAAAATACTGGCAAACAGACTCCAAGAACACATCAAAACAATTATCCACCATGATCAAGTAGGTTTCATTCCAGGGATGCAAGGATGGTTCAACATACGAAAGTCTGTCAATGTGATACACCATATAAACAAACTCAAAGAAAAAAACCACATGATCATCTCACTAGATGCAGAAAAGGCATATGACAAAATCCAACACCCCTTCATGATAAAGGTCTTGGAGCAATCAGGAATACAGGAAACATACCTAAACATAATAAAGGCAATTTACAGCAAGCCAACAGCCAACATCAAAGTAAATGGAGAGAAACTCAAAGCAATTCCACTAAAATCAGGAACGAGGCAAGGCTGTCTGCTGTGGGATGTATGGCAAATGTGTTGCTAATTAATCAATAAAACACTGATTGGCCATTGGCTAGGCAGGAAGTATAGGCGGGGCAAGGAGGAGAATAAAGCTGGGAAGTGGAAGGCTGAGTCAGAGAGACACTGCCAGCCACCACGATGAGGAACAGCATGTGAAGATGCTGGTAAGCCACGAGCCATGTGGCAAGGTATAGATTAATGGAAATGGATTAATTTAAGCTACAGGAACAGTTAGCAAGAAGCCTGCCACGGCCATACAGTTTGAAAGCAACATAAGTCTCTGTGTTTACTTGGTCGGGTCTGAGAGGCTGTGGGACTGGCAGGTGAAAGAGATTTGCCCTGACTGTGGTGTGGGCCAGGCAGGAAAACTCAAGCTACAGCTGTCCACTCTCCCCATGCTTATTCAATATAGTACTTGAAGTTCTAGCCAGAGCAATAAGACAACATAAGGAGATTAAGGGGATACAAATTGGAAAGGAAGAAGTCAAGCTTTCCTTGTTTGCAGATGACATGATAGTATACATGAGCGACCCCAAAGATTCCACCAAGGAACTGATACAGCTTATAAACACCTTCAACAACATAGCAGGATACAAGATCAACTCAAAAAAATCAGTAGCCCTCCTATATACAATGGACAAAGAAGCTGAGAAGGAAATCAGAGATACATCACCCTTTACTATAGCCACAAATGACATAAAATACCTTGGGGTAACACTAATCAAGCAAGTGAAGAATCTATTTGACAAGAACTTTAAGTCCCTGAAAAAAAGAAATTGAAGAAGATGTCAGAAAATGGAAAGATCTCCCATGCTCATGGGTAGGCAAGACTAACATAGTAAAAATGGCAATCTTACCAAAAGCAATCTACAGATTCAATGCAATCCCCATCAAAATACCAACACAATTCTTCACAGACCTGGAAAGAATAATACTCAACTTCATATGGAAAAAACAAAAAACCCAGGATAGCCAAAAGAATCCTGTACAATAACACAACCTCTGGAGGCATCATGATCCCTGACTTCAAGCTCTACTATAGAGCTACAATAATAAAAACAGCTTGGTATTGGCATAAAAACCAACATGTCAACCAATGGAATCGAATTGAAGACCCTGACATGAATCCGCACACCTATGAACATATAATTTTTGACAAAGAAGCCAAAAGTGCACAATGGAAAAAGAAAGCATCTTCAACAAATGGTGCTGGCATAACTGGATATCAACATGTAGAAGGCTGCAAATAGATCCATATCTATCACTGTGCACAAAACTTAAGTCCAAGTAAATCAAGGACCTCAACATAAATCCAGCTACTCTGAACCTGCTAGAAGAGAAAGTAGGAAGTAGTCTTGGATGCATTGGCATAGGAGACCACTTCCTAAATAGAACACCAGTAGCACAGACACTGAGAGAAACAATCAATCAATGGGACCTCTTGAAACTGAGAAGCTTTTGTAGAGCAAAGGACGAGGTCAACAAGGTAAAGCGACAGCCTACAAAATGGGAAAAGATCTTCACCAACCCCACATCTGACAGAGGACTGATATCCAGAATATATAAGGAACTCAAGAAATTAGACATCAAAATGCCCAACAGTCCAATTAAGAAATGGGCTATAGAGCTAAACAGAGAATTCTCAACAGAGGAAACTCAAATGGCTGAAAGACATTTAAGGAATTGCTCAACATCCCTAATCATCAGGGAAATGCAAATCAAAACAACTCTGAGATACCACCTTACGCCTGTCAGAATGGCTAAGATCAAAAACACTGAAGACACCTTATGCTGGAAAGGATGTGGAGCTTGGGGGAACTCTCCTCCACTGCTGGTGGGAATGCAAGCTTGTACAACTACTTTGGAAATCAATATGGCGCTTTCTTAGAAAATTGGGAATCCATCTCCCCCAAGATCCAGCTATACCACTCTTGGGCATATACCCAAGGAATGCTCAACCACACCACAAGAGCACTTGTTCAGCTATGTTCATATCAGCATTGTTTGTAATAGCCAGAACATGGAAACAACCTAGATGCCCTTCAACTGAAGAATGGATAACAAAATGTGGTACATATACACAATGGAATACTACTCAGCAGAGAAAAACAATGACATCATGAGGTTTGCAGACAAATGGATGGATCTAGAAAAAATCATCCTGAGTGAGGTAACCCAGACTCAGAAAGACAAACATGGTATGTACTCACTCATAGCAGGATACTAGATGTAGAACAAGGATGACTGGACTGCTACTCACACCACCAGGGAGGCTACCTGGAAAACAGGACCCCAAGAAAGACATGGGGATCGCCCAATGACAGAGATATGGAATGAGATCTACATGAACAGCCTGGACATGAGTGGGGATAGTGAAGGGCGAGGGTCGAGAGAAAGAGAGCTTAGGGGAGCGGGAGATCCCAGCTGGATCAACAACAGAGAGGGAGAACATGAATAAGAGCCCATGGTAAATGAAGACCACATGAGAATAGGAAGAAGCAAAGTGCTAGAGAGGCCCACAGAAATCCACAAAGATACCCCCACAACAGACTGCTGGCAATGGTCGAGATACAGCCCGAACTGACCTACTCTGATGACGGGATGGCCAAACACCCTAATTGTCGTGCTAGAAACCTCATCCAACTACTGAGGTATCTGGATGCAGAGATCCATGGCTAGGCCCCGGGTGGATCTCTGGGAGTCCAATTAGCGAGAATGAGGAGGGTTTATATGAGCAAGAATTGTTGAGACCAAGGTTGGATAAAGCACAGGGACAAATAGCCAAACGAATGGAAACACATGAACTATGAACCAATTGCTGAGGGGTCACCAACTGGATCAGGCCCTCTGAATGGGTGAGACAGTTGATTGGCTTGATCTGTTTGGGAGGCATCCAGGCAGTGGGACCGGGTCCTGTGCTCATTGCATGAGTCGGCTGTTTGAAACCTGGGGCCTATGCAAGATTGCTTGGCTCGGCCTGGGAGGAGGGGACTGGACCTACCTGGACTGAATCTACCAGGTTGATCTCAGTCCGTGGGGAAGGCTTTGCCCTGGAGGAGATGGGAATGGGGGGCGGGTTAGGGGGAAGGTGAGGGGGGGCCGGAGGGGGGAGAACAAGAGAATCTGTGGCTGATATGTAGAACTGAATTGTATTGCAAAATAAAAAAAAAAGAGGACAAAATATGTATAGGCAATTAGAAGATTATGGTTATTTCTAAAACAAAATTAATAAGCTCTACTTTTAATACAACAATTTACTTACATACATGAAGACAAGTAAATAAGGAATTCCAAAGGAAACAAAGTGTACATATGAACATAAACACAAGTGTTATATAGATATATATGCACATATATACATATTTATATGCACATGAATATGTAAAGAAAAAGTAAAAGATGCTTTTGGAATTATAAGCCCTAAAATTCATGTCAAACAAAAATGCTGTACAGTAGAAAATAACTCTCTGTAAAAAAATACATCAGGAATAGACCCAACTATATATGAAATGGTATATTAATAAAAATTTGATAGAGACATGACTGAATAATTCTATAAAATGTTCCAAGAGAGTAAATGTATAGAGAGACTGTGTTAACATACCTATGCTGTGAATATCATTCTGCATGCTGTGAATGTGTTGCTCTGACGTGTTGATAAATAAAATGCTGATTGGCCAGTAGCCAGGCAGGAAGTATAGGTGGGATAAGCAAACAAGGAGAATTGTGGGGAAACTGGAAGGCTGAGTAAGGAGACACCAGCCCAATGTCCAGGGAGCAGCATGTAACATGTAAATGCACACAGATAAAGCCACAGAACACGTGGCAACATATAGATTAACAGAAACAGGCTGAGTTTAAATGTAAGAGCTAGTCAGTGGTAGGCCTGAGCTAATGGCCAAGCAGTTTTAATTAATATGAGCCTCTGTATGTTTACTTGGGACCACAGGGCCATGGGAGCCGGGCAGGACCAGAAAAACTTCAGCTACAAATGGCACCCAACGGCTTGAGTTTCCATCTGAAACCTGAGAATATTTAATAAGCAATTCTAAACAGAACCAAAAACAGGTTCCTGCTTCATGTCTCATGCAGGCAACATGACAGTGCAACATGCACGCTTGAGCTACTCTATGGTGAGTTCATAGGAAAAGAGGAGGGAGAGGAAACTGTGGCCAGAATATAAAATAATTAATTAATTAATACATAAAGTTCTTCCAGAAGTAGCTAAAACTGAGTAACTGCTGGAATGTTCCTCAGCTGGTAAACAGGTGAACTGAGGTTCTTCAATACCATGGGATATCTACTCTTACCCAAAGTGAAGCTAATTATTCATGCACACAGCTTGGAAGAACCTCAAGGCCATACTGTGGAGTAAAATAAGCCAAATTGAGTGTATTGTGTAAAGCCTTTTCTGTAGTGCTTGCTATGATGGGGGGATGGGTGGTGTGACCTTAAAGGGTGTCACCACTGAGTTTTATGGTAGCAGTGCAGATAAATACATGATTATGGTTCTGAAAACACAGGCCATTTATGTGCCCAATATGCCTAGAGACATCACACACACACACACACACACACACACACACACACACACACACACACACACAGCATCCACATAGACAAGTGCAAATGAGCTCATTAGTAACATGAAAATTTTTTCAGTTTTCTCATTTGTTTCATTGTAGAAGGTATCACCTCAAGAGAAGGCTATGTGCAAGGTACGTAAGTTCTACCTGTAAGTTTTTGACAGTTTCCTATGAAAGTATAACTTTTTTAAAAGGCTTGATTACTTGAAGTCGTCACATAAATGAGTTACTGAGTTTCACTCTTTCTAGTTAAAAAAGAAAAGTTATGCCTCCCTCTACTGGTGGAAATGCAAATAGAACATTCTAGCACAATTTGGAGAAATAAGCAATTTGTGGTTATTAGAAGAGCCACACTGAAAATATGTATATCTAGTACCAAAATTCAAGTAACCTGCAGAAATAAAATCAAGGCATTATGTAGATGGCATAATATAGCAAAGATATTTTTGATTTCAAGTCACTTATTTCTCATATTCTTTTTTTCTTCTCTCATACAATACATCTCAAACACAGCCTTTTCTCCATCCACTCCTCCTAGCCTCTCCTCACCTAGCCTCTCCCCCAGATCCACTGCTCCTTAATTTCCCTTCAGAAAGTAGCAAGCCTCCCAGGGATATCAACTGAAGACAGCATAACAAGATGCAATAAGACTAGACACAACCCCTCATATCAAAGTGAGATGAAGCAACCCAGTAGAAGGGAAAAGGGAAAAGGTCCCAAGAGCAGGCAAAAGAGTCAGAGACACCACCACGCTCACTGTTAGGAATCCTAAAAAAAAAAAACAAAAAAAAAAAACCTGTGCTAAGCAACCATAGCATGAATGCCAACTACCTGATGCAGCCCCATGCATGTTCTGTGATTGCTGCTCTGGTCTACAAGGCCTACTTATTGATTCTATGGGCCATGTTCTCTTAGTGCCCTGGGCCCCTTGGTTCCTACAATCTTCCTCCCCTTCTTCCTTGGTGTTCCTCAGCTCCACTTAATGTTTGGGTGTGTGTCTCTGAATCTGCTCCCATCAACTGCCAGAGGAAACCTCTCTGGTGACTAATGGGCTAGGCACCAATCTATATATCATTGGGATCTTTTGGTTGTTTTATTTGGGGGAGCAGTTGTGTTGGATTCTACCCTATGTCTCTGAGCCATGAGCCATCTAGTTTCTGGTTCCTGGCCATCCAGGCAGTGTCAGGCATGAGATCCCTCTCCTGGCTTGGGCACCAAATTAGACCAGTCTTCCGTTGGGCACTCCTATGGGGTCTATGCCCCAGTACCTCTTGCAGGAACAAGTGTGGATCAAAATTTTTGTGACTGGGTTTCTGTCCCAGTCCTACTACTGGAAGCCTTGCCTTGTTATAGAAGATGGCTGGTTCAGGCTTCATATCCTCCAATACTAACAGTCTTACCTAGGGTCACTGTCCTAGGTTCCAGGAAGTTTCCACTGCACTAGGTTTACACATACCCCCTAAATACCCCCATACTCCAGTAGTCTCTCCCTATACTCTCTCCTTCTGTCCCTCCCTCTTCCACATGATCCTTTCTGTTCCCATGCCTACTCCCCCAACCCAAGTTCACCCACAAAATCTGTTTTCCCTTTCCAGGGAGATCCATGTGTCCTTGCTAGAGCCCTCCTTGTTACTTAGCCTTTTGGGGTCTGTGGATTGTAGTACAATTTTACTTTACAGCTATTATCCACTTATAAGTGAATACATATCATGTTTGTCTTTCTGGGTCAGAGTTGCCTCCCTTAGGATGATTTCTTGTTCCTTCTATTTGCCTACAAATTTCATTATGTCATTTTTTTCTAAATGCTGAATAATACTCCATTGTGTAAACATACCACATTTTCTTTGTCCATTCATAGGTTGATGGACATCTAGGTTGTTTCTAGTTTCTATCTATTATAAATAAAGCTGCTATGAACAGATTTGAGGAAGTGTCCTTGTGGTAGGATGGAGTGTCCTTTTGGTATATGCCCAAGATTGATATAGCTGGGTCTTGAGGTAGATTGATTACCAATTTTATAAGGAACTACCATATTGATTTATAGTGGCTCAACAAAATTGCATTCCCACCAGCAATGGAGGAGTGTTCCCCTTGCTCCACATCCTTGCCAGCATGAACTGTCACTTGAGGTTTTAATATTAGAAATTCTGTCAGGTGTGAGATGGAATCTCAAAGTAGTTTTGTTTCACATATCCCTGCTAGTTAAGGATGTTGACCATTTCTTTAAATGTTTCTCAGCCATTTCAGATTCCTCTATTGAGGATTTTCTGTTTACATCTGTACTCCATTTTTTTTTCATTTTTCTTTATTAAGAAATTTTCTACTCATTCCACATACCACCCATAGATCACCCCTCCTCCCTCCTCCCACCTGCCAGCCCTCTCTCCCAAGCCACCCCACATCCCCACATCCCCCAAATCAAGGTCTCCCATAGGGAGTCAGCAGAGCCTGGGACACTGAGCCTAGGCAGGTCCAAGCTTCTTCCCACTGCACAAAGACTGCACAAGGCATCACACCATAGGCGTAGGATTCGGAGAAGCCTGCCTATGCACCAGGGACAGATCCCAATTCCCCTGCCTGGGTGCCCCCCAAACAGTTCGAGCCAAACAACCATCTTCCATATCCAGAGGGCCTAGTCTAGTCCCATGGAGGCTCCATAGTGACCAGTCCACAGCTCATGTGTTTCTACTAGTATGGCCAGTCATCTCTGCACATCCTCCCATCATGGTCTTGATGTCCCCTGCCTGCAGAATCCCTCTTCTCTCTTATCAATTGGATTCCCAGAGCTCAGCTTGGTGCCTGGCCGTGAGTCTCTGCATCTGCCTCCATCAGTCACTGGACAAAGGCTCTATGATGACAGCTAGATTATTCACTAGACCAGTCACAAGAGTAGACCAGTCCAGGCACTCTCTGGACTACTGTCAGCAGACTGAGGTGGGGTCATCCCTGTGGATTCCTGAGAGCCTCCCCAACACCCTGCCTCTTCCTATTCCCATGATGTCCTCATCTATCATGGTATCTCCCTCCCTGCTCTCCCACTCTGTCCCTGTTCCAGCTCGACCCTCCCATTTCCCTATTTTCTCATCCTCCACTCCTCGCCCTCTGCCACCCCCCCACACACACACACCCAGTCCGCTCATGTAGATTTCATCCACTTCAATGAGTCATCCATGTGTACCTCCTAGGGTCTTTCCCTGTTAGCTAGCCTCTCTGGAGCTATGGGTTGCAGTCTAGCTATCCCTTCCCTCACATCTAGTATCCACTTATGAGTGTGTACTCCATTTTTAATTGGATTATTTAGTTTGTAATGTTTAGTTTCATGAATTTTTATATATTTTGGATATTAGCCCTAATGGATGTGGAGTTGGTAAAAATATTTTTATGCTATAGGCTTCCATTTTGTCCTATTGACAGTGTCCTTTGCCTTACAGAAGCTTTTCAGTTTCATGAGGTTCCATTTATTAATTGTCAATCTTAGTGACTGTGTGATGATATTTTGTTTATACCCTAACAAATAAACTATGCCTGGAGATCATAGTATGGAGCCACTAGTTAACCACGGAGGCCAGACAGTTGTGGCACACATCTTTAATCCCAGCACTTGGGATCTCATGCCTTTGATTCCAATACTTGGGAGACACACACCTTTAATCCCAGCACTAGGGAGGAGGAAACAGGAAGTGATATGGCTGGGCAGAGAGAGGAATATAAGGCTGGCAGAGACAGGAGCTCAGTCCCCTTTTTGGTCTGAAGATTCAGTAGAGGTAAGAAGTCTCTCTAGTGGCTTGCTCCTTTGTCTCTCTTATCTTCCAGGATTTATCCCAATATCTGACTCTGGCTTTTTATTAAGACCAATTAGAATTTGTGCTACATCTGATGTCCAACTTGTGGGGCATGAATGCACAAAAAGCCTCTTCCCTGTGTTTTACTGCTGCCAGCATAGGCCAGAGCTACACATGGCCAGAGTCACTACCCCACCAGCTAAGATTTTTCCTTTCTTTTCCTCAAGCCTCTGAGCAAGGTGGGATTGCAGCCTATCTGCAGCAAACTCCGTAGGCTTTCAGAATCCAAAAACCACCAGTGTTAGCCACTTTTGCACATTTCTCCATACAGACAGTTGGCTCTTTGGCTTCTTCTCTCCTGGTGGGTTGTAGACTTTCCCTGTACCCCCTCCTTGGGCTGCTGCCAAACTAGGTAGCTGTCTTGAAAACCCAATCAGGCTTCTACTGTTCTATGCAGAAGCAGTCAGCCTCACATCTTCATCATTGTCATTGGAAGAGTTGGTGAAACAATTGGGAATTTTTAAAGGAAGGAATTAGTTAAAACAGAGTTTTTTCCCTATTAAAAAATGGTAGACACTATTACCAGGGAGGGAGTTAGGTCTCTGTATGATAATACGCTGGATGGCTTGAAAATGGAGCAATTAAACAAGAGGATAATTAATTTATATGGGATTCACATAATGTCAATTATAAATATTATCTGTTTGATCATTTTTGTTTTATCACTTAAAAAGTTGGTTAATATGAGTGCCAAGGTAAAAGTTTTAGAAAAACTTACTAAAACAGATCATAGAGATAGACCCAGACAGAGGAATGTAAAGGAGAATTAATTTCAGCACTGCTTTCTAAGGTGAGAGAAGAACAACCTAAGGTTTTCAAACAACCAACTTTAATTTACTTAGTAACCTTACTGTAACTGCCAAATGATAGATATTCCCAAGGCTGTGTAAGAGCTGAATGGACTCCTGTGCAAATGTTAGATTTGAGGAGATTCAAGGAAGCAATAGTCTCATATGGCATGCATTCACCTTTTGTGAAACAGATGTTAAACTCATGGTCAACTTGTGATGGAATTATCCCTCAAGACTGGAAAGACTTAGTTACAGCAGTTGGAGCCTGGTCCTCAATTACAGTAGAGGAACTGGTAGAAAGATGAGGCTAAGACCATTGAACAACGAAATGGGGATAGAGGTATAGAAATCTCCCAAGACCAACTTCTTGGAGAGGGAGATCATGCTAATGTAGAAAGGCAATCACTATATAATGACCACACCCTGGCTTTATGCCACACAGCAGCCTTGAATTCTTAGGACAGAACTGAAGAAGTAGGAAAGAAAATTGAGTCGTTTAATAAAGTTATGCAGGGCCCAAAAGGAATCTTCACTGATTTCTTACAAAGATTGATTTCAGCAGTAAATATAATGATACCAAATTCAGAAGCTAGACAAATAATAATTGAATCTCTGGCTTTTGAAAATGCTAATGCACAATGCAAAAAGTGTAATTAGGCCATTAAAAGCAAAATCAGTACTCTTAGAAGAATGAATCAGAAATACAGTAAATATTGAATCTCATAACCATGATGATTCTAGGATAAGAGAGGTGATTTTCAGAGGTTTGAAGAAAAATCAAAATGTCAGGTGTTTCAATTGTAGTAAACAAGTTCACCTAAAAAGGAATTGTAAACAGGGCATTTTTAGAAACAATATTTTTTTCTAAGAATAATCCCAATAGAATGCCCCTCCATTCTGGAGCATGCAGAAGGTGTGGCAAAGGCAGACATTAGACTAATGAATGTATATCAATAAGGGACAGTCAAAGTAACCCTCTGCCATCAGGAAACACCTTGGAGGGCATTTCACAGGTCCCCATGTCAAATTCAGTTCAGTCCTTTCCTGTCATTGTGGAGGAAACTCCTTACCAGAGCAATTAAAGAACCTAAAGCCTATTGTAAAAAAACATACTATTCTGGATGGTAGAACAGCTATAGAAGAGAGAACAAAAATTTCAGGAGAAACTAAAAAGCAAGTATTTTGATAAATTTCTATAAATGAACAAAGACCAAAATTAAAAATATGAATAAATGATGTCATTGAAGGTCTGGTAGACATGGGTGCGATGTTAACAATAATTGCACCAGAATTTTGGCATCCAAATTGGCCTCTTCAGAACATAAATGTTCAGCTTTTAGGGATTGGAATGCTATCTCAGGTAAAACAGAGCACAAGATGGATCAAATGTATAGGGACAAAAGGACAGAGGGGAAATTAAAGCCATATGTTGCTAATATTGTGATGAATTTATGGGGACATGATTTGCTACAGCAATAGAATACTCAGATTAACATTCCTCCAATCTCAGATACAAACTATAAGTTAACATATGTTTCTGGGAAAAATATTAGATGATATTATAAAGAATAGTCACCAACCATTCAGGTTGTACAAGAATGGGGCACAACAGCTTCTAAGAGACATTTGATTATAAATGTTGCTGGATTAATTCAACCTATATATTTTGAAAATTCCTTGACATAAAAATTAAAGTCAAAAGATATGTTACTCTGGAGAAGAATTATGCTTTTGTTTCCATAGGAAACGAGAGGCTGTGGATTCATTCTGAGTTAAGAAAAATCAGGTTTGGTTGAAGAAGACCCCCCTGAAAAATCTCCAATGGGAGCAGATGGCCCAGATGATCCAATGTTTCAGAGTGCCTCTATTGCATTTTCCTCTGAGTTCTACATCCAGAACAGCTTCAAGACTGCTGGATGAGATGATCCCAGACTCACAGAATTATCCAGGAACTTGACCATAATCCTGAATTTTCTCAGGGTCCCCCTAAGATTACCAGTGGCCCCAATCAACAGGAAGTAGTCTAGAGAACTATACCGACATTTCAAAAGATGAGTCATGAATATTTACCATTTAAGGGTCATTTGTTACAAATAGCTATTGGTGATGGTCAGGGAAAAAGCTGAACAAAGGAGATTAGATTCAGGATTCCTGTTTTGAGAAGAAAAAAGGGAGGATATACAGATAGATTGTTGAATCTACTCTGAAAAGAAAAAAAGTAGATATAGAAATAGGACAAAAAGGTAGATTATTGAATCTACTTTTAAACCAAAAAAGCAATTAATGGTCTTAAATGTTTTACATTGATATGTACTTTTGTGTATTGATATAAATTTAAGCTTATTTTTGTTAGATCAGAGTGTACATACTTTTCTAATCTTGCTCAGGTATTGTACCTATATAGCTCATTTAAAGAATATGTCAGTTAAGATTTTTTAATAACATAGTTTTTTATGACAATGAGACATATCTGCTGCTAGCAGCACCAATCTTCTTCAGAGGAGATGATGGGCATTGACAAAACTCCACATGGAGTTTACTTTCTTTGTGGCAAAAGTTAGCTACAGGGCAAGAAACTACCCTTGTCTCGATTGCTGACAGTATGCTTTCCAAATTGGACAAGCAGGACACAAAAGAAAGTGACTGCAGAACTTTGCCAAGACAAGGTAGGAAAGCCCTTCAGAATATCCTGCTTCACAGGAAAGTCTGTCAGATATGCTAGGCCTGTAGGCCAAAGATAGATGCCCCAATGTTGCAGAGGAACCTTGAATGAGTCCAGGCAGCCAGCAGTTTCTAGTAATATTATTTCCTTCTTGAGACTCTGATGAAGTTGAAGACTTTACAGTTTTCCTTCTTACCAGATTCAGAAAAGAAATTCACTAAAGAGGTGTAAAGTGCATAAGGTTGAAAGACATTAGAAGATAGTTTTAATAATGTAAGTTAGAATAGAAACTGAATTAGGTACAATCTTTTGAACTCACAAAGATAGGAAAGATATGGAGTATTTTCTCTGAATTTGTCAATTGTTAATGGACTAGACATTTATCGTGTATTTATTGCCTGTATATATTCAATATAGTAATTGTACTTTTTGTATATAGTTTTTTCTTGTATTACTTATTCTTTTTTATTTTAGACAAAAAGAGGGAAATGTGGTGATATTTAATCACCCACCGAGCTCTGTAAGTCCTGTTGAAGAGAAGAAAGAGAGATTGTAATGAGCCAGGGGAGTTAAGATCATGACAGGCA
The DNA here is from genome assembly GCF_949786415.1 of Peromyscus eremicus. Taxonomy (NCBI): domain Eukaryota; kingdom Metazoa; phylum Chordata; class Mammalia; order Rodentia; family Cricetidae; genus Peromyscus; species Peromyscus eremicus. The sequence goes on along the minus strand of NC_081418.1, from coordinate 80,778,018 downwards.
AACCCCTGAGACAGCTGACCTGAGCTTGTGAGAGCTTGCCACCTCTGGACCAACAGCTAGGGAGCCTGCATGGGACTGACCTAGGCCCTCTGTATGTGTATGACAGTTGTATAGCTTGGTCTGTTTGTGGGGCTCCTAGCCATGGGATCAGGACCTATCCCTGGATCTTGAACTGGCCTTTGGAAAACTATTCCCCATGCTGGGTTGCCTTGCCCAGCCTTGATGCAGGGAGCAGCTTGGTCCGGTCTCAATTTGATGAGCCATGCTTTGTTAATGCCCATGGGAGGCCTGCCCCTTTCTGAACTGAGACTGAGGAGGAGTGAATGGGAAGTGGGGTAGATAGGAGGCAGGGGGGGGGACAGAAGGAGAGGATGGAAGGGAAATAGTAGTTGGTATGTAAAATAAATGAAAAAAACTAATAAGGCAGAGTTCAGGGAATCCTGCAGAAGACAGGGAGGAAGGATTGTAGGAGCTAGAGGAGTCAAGGACACCACATGAAAACACTCAGAATCAACTAACCAGGGCTCAAAGGAGATCAAAGAAAATTGAACCAACCAACACAGACCCTATACAGGTCTGAATTAGATTTTCTGTATATACTTTATGGTTGTATAGCTGGGTGTTCTTGTGGGACTCCCAACAGTGGGAGTAGGGGTGTCTCTGACTCTTTTGCTTGTTCTTGGGACCCATTTTCTCATGCTGGGTTGCCTCATCCAGACCTAATATGTATTGTATTTTACTGTATTCTGTTATTCCATGTTTGGTTGATATCCCTGAGAGGACTGCCCTTTTCTGAAGGGAAATTGAGGAAGAGTGGATGTGGTAGGGGTAGAGTCTTGGAGAAGAGGAGGGAGGGGAAACTGTGGTTGGGATGTAATACATAGGAGAAGAATAAATTAAAATAGAAAGAAAGAAAAGATCTTCTCCATGATTTGAAATCCAAGGAGAGGATTTTCACCATCTATCAATACTCATGGTAAGCCATATGAGGCAAGGATTGATCCTCTCCTGTAATGTGCCTCTGGCATTTTAAAGCATCAGCTTCCATCTCTCTTGGACTCCCCAGATCCATCCAAGGACCACATGGTTAGGCAGATTATACCCTTAGATGTAGATAAACACTAGATGCTGGCAGAGGACCAGAGAGAGAAGGATTAATATGCAGATACCTGGGAACTTTCTAGCAAAACCACTTCTTGACATGCAAGCAGTCTGAGCATATAGACAAAGAAAGAGGGGCAGCTGGAGCAGCACAGCCTACAACTTCTACTACCAGGAGTGGTTTATGTCACGGCTTGTATTGCAGTGTGAGGGTTACTGTAATGTTTTAGGCAATAATAAGTTCCAACATCTTCAAACTCCAGGCTGCTGATGACGACAGTGAAATTTCTCCCAGAATATTGGTCACTGAATCTTGATGGGACACCAGACTGAAAACTGGTTACAAAATAAATTAAGAGCATAGGTGCTTGTTCTGATTTCTGTTGATATCAGCTTAGGTCATCACTAATGAATGCCCTGGCTTGCAGGCAAGTGATGGTGACTCTGTCTCCTAGAGATACAGACAGGGAGGATGGAGACTGGGTCATCTGGATGTCACATCTGGCACCTGACAGTAGAAAAAATGAAAAGAAAATACTCAATTAACAATGTTATAATAGGATTTCCCTGATTTGAAAAGAATTACTGACTTCTCTGAGCTGAATACATCCTCTACACTGTGCAACTTACGAGAGCCAGAGTAGCCAAATTGCCAGGGCCTGTACAGCAGTCTTCATGACCATGTTGTGTCCCAACTGAGACTGATTCTGGCAGGGATGGAACAGCCAGCTAAGAATCTGTCACTTAAGGGAGATATGCTCTGGGCACATGCAAAGCAGCAAAGTTTGTCAAGCCTAGGGGCAGCTGCAGGGTTTGCTCAGCTAATTAAGACAGGAAGTCTCAGTCTATAGGGACCCTCCATCAGACCTGGGAGACACAGACTTGCTGCTGACAAAGTGTTTCCCGCTGGGAACTACAGGATGTACTTAATCTAGTGTCCTTTGAGTAGAGTGTCCTTTTGCTCACATCATGGATAAAGTCATCCTTTTCTTTCAAGTCTGAATATAAGATAGACATTTAAATATAAGATTTAATTCTTTAGAAACTACAAGAAATTTAAGTTGAGGCCAAAGTGTTTTCCTTCTGAGGCTTTTATGTGATAAATCATCAGGACAAGTGATGGATAGAGACATAACTTTTACAGAGAGTTAGATGCATGGACAGGAACAAAAGGAGATCAGTATAGATGTATATACATGTATATATTTTTTTAAATAAAGAAGGTAAACATACCATGTGTTAAACATAGTATAATGATCTGCAGGGAAGAGCCCAGACACTGAGTGTCATCACTCATTTGTCACCCTCACATCAGGGAAACTTGTCCTCTATTTCTCAATGCCCTTTTTTACTCAGCTAACACAGGAACTTAATTGCTCTCTGCCTTTTGAAAATCTTTGGCACATCTCTTACTCTGAGAACACTAAATAATAACCAGATCAGTGTCTCCTACACTCTGGAATGACCATTCATGATCCTGACCCTTCTTACCCAAGTTCTTCCCCATTAGAAGCAGACATGTTCTACAGACTAAGTCCATCCTTGAAATCACTCTGATCAACAAACGTGCACATTCCACATCAAATATCTCTTCTAGTTCTCTTCCACATGATGGTTGATAGTTTTGTGTCCACTTGACACAAACTGAGGTCATCTGGGAAGAGGAAACCTTGAGTGAGCAAATGCCTCCTTGAAATCAGGCTGTATGAATGCCTATAGAGCAGTGGTTCTCAACATTCCTAACGCTTCAACCCTTTAATACAGTTCCTCATGTTGTAGTGACTCCCAATCATAACATCATTTTCAAAGCCTCAGTTGCCAGCCAGTGGCTGCCCCAGCTGACAACCAGCAGGGAAGACTGCTGCAGGCAGGCTTCCCCATCAACACTCCCCATCAGATCTTGCAATCTATAAGACCCACTTCCGACCCCAAACCCACCCATCTCCCTGTGACCTCAGTGGCTTCCTGAGACACAGAATCATCCAGCTCTGATTGGACCCAGAGCAGTTCTCTGAGACAAAGAATCTGCCATCTCCAATTAGACTAAGAGCTACAAATGGACCAAGAGTGGCCCCCTGAAACATAGACACAGCAAGCACAAATTGGACCAAGGGCAGCTCCTAAGACACAGACACCTCTTTTACCTATTGGAGGAAGAGATGGGTAGGTGCCAGTGCAAAAATACATACAATCACATAAAGAGCAATATGGCACCACCAGAACCTAATGATTCTACAACAGCAAGACCTGAACAGCACAGCACAGAAGAAGCAGAAGACAGCAACCTTAAAAATAACTTTAGGAAGATGATAGAGGCCTCTAAAGAGGAAATGAAAAATTCCCTTAAAGAAATTGAGGAAAAGACAAACAAAAAAATGGAAGAAATCAGTAAATCCCTTAACGAAAGCCAAGAAAACCAAGAAAAAGCAATTAAACAGGTAAATGAAACAGTTCAAGACTGAAAATTGAAATAGAGTCAAGGAAGAAGACACAAACTGAGGGGATGCTGGAAATAGAAAATCTGAGTAAACGAACAGAAACTACAGATGCAAGCATAGCCAACAGAATACAAGAGATGGAAGAGAGAATCTGTGGTGTGGAAGATACAAAAGAGGAAAATAGATTCGCCAGTCAAAGGAAATACTAAAGCCAACAAAGTCATAACACAAAATGTCCAGGAAATCTGGGACACCATGAAAAGACCAAATGTAAGAATAATAGGGATAGAAGAATGAGAAGAATAACAATTCAAAGGCATAGAAAATATATTCAACAAAATCATAGAAGAAAACTTTCCCAATTTAAAGAAGGAAATATCTATGAAGATACAAGAAGCTTATAGAACACCAAATAGACTAGACCCCCCTCCAAAAAAAAGTCCCCCCACCACATAATAGTTAAACATACAAAATAAAGAAAGAATATTAAAAGCAGCAAAGGAAAAGGACCAAGTGACTTATAAAGGCAGACCCATCAGACATCTCAAAGAAGACTGAAAGGCAGAAGGTCCTGGACAGATGTAATGCAGACACTAAGAGACCAAGGATGCTAGCCCAGACTACTATACCTAGCAAAACTTTCAAACACCATAGACAGAGTGAACAAGACATTCTAAGATAAAACCAGATCTGAACAATACCTATCCATAAATCCAGCCCTACAGAAAGCACTAGAAGGAAAATTCCAACCTAAGAAAATCAGATACACCCATGAAAACACAGGCAATAGATAATCCCACACCAAGAAATACCAAAGAAGGGAAATACACACACACTACCACCAAAAGATAACAGGAATTAACTATCACTGGTCATTAATATTCCCTAACATCAATGGACTCAATTCATCTATAAAAAGACACAGGTTGACAGAATGGAAATGAAAACAGGATTCATCCTTCTGCTGCATACAAAAAACACACCTCAGCTTCAAAGACAGACACTACATCAGAGGAAAAGGCTAGAAAAAGACTTTCCAATCAAATGGACTTAAGAAGCAAGCTAGTGTAGCTATCCTAATATCTAACAAAATAGACTTCAAACTAAAATCAAAAGATATTAAGAAGGGCATTACATATTCATCACAGGAAAAATCCACCAAGATGAAGTCTCAATTCTGAACATTTATGCCCCAAATACAACGACAACAACATATATAAAAGAAACATTACTAAAGCTTAAATCACACATCAAACCTCACACACTAGTATTGGGAACCTTCAACACCCTACTCTCATCAATGGACAGGTCTGCCAGACAGAAACTTAGCAGAGAAATAAGGGATCTAACAGATGTTATGACTCAAATGGACTTTAATAGATATCTACAGAAAATTCCATCCTAATACAAAAGAATATACCTTCTTCTCAGCACCCCATGAAACCTTCTCTAAAATCGACCACATACCCGGTCTCAAATCTCAACAGATACAAGAAAATTGAAATAACCTCCTGTATTTTTTCGGACCACCATGGCTTCAAGTTAGATTTCAGCAACAACAAAAATTACAGAAAGCCTACAATCTCATGGAAACTGAATAATGCTTAACTGAATTGCCAATGGGTCAAGGAAGAAATAAAGAAAGAAATTAAAAACTTCCTAGAATTCACTGAAAATGAATGTACAACATACCTAAACTTATGGGACACTGTGAAAGCAGTACTAAGAGGGAAATTCATAGCACTAAATGCCCACATAAAGAAGTTGGAGAAATCTCACACTACTGACTTAACAGCACACCTGAAAGCTCTAGAACAAAAAGAAGCAAACTCACTCAGGAGGAATAGATGCCAAAAAATAATCAAATTGAGAGCTGAAATCAATAAAATAGAAACAAAGAGAACAATACAAAAAATCAATGAAACAAAGAGTTGGTTCTTCGAGAAAATCAATAAGATAGACAAGTCCGTATTGAAACTAACCAAAAGGCAGACAGAGAACATCCAAATTAACAAAATCAGGAATGAAAAGGGAGCATAACAACAGACATTGAGGAAATCCAGAGAATCATCAGGTCATACTTCAAAAACCTGTACTCCACAAAACTGGAAAATCTAAAAGAAATAGACAATTTTCTGGATAGGTGCCACATACCTATTAATTAAATCAAGACCAGATAAACAATTTAAATAGACCTATAACCCCTAAGGAAATAGAAGCAGTCATTAAAAGTCTCCCAACCAAAAGAAGCCCAGGGCCACACAGGTTTAGCGCAGAATTTTACCAGACTTTCAAAAAAGGGCTAACACCAATCCTCCTCAAATTATTTGACAAGATAGAAACAGAAGGAGCATTGCCAAATTCGTTTTTCGAGGTCACAATCACCCTGATACCCTAACAACACAAAGATTCAACAAAGAAAGAAATACAGACCAATTTCCCTCATGAACACTGATGCAAAAATATTCAATAAAATACTCACAAACCTAATCAAAGAACATATCAAAAAGATCATCTACTACCATCAAGTAGGCTTCATCCCAGAGATGCAGAATAGTTCAATACATGAAAATCTGTCAATGTAATCCACCACATAAACAAAATGAAAGAAAAGAAACACATAATATCATTAGATGCTGGAAAACCCTTTGACAAAATCCAATACCTGGAAGTGATAAAGGGATTGGAACTCCAACCCAGCCACAAAACCAACCTGTCCTGCCTACAGGATGTGCTGGGGTAAAAGCAACCAACTAATGACTGGTCCAGCTTGAGACCCATGCTAGGAGAGGTATCTCACCTGTGACACTGTGGCCTGAAAGGTCAGGAACACGGGGCTGGATAGCCCAGATAACCAAACTCAACTGGCAAATAAAAAAGTCAGTGATTCCTAATGATATTCTGCCATACTTGTAAACTGGACCCTAGCATGATGGTCCATCCAGAAACAGGTGGAAGCAGATGCAGAGACCCACAGCCAAACATTAGGCAGAGTTCAGGTAATCCTGTGTAAGAGGGGAAGGAATGATTGTAGGCACCAGAGGGGTCAAGGATACCACAAGAACAGGGCCCACAAAATCAACTAACCAGGGCTCATAGGGGCTCACAGAGACTCAACGGACAATCGAGAAGCTTGAATGAGTCTGAGCCAGGTCCTCTGCATATAAGTTATGATTGTATAACTTGGTGTTGTTGTGAGACTCCTAACAGTGGGAGCACACTAGGTGTCTCTAACTCCTTTGCCTGCTTTTGGGACCCTTTCCTCCTAGAGGGTTGTCTTTCCCAGCCTTGATATGAGGGGATATGCACCTAGTCTTATAGCAACTTGTTTTCCACATTTGGTTGATATCCTTAGGAGGCATGCAATTTTCTGAAGGGAAATGGAGGAAAAGTGGATCTGGGGGAGAGAAGAGGTGGGGGGAAGGGACTGGAAGGAGAGGAAGGAGGGGAAACTGTGGTCGAGTTGTAACATATGAGAAAAATAAATAACTAAACAAACAAATAAATAAATAATATTCTGTATATTGTGGTTTAAAAACTGTGCTTAGAGGCTGGAGAGATGGCTCAGTGGTTAAGAGCACTGGTTGCTTTTCCAGAGGACCCAGGTTTAGTTCTTAGCACCTATGTCAGAGGCTCACAACTGCCTGTCACTCCAACTTTAGGGGCACCAACATCTTCAACACTTAATCTTTTAAAAGAAGAAGAGGAGGAGGAGGAGGAAAGCAAAGAAAGGAGGAAAGGAAAGGGAAAAGAAAAGAAACTGTTTAGGGTGGTTATGGTAGCAAGGTAAAGTCTGTGAAAGAAATTTTAGTTTTAAGTAGTGTTTGGGGTCCTGGGAATCTGGCTGAGTAGGTAAAGTACTTGCCTGGCATATGCAAAGCCCTCAGTTCCATCCCCAACACTGTAAAGTCAGCATGGTGATATACACCTGTAATCTCCGCACTCAGAAAATGGAGGCAGGAAGATCAAAAATTCAAGGTCATCCTCAGCTACACAGCAAATCTGAGGCTAGCTTGGGACACAGGAAACACTGTGCAGAGAGAGAGACAGAGACAGAGGCAGAGACAGATGGAGAGACAGAGATACAGAGAGACAGAGGGGGGGACACTGGAGTACATATCCCTTAATAATTTTGTACTTCTGTCAAGCTGTAAAGGTAGATTACATTTCTTAGGCTCTATTGACACCTAATGGTACATTGCTGTTATCTCAAGAACCTGTCTCCCTCAGTGTTGTCGCTGTGAAGAAACACCAAAAGCAACTTGGGGAGAAAGTGGTTTATTTTTGCATACATTTCTATATCACAGTTCATCAATGAAGGCAGGCAGGGCAGGAACCTGGATGCAGGAGCTGATGCTGAGGGCATGGAGGAGTATTGCTCACTGGCTTGCTCAGCCTGCTCTCTTACAGAAAGAACCTAAGACCACCAGCCTAGAGGTGGAAGTACTCAACAATGGGTTGGGCCTTCCCAAATCAATAAATTAAGAAAAGCCCCTGTAGGCTTGTCTACACCTATCTAATTGAAGCATTTTCTCAGTGGAGCTTCCACCCTCTCAGATGGACTATAGCTTCATGTCAAGTCAACATAAAACTAGCCAACATAGAAACTAAAGAGGAAATCTTGGCTTCCTTCAGGAGTAAGTGCCCTAGTATCTCATTTCAGTTCCTACTTCTGAGATATCAGGTCTCATCCACACATGGATTTGTGCTGTTCTTTTCCATTGCCACGCATTGGCAGCCATTCTTGTCACATTAAAAGGAAACAAGTCCTTGGGGGAATTTAACTGGGGAATCATTCACTATTCTTTAAACAAATTATCCACACTCTTGGCCTCAATTATCTCATCCTTAGGGTGAGAATAGTAACATCTGCCTCATAAAGTTGTTCTCATTAATTCAATTATTATAGAGCCTAGGAAGATGGCTCAGTGGGTAAAGCACTTGCCTCAGAAGCACTCACGTGAAAAGCTAGTTGTTACCATACATTCCTGAAACTCCAGCACTAGAGAGCCAAGACAGGTAATTCCTAGGGACTCACTGGCTACCAGTCTAGCTAAAGTGGTGTGCTCTAGGTTCAGCAACTTGGCCTGTCTCAGAAATAAAATTGAGGCTGGAGAGATGGCTCAGTATAGAAAAGTGCTTATTTTACAAGTCTCAAGAGCGGACTGAGTTCAACCCCAGAGCCTGAATAGAAAGCCGTATACAGCAGCAGCATGCATCTGTAATCCCAGCACTTACACAGAAATGGGTGAAATGGGTGGCAGAGAAAGGAGAACCACCTATAAGCTTGTGGGACAGCTACCCAGGAGTACACAGCTGTGTCTCTGTCTCTGTCTCTCTCTCTCTCTCACACACACACACGTACAGAGAGAGAGAAAGAGAGAGAGAGAGAGAGAGAGAGAGAGAGAGAGAGAGAGAGAGAGAGTAGTTAATATTCTTAAAATGTTTGTAACAGTGTCTGACACACAAACATTAAACAGTGGAAAACATTTTAAATTACTATCACACACTTCCTATTATGATATTATTTTATAGGGTTTCCTGTATACCGGAAAAGCCTTAACTCACTATATAGCTAGAATGGCCTTGAATTTAGAGTCCTCCTGCCTCCACTGTGTACCACCATGACTAATTTTTGCAATGCTGGAGATAAACCCCCAGGGATTCAAGCATGCCAGACAAGCACACTAAGCTAATCTTCATCCTATTTTCTTTTCTTTTCTTTTTTCTTTTTTTGTTTTTGAAAGAGATTCTGGTATGTAACCCATGCTGGACTTAAAATTCCTCCTACCTCAGCTTTCTGAGTATTACAGCCCAGCAATGAATCATCAAAATTTACTTCGCAGTGTCACAATGAAGCAGTGACAGTATTTGAGGTTTGTGATATCACAAGGAAACATCAAATGTTACATTGTAACCAGTTTTACTACATCAAAATAATGCTTTTAATGATGTCACAATTCAATTTGGTAGCATAACGGTGTTCCGTTATGTCACAATGTAACATTGTGATGGTATAATTCAGCATTGTGGTGCCATAATCACATGGTGATATATCCAATGGGGCACTGTGTTGACTCACTGGAGCATGTGACACTAAAATTTAGCATTGTAATAGCACAATGGAGCATTATGTCAATCCAGTTGAGCATTTACTATAATTCAGATCTGTGATGTCACAATGGATCTTTGTGATGTTATAGTTTAGTACTATGAGGACACAATGGAGTATTTGGATGGCATAATGGATCAATGTGATGATGCACAGTGACACACTGTGGAACACTGTAGTTATAGTAGACATTCTGGTGTCTATGGGGCATTGTGATATCACAAGAGCTCGGTGGTATCACATCACATAATGGCACAATGGAACCTTCAATTATCTCAGTGTACTGTAATCAGAGGTTTTCCTATGTCCTGCCCAGTCCCACAGTCGCTCAGTGCCAAATAAACACACAGAGGCTTATATTAATTACAAACTGTATGGTCATAGCCTATGGCTCAAGCTTCTTGCTAGATAGGCTCTTATAACTAAACTCAGCCCATTTCTATTAATCTATAAGTCACCACGTGTTCTGTGGCTTTACCTTTGTGCCATTACAGGCTGTTTCCTAGATGGTAGGATGGCATCTCCTGCCTCTCCTTTCTCCTTTCACTATCTCCCTTGGATTTCCTGCCTGGCTCCATCCTGCCCTGCCACTGGCCAAATGCCTTTATTTATCAACCAATCAGAGCAACACATAGTCACAGCGTACAGAAAGACATCCCACAGCAATACCCCTTTTATCTAATCAAAGGAAGGTTTTAGCTTTAACATAGTAACATTACATATAATAGAACAGTTATCAAGCAAGAATTATAGCTACAATATCTAGTCTATTTGTATTTAGCAAAATTAAAGAAAATACTCTATCATCTATTTTATTTTTGTGAGTCTAAAGTTTCATATCTAATTTATCTTTTATTATAACCAAGGAAAATTATAATTGTTAGCTATCTAATCTTCAACTACATCAAAGACCCCAAAAGGATATAATATTACCTAAGTAAACAGGAAGTGCATTGTAAGCAACTTCCAAAAGTCTAGAATGACAGAGACAGCTGGCTACCTGGACACTCACCCAAAGTTCCTCTGCAACATTGGGGCTTCCATCTTCAGCCTATAGGCCTAGTCTCTTCTCCCTGTGTCCTGCAGAATGTCTGGCAGTCTCCTCTGTGAAGCAGGAACCTGAAGGACCATCTCATCTTGCAAAGTTCAGTGGTCACCTTTTTATGGGTCCTGCATGTCCAGTTTATATAACTTACTGTCGATCAGTTAGTACAAGGGAACTTTTTGCCCAGTGGCTAACTTTTGCCACAAAGAAAGCAAACTTCATAATGAGTTTCTTCAATGCCCATCATCCTCCTTGAATTAGTGCTGCCAGGAGCAGACATGTCTCATTGTCCAGAAAAGTCTAAGTTCTTAAAACATTTTAAATGCCATATTCTGTAGGTCTTTGAAGTATTTGAAGATTACCTACCAAACTGAAATATATCTATGTATATCTAGAAAACTTAACTAACATAACTATGAGATTGATTATCACAGATGATTAACTATTAACCTGTATTTCTTAATGATACATTACAATTTTAAATGAGTTTTATAAACATAATACCTTAAACAAGAGTAAAAATACACATACGGTATAACAAAATTGACTTTAAATTTGTATCAATAAACTAAAATCCATAGCAATGTAAAACATTTTAAACAAGTTGTTACTCTTTATCCTATAATATCTATACTATCCCCTTTTCTTCTTTAGAAAGAGATTGTATTTATAATCAACCTGCTTTAAATAAAAATAAACATTTATAAACAATATTTTGGGAATTTGGGTGTAGCTTCTCATACTACTTCCTCTGACTGAGGGCTCTGGCAATCTTATGGGGATCCTGAGAAAATTAAGAATTATGGTCAAGTCCTGACTGGAGTAGTCTGCAATGCTGTATTCTCTGAGCCAGTGTCCTTGAAGTTGTTCGATGTTGGATCACCTAGAGACCTCTCAGGGGATCTTGGCTGATCAAACCATATTAGCCTAGAAACAATCCACAGGTTCTCATCTTCTGTGGAAACAATAGCAGGACCTCTTTTCCAAAGCAACGTATCCTTAGACATAAATTTTAAAGTCAAGATACCTTTAAAATATATATATTGGTTTAACTCAGCACCTTTTACAATAAAATGTCTCTCTGTAGTTAAAAATCCTAAAGACAATATAATCCAGATTCTCTGTGTGATTTCCATCTTTATGTGGTTTATTTTTTATATTACTTTTATTCTTTTTTTTTTTCTCTTTTCAAGACAGAGTTTCTCTGCGTAGTTTTGGTATCTGTCCTGGATCTCGCTCTGTAGACCAGGCTAGCCTCGAACTCACAGAGATCCACCTGGCCTCCCGAGTGCTGGGATTAAAGATGTGCACCACCACCACCCGGCTTTTATTCTCTCTTTAAAGACTGTAATTTAAAACTATCTATTTCTTTACATAACCACATATACTCCTTTTCCTCTCTCTTCCAGGCCTATGTACATTTTTACATATAATGTAAACCATTCAGAGTTTTATTTCACCTGAATCTGGCTTATTGTGAATCTATAATCCTTCTCTGGCCAGGAGAGATTTTAAACTGCTAAACTGCATGTTTAGGACTGAAGTGGTAACCTTGGCTGCTGACTCCACCCATTTCAGCTTTTCAACATGGCAGAGGTAATTTACCTCCAACTCTGAGAGCCATGCTCTCTGCTGACTCTGGGAGACAGTGGGTCCATGCCTCCATCCAGCAATGTGTAGCCCAGAAACCTCTTTTTTTCCCGTATTTGCCAAATCTAAATCCACAATGCAGTGTGCAGTGCAGTTTGGAGACACCACTGTGTACTGTGGCAGGATTCTGCCATGCTGCTTAGCTCATGGCGGCTGATGGCCAGCTCCATCTCCATCTTGGGAGACGAGTCTCTTGCTGCTCCCAGTATGAGACTGTGAGACTAGGAAGCCTAGTGTGGCTCTGTTTCTGTGTGCCATTTGCAGTCAGATGTTTCACCCATCCTGCCCAGCCCTACGGTTGGGATGAATCTCTCCAACACCCACATCCCACAGCTACTGGGACAAGTAAATACACAGAGGCTTACATTACTTACAAACTGTATAGCCTAATGGGTCAGGCTTCTTGTTAGATAGCTCTTATAACTAAACTCAGCCCATTTCTGTTAATCTATATGTTACCACATGTTCTGTGGCTTTGCCTGTGTGCCATTACATGGATGGTGGGATGATGTCTCCTGCCTTGTCTTTCTCCTTTCACTATCTCCCTTGGACTTTCCCACCTGGCTCCATCCTGCCCTGCCATAGGCCAATGCTGCTTTATTTATCAACCAGTCAGAGCAACACATATTCATAGCATACAGAAAGATATCCCACAGCAACTCTCCTAACTCTGTTCTTCCCCTTTCTGTAGTCTTTTTCTGTCCATTCACTCTTTGCTCTCCTTCTGCTCTGAGTCCCTCATCTTTCTCCAGCTCTTTCCCATCTCTCTCCTCACACTCTTCACCTTCTCTCTCCTTCCTCCTCTCTCTTCTCTCTCATTCTCCCCTTTCTCCTGTCTCTCTTTCTCTCTCTCTCCCCTTCTATCCTTTTTCTCTCTTTCTCTAGCCAGTCTCTCCCCACTCTCTCTGTCCCCTGTGTCTCTCTACTCATTCTTATCTCTCCTCTCCCTCTTCTATACTTCTCCTCTTTCTCCCTCTCTCCTCTTTCTTATCTCTCCCTCTCTCTCCCTCTCTTTGCTTCTTTTTCTCTCTCTCTCTCTTTTCATACTCTCCTCACCCATTCACTATCTGTCCTCACCATCCCCTTTCCACCTGCCCTCCCTCTCTCTCCTCTATCTCAATGTCCCCTTTCTCCACTTTTTTTACTCTCCTTTCCCCTCTCTATATCTACCCCCTCTCTGTGTACTCTCTCTCCATTCTTTGTCCTCTCTTTCTCTCTCTTTTCTCTCTTCTCTCTCCATCCTTTCTCCCTCTCTCTCCTCTTTCTCTGTGTACTCTTTTTCCATTCTTTGTCTCTCTTTCTCTCTCCTCTCTTTCCATCCTCTCTCTACTCTTTCTCTATATTCTCTTTCATCTATATCTTCCTGTCTCAAATGAGTCTCTCGTTCTTTCTCTCTCATCTCTCTTCCTCTTATCCCTCTGTCCTCTCCCTCTCTCCTATATCTCCCCATCCTCTCCCTCCTATCATTTACTCTCTCTCCCTTTCTCTCCTCTATGTATACTCGTTCTCTCCCCTGCCTAACTCTCCTAACTCTGTTCTTCCCCTTTCTCTAGTCTTTTTCTGTCCATTCACTCTTCTCTCTCCTTCTGCTCTGAGTCCCTCTTCTTTCTCCTATCCCTTCCCTATATCTCCTCCCTCTTTCTCCACTCTATTTTCTATCTTTCCTCTCTCTCTTCTTTCTCTGTCCTCCCATCCCACTCTCTCAAGAGAGAGAGAGAAGGAGGTACACATGCTAGTAAGTATCAACTTTTAAGACAAAAAAGATTTGTTTGGGGTTCGGGTTTGAGGTCATATAGTCCATTATTCAGAGACAGTACAGCAGCAGGAATGTGTAAAAGCTAGTCATATGACATCTGCAGACAGGAATGGGAAAAAGATGAATGCTGGTAGTTATCTCTCTTTCTCTTTTTCTATTTTTATTCATTCTAGGCCCTCAGCTCCTGGCATGGAGCTGCCCATATTTGCAGTGAGTCTTCCCTCCTTAATCAAACTCCCAGAAAACCTCTTACAGATAGGCCTAAAGGTACAATCTCCTAGGTAATTTCAAATTGTAAAGAACCATTAATGCCAAGTGGTACTGGAGAAGTTATGATTTAATCTAGAGAACTTGACCTTATTTATTCATATAAAAATGTATACTAAAAGTAAGTAGAGATATGCATATAGTATATAATTTACTACAAGTCTGATCTCACTGTTTGGATTGTCTGAGTCAGATCTGAATTTGTTGTTCCCTCTATCATGACATGATTTCAGCTGCCTTAATTGCGACTTCTATTTGTGTGGCATCTATGACAATTTTATATAATGAGATTAATTCTGAGTTCCAACCTAAAATTCTGATAATCTTACATATATTGCTGAAAGCTTTTTGGTGCTTTTTCATAATTTTGATAAAATATATATAACAAAAATTAAAATTTAATCATTTAAGTTTCAAATTCAGTGGGATTAAATGTGTTCACCATGTTTTACCATTTTCATAAAATTTTTTATTATACCTAGTCTGTTTAAAACGTGCAAAATCATAATATACTATTCCATATTATAGGTTATTTCACATTTTCAATATACTTCAACAATTTTTCCCAACTAGTGTAATTTGCAGCTTCCTTTAATGAAGTGAAGTTTATATTATATTCTCAAACCTGAGGTAAGAGATCTTCATTTGTTTTCAACTGATCTTATTAGGTATGTATGTAAGGAGAGTACATATTTATGCACAAATATTCTGTCTCTACCTTGTCTAACTTCAGAAAAGTATAAACTGCTTAATGTGCATTGAGAAGCACTATGTTCAACATATAACATACGCATTTATAAAAGTTTAGAAAAAACTACCAAGCTCTGAAATAGCACATGGACTAGAGCAAGGGAACAAGAGTGCATGCTTGAGCTTTAGAGGTTCAACAAACTGTAATGGTTTAAATAGAAATGGCCTCCACAGCCTCATGTGTTTGAATGGTTGGCCCATAGGGAGTAGCACTATTAGGAGGTGTGGCCCTGTTGAAGGAAGTGTGTCACTGTGGGGGCAGGCTTTGAGGTCTCATATGCTCAAGCTATGACCAGTGTGGCACACAGTCTCCTTCTGTCACCTGTGTACCAAGATATAGAACTCTTGGCTACCTCCCCAGCACCATATCTGCCTGTATGCCACCATATATCCCACCATGATGATAATAAACTAAACTTCTGAACTATATTCCAGCCCCAATTAAAAGTTTTCTGTGGTGATATTTAGTTGTACTCTAATAAAATTTGCCTGAAGATCAGAGAACAGAACAAGCCACTAGATTAAACATGGAGGCCAGGCAGTGGTGGCACACACATTTAATCCTAGCACTCCAGAGGCAGCGATCCTTCTGGAGTTCAAAGCCACCCTGAATCATGAGATTGATTCAGTCTAGGAGAGAAACAGAGACAGGCAATGGTAGCACACACCTTTAATCCCAGTACTTGGAAGTCACACACCTTTAATCTCAGCACAAGCAAAGAAGTAATATGGCTAGACAGAGAAAGGTTTATAAGGCATGAGGAGACAGGAACTAAGTCCACTATCTCACAGGTTTCACATCAAACAACCACAGACTGGAAATAGTTTTTTAAAAAATCAACTACGACTGTACTGAACACATGTAGACTCTTCCCATCGCACAGGAAATATGTATTTATATGTTATAACAATGATTTACATAGCATTTACACTGCGTTATGTATTAGAGAACCTAGGAATGATTCAAGTGAGAAGATTGCATGAGTTATATATAAATCCCATGCTATTTTTATATTTTTATATAAGAGCTTTACTCATCAGCTGACCTGGGCAAGTGTGGATGGTCCTAGAAACAATTACCTATAGATACTGAGGAACAACTATAAATGTGTTTAGAGGTTAAAACTATGTGGAATTTTGGCATCATGATGGATAATAATGAGATTGGGGAGATAGTGAGAAGTAAGAATCAGCTGATGTATAGTTTATTCCTTTGAGAAGCTTAGTGGTAGGGACAAGAGAGAAGATCAAGAAGGCTTCATGGAAAGAAAACAATTTGAGAGATGAGGATGAGAGAAAAACATGAACGGAAGACTATAGAGATGAGAAGAAGCCAGTGGAGAAGAAGACAAAATTCACAGAGAGGAAGCAGACCTACTCTTTGCAATTTTTTCCACGTCTTACTTGGTTCTCCTGTGTACCCCTCCATAAGGCTCCACTGATTCACCTTTCAATAGGATTCTACTTCATTTACATAAATTCTTAACTTACTTTTCATAATTTCACACTTTTTCTGATTTTCTATATCCTTAGTTAATGGCCTCTCATTCTTCCTTAGGTTTTTTTTCCTCTATTAAGTATTGGGATATCATGTGACCTAATCATCTCATACACACACACACACACACACACACACACACACACACACACACCAGCTATCATATCCCTTCCCTTTCCCATATTCAAAGAAACTATATTTGCTCCTCTATTCCATTGATTCCTAAATTTTAAATTCTGTCTTCTATTGACTCACCACTTGAATGATAATCTAACAAACATCTCATACTTAGTGTGTTTAAAATAACATCCTTAGTCCCATCACGTTCTGTTCTTTTCTCAGCTTCTAGTTATTACTGAGTGACAAGCCTTGGAGTCACCCTAGAGTCCTGTCTCACTGTGTAACTGACTTATTAGCCTCTGTGTACCCTACATGAACAATAAGCTCTCTAAGGCACTGTATTCCTACTGCCTTGCACAGAAACTGGAAACTGGCAGAGTTATGATATCTGTGGAATAAAATCAAGAAATATACTAGAGATCTGTTTATTCTCAAATACTGGCCCAGCCTCCTATCTGGTAGAAGCAAGGAGAGTTGAAAAAAGAAGATGAAACTCTCCCCATATAAGAAGTCTCTTTCAATCTAGAGAAAGCTCAGTGTTGCTTCGTGGAAAATGGGTAGATTTCAGCTCACAGCAATAAAGGAAAGGATGTGACTTGGCATCAACTGGGAGCTATCAGTGGAAAGTGGAGAAAATGTTAAGTTTTTATTTTGTATTTTTGTTTTCTTTGGAAACATTTTAGTGTGGAAAAGCTCATGAGGCCTCAACCCTAGACAAAGAACTACAGGCAGGTAAAGAATGCTGAGATCAGGAGAAATAGTCTTCCCCAGAGAGGGGCACACCAACTGATTGTCCAATACCAAATTGTTAGCCCTGAAAACATACATACAAGTAACATTATTCAGACTAAGCAGGTTTTATTTGTATTTAGGAACACACACACACACACACACACACACACACACACACACACACACAAATAAAATAAAAATAAAGGAAAAAAGGTTATGAATTCAAAAGATTTTAAAAAAAAAAGAGTACACCATGTAGCTAGAGTTTTCCTGCCTAGCCCACAGTCAGGACAAATCTCTCTTACCCACCAGTCCCACAGCCGCTCAGATCCGACCAAGTAAACACAGAGACTTATATTGGTTACAAACTGTATGGCTGTGGCAGGCTTCTTGCTAACTGTTCTTACAGCTTAAATTAATCCATTTCCATAAATCTATACCTTGCCACATGGCTCGTGGCTTACCGGCATCTTCACATGCGGCTTGTCATGGTGGCGGTTGGCAGTGTCTCCCTCACCCAGCTTCCTGTTCTCTCTATTCTCCTCTCTGTTAGTCCCACCTATACTTCCTGCCTGGCCATTGGCCAATCAGTGATTTATTTATTAACCAATCAGCAACACATTTGACATACAGACCATCCCACAGCAACACTAGATATTTTGGGGGGGAGGAAAGGGAAAGGGGAAATGATGTAATTATATTATAATCCCAAAATATAAGGAAAAATATAATTTAAAATATTTTTGGTCCTTTTTCTCTGGGTTCTTTAGTTAGAAAACAAACAAGGTCTTTGAAAAGATCTAAGTTTTATGTAGATGCAGCTCTGTTGTGTTATTGTAAGTGGAAGCTGAGTTGAGGACATGCATGAACA